>NC_134856.1:143422488-143739988 GCF_049852395.1 Peromyscus maniculatus bairdii
TCTGTTTTTAGGGTGGTCTCTCCTCCATCATTTCCACTGAAGTACTCCTAATCACCACTCACTCTCAACTCCTCTCTGTCAACCAGCTCACCCTCCTGTGATCAGCATGTTCAACTACCCTCCATGTGCCTCAACAATCCCAAACACACCTTCCGTATACTCACTGTATTTGGTGAAATCTAAAATACCTGCCCATCATCTCAATTTTGGTCAGGACTCTTAATTTCTTTAGTAACAAGTGCTACCTTCCCTTTTCTACATCAACTTTCTCCCACTAACTCCCACATGTGATTTCAGTTGGAATACTCTAGTGTTCCCTACTGCCTTTAATAAATAAAAAGGTCCTGTAATTACCCAACAGCTGGTGTTTACCTGTCTTTCCGCTGGGGAGATGGCTCAGTGGTTAAGAACACTGGCTGCACTTCCAGAGGTCCTGAGTTCAATTCCCAGCAACTACATGATTGCTCACAACCATCTGTAGTGAGATCTGGTGCCCTCTTCTGGCTTGCAGGCATAAATGCAGGCAAAACACTATATACATAATAAATAAATAAACCTTAAAAAAAAAAAAAAAAAAACCTGACAGATGTATACCTGTCTTTCCATCTTCATGGTCAGCACATATTCCAGGAACAACAAGCTGCAGGTACCTGCAAGCATCAGCAGTTTCCTGGATGTCTGCTTTCTCCCACCATGCTTTGCATGTTCTCTTTTTGTTGACATGCTTGGCCACTCCCTGTACTTATAGCTATCCTCATAACACATCTAGTTCGCTACCTTCCATAGGAAATGTCTCTAGCCCTCCACCTCTAAGTAAGTACCCCCTCTGGGCCACCATCATACCTACAACAGTACTCTATTGACAACCCATGTCTCTGAACCCCCAAAGAAGAAATTTAAATGTTTTAATTTTACCTTCCTGCATTAGTGCTAATTTAAGTGTCTCTCAGTACTTACCCAGGCATTAAACAATGAAAAGACCACAAAAGAAAATATGAGGCTAGAAAATTTTAAATGGGCTAATAGTCATATGCTAAATGTACAAAGTTAATCCAGTCATCCTAGAAATACTTTATTAGATGGGTTACTTTAGCAATTAATGAACAAGCCAATACAAACTTGCATACTGTGTGGGGCAGTAGTGGCACACACCTCTAATCCCAGCATTTGGGAGACAGAGACAGGTGGATCTCTGAGTTCAAGGCCAGCCTGGTCTACAGAGTGAGTGCCAGGACAGCCATGGCTACACAGAAACCCTATTTCAAAAAACAAACCAAAGAAAAAAAATTGCACATTAAGTAACTGTTCTTAAAATAACAAACTATAGAATGTAACAATTAAAAAATTAAGACTATGCATTATTCTATTAAAGACTAGGTAATTATTCTATTTCTATAGCTGTTCCCCTCAAACTCCATGTATCAGTTCCTTTCTTCAGCCTCTCACATGAATTTTCCTCCAAACTAAATTCTGTATTCATTTCTTCCCTTTGTCCAAACCTTTTAACTCCTTGTGTACCTTCTCTTCTTCCAATCTAACAAAAAAAATACAATACTGTATTTATCATCTGTTACTAATTTTGTCTAAAATAAGGGACACATAAAAAGGTGATGGTATTGCCAACAATCCACGGACAAAACCCTATGTGCCAATCTGCCTGGGTGAGTTCATAGCCCTAAATGACCAATGGGAACCACATTCACAGTGAGTCTGATGGCATTGCATCAATCAGCAGGTCCACAGGCTGTGGCACCTGGTAGGGGAAACAGAAAGGAGCTAAAGCAGCTGGCCAGATCAGGTTCTCCAACTTGTGCCTGACATTCCAGAGGAAACAGACATAGGGAAAACTAGGAAGCCATCATCTCTCTGCATAGCTGCCATAATTAATGACTTTGAAAGCATGAGCAGCAGTGGCCTAGGATTTAAACTAGGTTGGCAAGGAGAATAGCGCTTCCAGAAATAGCTGGAAGAAAACCCAGTACATTATCTTAATCATTACAAATTATTTTTCAAAGCCACACAACATAAAGTGGTGTCAGCACAGGGAGGTTCAGTAGGAGCAGTACTGGGGGAAATTATAATCAAGGAAGCTGAAATCTCCTAAATAAGTAACACTGAGCAAACAGTGAAAGGCAACACTACATAGCAGAAGTTCCCAACCTCAACACTGCAGAGCAGTGGTTCCCAACCTCAACACCATAAAGCAGTGGTTCCCAACCTCAACACTGCAGAGCAGCGGTTCCCAACCTCAACACTGAAGAGCAGTGGTTCCCAACCTCAACACCATAAAGCAGTGGTTCCCAACCTCAACACCATAAAGCAGTGGTTCCCAACCTCAACACTGTAGAGCAGTGGTTCCCAACCTCAACACTGCAGAGCAGTGGTTCCCAACCTCAACACTGCAGAGCAGTGGTTCCCAACCTCAACACTGCAGAGCAGTGGTTCCCAACCTCAACACCATAAAGCAGTGGTTCCTAACCTCAACACTGCAGAGCAGTGGTTCCCAACCTCAACGCTGTAGAGCAGCGGTTCTCAACCTCAACACTGCAGAGCAGTGGTTCCCAACCTCAACACTGCAGAGCAGCATTTCTCAACCTCAACACTGCAGAGCAGTGGTTCCCAACCTCAACACTGTAGAGCAGTGGTTCCCAACCTCAACACTGCAGAGCAGCGGTTCTCAACCTCAACACTGCAGAGCAGTGGTTCCCAACCTCAACACTGCAGAGCAGTGGTTCCCAACCTCAACACCATAAAGTAGTGGTTCCCAACCTCAACACTGCAGAGCAGTGGTTCCCAACCTCAACACTGTAGAGCAGTGGTTCCCAACCTCAACACCATAAAGCAGTGGTTCCTAACCTCAACACTATAGAGCAGCATTTCTCAGCCTCAACACTGTAGAGCATTGGTTCCCAACCTCAACGCTGTAGAGAAGTAGTTCTCAACTTTCCTAATGTAGTAGCCCTTTAATACAATCCCTCATGCTGTGGTGACCCCAAACCATAAAATTATTTCATTGCTACTTTATAACTAACTTTGCTACTGTTATGAATCATAATGTAGATAACTGATATTCGGGGTACCTGGTAAGCGACCCCCAAAGGTTGAGAACTGCTGCCTTAAAACAACACAGATTTGAGCCAATAAAGTGGAAAGTAGCAGGGTGTAGGGGGCTTTAAATAATCAACTTAAGTCAAAACAAGGCAGATGAAGCTTTACTCTCTTACCCGGATCCAGGAGTTAAGTTCTGATTCTCCAGAGGTTCGTGGTTCTTTGTTCAGCAGACAACATAAGCACCATATTAGAATTTTTTGGCTTTCATCTGTAGAAAATAAAACTAAAATGAGTAGATTTTATCAAATAGGAAAAAACCTTAAGAACATGCTTAGGAAAACCTCAAAGCACCAAGCTCCGGCATTGGCTTTCTTCTTGTGGGTTCAGCTTACTGTCCAGCTCTTGTGTAGTCAACTTTCTGAAACAGCAGCAGTTTTTAAAGCCAAATAAGAATGATGGAAAGAGCTGAAAGTGCTGGGCTCTTCAAGATGTTTCTAATTTCACATTTCAAACATCAGTAATTTCAATCTTTTTAAAGCAAAATAACTACTATCTGTTTCTGTTTCTGTTTCGGATGGCCAAATCTGTTCCAGGTAGAGACTTACAGAACAACTAGCAAACAAAAATTAAAGCTGTAAATGGAAGCTGTTAGCATACAAGCTATACACAGCAATGCAGACCCTGTAAAGGAGAAGGGGGAGGTAGACATACTCAGCCCGTACAGCATTCTCAAAGACATACAGAGTTCACCTTTCAGTCTCCTGCAGCTAACAGTGCTTCCAACGGCTTTGCTATCAAAAGCACAAGGACAGAACAAACTACAGAAAATCTCCACTATATTCACTGAGAGCACCCATCCTTTCATAATTTTTAGGCCTATTTTTCCTCCAGTGACAATCATTAAACTTATGCTTTCTCAGTAACTAATAACTCTAAATAAACACACTAGGATCATTCTGAGAAACATTCATTTATCCCTAAAAACTTAAATAAAGCACCAGGAGGTATAGTCTTACCTGACACACATTAATTTCCAGACTCGTAACTTTCAAAGAATTCTTCAGGCTGAACTGATACCTCTGAGAGAAATGTGACTGTTGTACTTGACCTGGTGTACATACTAATTCACAAGTAACAGACTTTCCAATAATATGCTTTACTATGGAGTAAAGGAGGATGCAATTTCAAAAAGGGAGGGAGCTTAAACTCCAAAGAATGGAAAGCGGGGTGGCACCCCCACCCCCAGGTGTAGAGTAATTCTACACACTTGAGTTCTCTCATAAGTAAGAAAAAAAGATCTAGAGACATCTTCCCAATCTTTGCTCAGAAGTGATGCACTGAGATATACCACTGGCTAATGAGCACATAATTCACTTTACTTAGATGGTTCACAGACATAAATAAGCCACTGCTGGTTACATAAAGGCCACTAGTACTCCATACAGGGAATGGCATCCAGGAGCTTCCTCCCCAGAGGCCCCAATGATGGGACTGGGCATTCCATAGGAAACTGCCTAGGATCCATCAGGACTCACCAGCAGATCTTGGCACAAATTTGAATTCTAAAAATGAGTGAAAGGAAAATGAAATGTGCCAACATACATCTGCTGCCTAAGAGTTCACTTTCTGTATCTTGAATTGAAATTCCAAATGAAGGCTACACTCTGTGCCCTTTAATACTCAATTTAAAGGCACAAAGCAGCAATTTTCTGAGATGATAAAGATTATTTTAAGCTGCTAGGCTATGGTTATTGTTACAGGAACAGATGTTCACAGTGAGGATGGGAGGCTCTGATTCTTAGCCTGAATCTGCAGGCATTAAGAATGAAAGCCTCAGGCTACAGGAGAGGCAGTGTGTGCAGAGAGTAGTGTCACTGAGGAAGGGGCACTCGCCCTCCATCTCCAGGTCCTTCCTCTTCCTTCTCACCCTTGCTTCTCAACCTGACCAGATGACTCTTCCATCAAGCAGATATATACTTTGCCTACAGCTTTGGGTTCTGATTTTTGTTAGGTTGCTTGGTGTCTACTGTTCTTTGGTTATCCTGATGGTGGTGGTGTATGCAACAAGGTCTTACCATGTAGCCCAGGCTGCCTGCCTCAACCCCCAAGTATATTTTTACTGTTTTTCATAGGAAATTTTGATATTTTAAGACAGAAAACAACTCTCTCCAGAAAGTGTTCAACTAGTTGAACAACGGGAAGTGAAAACTGAGATCTTATGGGTAGTTCAAAAGGTAACACAGGTGTTGATACAGCAAGGACAGGGATGTGATGAGATGAGTGACTTTTAACTGCAATTCACTCAACAGTTTCTTCTCCTTTCTTTCTTGGACCCAGCACACCAGGAGCTAGGAAACTTGCGGTGATATTTTGTTGTGCTCTAATAAAATTTGCCTCAAGAGGGGGCTGGAGAGATGGCTCAGAGGTTAAGAGCACCGACTGCTCTTCCAGAGGTCCTGAGTTCAATTCCCAGCAGCCACATGGTGGCTCATAACCATCTATAATGAGACCTGGTGCCCTCTTCTGTATACATAATAAATAAATAAATCTTAAAAAAAAAAAAAAAAAAAAAAAAAAAAAAAAAAAATTTGCCTCAAGATCAGAGGACAGAGCCAGCCACTAGATTAAACATAGAGGCCAGGCAGTGGTGGCACACACCTTTAATCCTGGTACTCCAGAGGCAGAGATCCACCTGGATCTCTGTGAGTTCAAAGCCACCCTGGACTACATGAGATTGACTCAGTCTAGGAGAGAAACAGAGCCAGGCAATGGTGGCACATACCTTTATTCCCAGTACTTGGGAATCACACACCTTTAATCCCAGTACTTGGGAGTCACACACATTTAATCCCAGTGCTTGAGATCTCATGCCTTTGCTTGGGAAGCACACATGCCTTTAATCCCAGCACTAAGAAGGTTGAGACAGGAAGTGATATGGCTGGGCAGAGAAAGAAATATTAAGGCAGGAGGAGACAGGAACTCAGTCGCCTTCTTCGCTGAGGACTCAGAGGCATTCAGTCTGAGGATTCACAGAAACAGGATCCTCTCTTTTCAACTGAGGAGTTGGCAAGGTGAGAAGTCCTCTAGCTTGTTTCTTCTGATCTTTCAGCATTTACCCCAATATCTGGCTCCAGGTTTTTAATTATAAGACCATTTAGAATTTGTACAACATCTGGTGCCCAATGTGGAGCATGAACTCACAATCCTGGGATTACCATTTAGGATTCATGCAACAAAACCAGTTTGAGCTGTAAATATATAAAATACCATGGTGACTCTGAACTGTATATACAAATAAAGCCTTTCATGGGATGTACTTAAGTGTGCACATGTGTACTTGTCTATGCAAATCTGTGCATATCTGTGCATTATACTTGAATAGACATACATATGCACACAAGTGTAGTTCTAGTCAAAGATATTCAGAAACTGGCCTGGACACAGTATATAAATTCAGAAGAGCACACGTGGCTTTGAAAGGTAAATATAGCACTGGCTCACTAGTTTTCCATTTTAAATCAACAACTTGACTGAGAGGAAAGAAGACAAATAAAAGTAAGGAGCCAGGACCCAAAGGTAGGGATGGAATTAGTAAGACTGAATGTGCACCTCATGCACAAGTGTGTGCTCAAAGACCCAATGAAGTGCTCCCCCTTTCCCACCTAGTTCACAGCTCTCACAATGACATATGATAGGTTAGGAGAGGAAAAATGTTCAATTCTTTCAAACATCAAAGGGAAATGGAATCTTTATTTTGGTTCTCATGTCATAATACTATGTAGTCTTTGACTTAAAAAAAAAGATGAAAAAAAAATACATCTGCTATTAATATAGTCAACTGAAGACCTTCAATGGGCTCCTCTTCAGGATCTTCAGCAGCTCTACCAGGCTTGAGAATGACAAAGAGAACTAACACTGCTCCTAGGCCTCAGACAGTGGAAGACTACTATAAAAAGGGAGATGCTGGAAGCCATGGGGATATGAAGAGAGACCCCAACCCAGCCTCAGAGCAAGGACATTTCCAGGAGGTCTAAGAGGCAAAGGGAATGGAATGCAGGGCACAAACCCACACTGGCATTCAGATAGCTGGCAACAGTACCACTGCAATGGCATGCTTTACTCGAAGAAGACGGACTGGAAAAAAGGTAGGATAGGCAGAAGTCAAGGAATACTATCCCTAAAGTACCCCAAATTCTCTCAACATTGGGTAAAACCACATCACTCTTAAATAATGGCAAAGCCATAGCAGGACTCTAACTCTGAACAATGTTCTCACAAAATGGGTAACAATACATGAGTTAAAAATGAATCTGTGAAACAATTAACTAGGTATCATTAGCATCAAGTTTAATTGTGGAGTATTTAAAATGAGGTGATGAAAGTGACTACAGACAAACACTAGTGCTTAAATCATAAAGTGTTTCCTCTCTCTACTGTAAGAATCCCTGTTTTCCTACAAGTCCACATACATGAGCTTGTATGCACATGCATGTTTGTTTGCCTGTAATGCCCAGAAGCACAGGAAGATGTATACACCTGGTGAACTGCCCCACAGAAACATGAAAAAGGTTACAATTTACATCCCTGTGCTTTGTTAGATGGACAGAGAGTAAAACTGTCATCAGGTATTTGTGTGTTGAGACTCTTACCATATGCTAAGATGAGAGGATTCCAACAAGTTTTTGCCAACAGTTGACCAATTGTGGGGAACCTTTCCAGAATTGCGTTAGAATCCTGTAAAAACAACAACCACATGTTTTGATAGTTAAAAAGTACTATGCAACTCAACTGAGCAACATAATCCTCAAGGGAGCCTGAGTACTACTGTACATCCTATTTTAGAAAGTATACAGGAAGAGATTAGGGAAAAGCTCTACATAAGAAAGTCAAAGTTTAACTTGTACTTCATCCTTAAAAATTCAATATGACACAATTAGGTCATTTCATTTTTTTCAGAAAATTTATTATATTTTACTCAAATTTAATAATCAGAAAAGACTATTTCTTTGTTGGTGGTGGTAGTGGAGACAGGGTCTCCTACAAAGCCCTGGCTGTCCTGGAACTCACATTTGGCCTCAAACTCTGCCTGCCTCTGCCTCCCAAGTGTTGGGATTGCCCAACATAGGAAAGACTATTTCATTTAAACACAATATACTGAAGAAGAGCAGCACTGGTGATTAATAACCATGTAATCCTACCTCTTCAACTATAAATTTTATTTAGTATAAAAAAGACCCCTCACCCAGCTTTTCAAAGGTTTAACAGATTATGTAACTTGTAAAGGAAGGAAAGCGGCTGAGGCACTAATGCTCACACGTCTTTGTGTGTTACAGCCATGACTGTACATGCTGAATGACATCATACTGCAACTGCAACAGACCAACCTCTGAGATGATAAAAACATCAACCAAACAGAAAACAGCTTAAAATAAAAGCACAATTTTGGTGCACAACCAGACCTTTCCCCACTTTTCTACGTTCCATAATGTTCAAAAGCAAGACCATGCAAGCTCATGTGCAGGGAGGCCAAAACACCCCAATGAAGGGGACTCCGCAGGTATCTAGGCAGGGAAGAGAACCTCAAAGAAATGAGAATGAAAACTCACTTCAGATGAATTTCATCAACCTGGATCAGATTTGGGGAGTCTGATACCAGGCCGTTCATGTCAGCATGTTTAAAACAGTACAATTTGGGGAAAAGTTTCCAGGAAATAATCATTCCTATTCCAGGTGCACAATAAAGCTTAAGGTGTGACTACTTAGAAACTCCTTTACAAAGTACATGTGACCACAAGGGTGGGTTCTATAGCTATGGGTCTAGAATCTAGTGGTCTATGCTATGTGATAGCATAGAGGTCAGCAGGCCATAAAGTACATGTGACATCACCCCTAAGGATGGGCTCTGTTAACTGAGAGCTAAGGAGGGAGAGTCTAGAAAAAACATTCTGGGGGATTTGGGTGAGCTCTGCCTCCATAGTAAAAGGTGGGTGAGGTCTGCTGCCACAGATAGCAAAAGGGTCAACAGATCATTTAATATTATCCACTTCTAGATCTCTAGGCAGGAAAATAGGTGTTTTATCTCCTCCACTGAGGAAAGGCTCCTGCATGTTTAACCTTCCTAGTTTCTCTAGTGATCTGTGGGCACAAGGACCTTTGCATCCCTAAGAGCCCTGTGATGCAGCAGGAAGTCCCTCAACATGGTCTTTCTGAGTCCATGTCAAGATGAAATTACATAAATCTTACTAAAGAAAAAAAAAACAGCTTTAAAATTAGTACCACTTGTTCAACATAGCTAATCCTTCTAATTTCTAAGGACATATGAACTCATTATCTATAGAATAACCCATAGAAATTTGTTATTGAAATTTCTCATTTGCTTCTTTGATGAACAGAAAGTACTACATGAAAGTATAAGTGTTAAATAACAATTTACTTTCATTTTCAAATTTAAAAATAAAATATGAAAAAATTTATGAAACATAATATGTTTATAACATGAAAACATGGCTCTCAGTTGGGAGGTGGTGGTGCATGCCTTTAAACCCAGCACTCAGGAGGCAGAGGCAAGTGGGTCTCTGTGAATTCAAGGCCAGCCTGGTCTACACAGGAAGTACAAGGACAGCCAAGGCTACATAGAGAAACCCTGTCTCAAAAAGCAAGCAAACAAACAAAAATATCTAATACAGTAAACATAAGTAATTTATGTCAATAGGAAGATAAATGGAAATATAAACCAAAAATTATATAATATACTCAAAAATTTATTTGAAAGGATCCCTTAAAAATATTTATTAAAAGAGATCTTAATAGTAAGATATCAATACTCCGGACAGGATCTTACTATCTCTTTTGAGGACCTACTTGAAAGCAGACCTGAGGGAGAGCAAACAGCCTAATAACCCCTAGAAAGTTTGAAGAGCACAAGGACAAACATTTACTACCTACAGGAAGAATCCAAGCCCTGTAATCAAAAAACAAATTGTTTGATTTTAGGATACAGTTTAATGATAGAAGGCTTGCCTAACATGTGGAAGGCCCTAGGCTCAATCCCAGACACTGCAAGAATGAATAGATTATTAGTTAGTATAAATAACTTTCTTGGCCAGGCAGTCTCAAACAGCTAAGAAGAAAGATAACGCCATTTTACACCAGAAGCTATGAAAACAGCTCTTGTCTGCAGCACCTGTCAATAATTTGTCTAATTTCAGTTAAGTCAATCACACAAGTCCCTAACTCTAAGTACCATTCTTGCTTAGGGAGTCCCTAATGTCACAGGATACTTACCATCTCTTTCAAGATTTCATATATCTGCTTCAGGAACTCCTGGAACCGGGACAGATGAAGACAGGTGTCCTGTTGTGTTTCCTTAGAGGAGGCCTGTTCCCAAGCAGAAAGTTTCTGCAGCCAAAACTGATAGTCCGCAGCAAGGTCTGCAGAATCCTGAGCCATCTCTAGGCAGATAACAGTGACATCCTTTCACAGCAGCCTGCCAAGCAGCACAGGAAATGGTAAGCATGCTTCAGGTCTTCAGGGAGGGAACAGATGGAACATTTAGGACAGGCTCTTCTATCAGCACATTCACAACCCACTGAGGGTGAAGGCAGATTATGAGAGATTAAACAGCCTGCTCAGGATGCTAGAGTCCTCTCTGAGTCATTTAAATGTGTCATGCAGCTGTAGCTCAGATTTTAACATCCGAACTTTTACCATGAGTGATGTCATTACTAAAACTCATTATACTTTCACAGTAACATACTAATTGTAGACAAAAAGCACAGCTGATAATAGTTTACATTTCCTTAAGATTGAGCTATTTTTAAATGTCTTAAGTGTGAAGTTCCTTTGTGCATTCTAGGGATGAGAAATCAGAAACATTCATGAGTGTTAACCAATAGTCTGTGCCTGAAAAATGCTTCTGATATCGTGATGCTTTACATGCATGTCTGGCTTCTCATTTAGGTATAAATAAATTTGATGCATTACTAGCTAATAAATTTTCTTCCCAGTTCCTCTTCATCTCACAGGAAAAAAAAAAAGGTAAAGTACTGTATTCTTCATGCATCACTTTAAGCAACCTGCTTAATTAAACACTGCTCTAGGGAGCCTGGAGCTGCTCAGTTGGTGGTGTGAGCTGTGCAGCCTGAGGACAAAGCTCCTGGTACATGTCTATATCTCCAGACAGATCCTCAGAGCTCACTGGCCAACTAACCTACCCAGTGGGTGGGCAGAGGTTCAGTGAAAGACCTTGTCTCAAAAAGTTAATGTTCATGTGTGCATGACCACTCCCACTCTCCACATGCACACAAAGGGGTGTGTGCACCCACACATATGTGCACATCCCCGCACATACACCACATGCACACAAATAAGTTAATAAAAGGTAAAAATAAAATTTTAAAAGCACTGCTTTACATGTAAAATTCATCCACAAGAAGTCATATTTTCATAAAACATAACACATATTTACTAGGTGTTGGACTCATTAAAGGACTCATTATCTCCTAAGCCTGAATTCCTGCCCCTGAAATAAATGTAAGAAAACACAATAGGAGTCTACAGGTATCCTGTGCCTCCCCAAGGGAGAAGCTAGGCCAGTGGACAGCAGGGGCCCCTCCAATGCAGTGCCGAATGCCCCTGTGGAGAAGGGCAGCTCCTCTCACACCCCTGTGCTTCGCTGGGACAGGATAGCATGCAGAGGTCTCACCTCAAGGAACTGCGCACAATAGTAAAGGCTGAGTTCAAATTCAGCATCAATGAGTAATATAAAACGCTTCTACTAGGTGCCAACCCTCAAAGAAAGACAGCCCTCCTCCTAAGCAGAACAGCAAAGAAACTGAAGGTGTCAGCTGCATCACAGAGACGTGGATGGAGAGATGGCAGTTTCCAAGTGGCATTTACAGTTTTGAGGAATCGACCAAAGTAGAAACCAACAAAAAGCTTACTAACTACACAGGAGACACACGCACACTAGCCAAATGATACCTAGAAGCCAAAGGCCTGCATTATGGACCTGGTGTAAGCCCCTCAAGGTAGGAGTGGCCATGGCCAGCTGCCAGACTACTCTAATGGCTGTTTCCAACCCCTCAAGATACAGGTGGCCAAGCTCTGCCCTACAGAGGAAGAAAAAAAAGCTCAAGATCAGGCCACACAATCCCACCAATACTTGAGCTTGCCAATCCCACCAATACTTGAGCTTGCCTCAAGATCAGGCCACACAATCCCACCAATACTTGCACTTGCCTCAAGATCAGGCCACACAATCCCACCGATCCCAGGCCATCCTGGAAGGCTCCCCAAGAAATCATATATAAAGCCTTCCTCCTGCTCAGTTCTCTGCTGCTTCTCAACCAAGCAGATGCAGCTGCCCTCTGTGTCTTTCCCAAAAAAATTCTTATGAGGTTTGTTGTGCAGTGTGACTTTGTGGTATTTTTTGGTTCTCACTGTCCTCATCAAAACCATCTACAAAACTCTATCTACAAAATAATGTGGAACTTCATGACTTCCTTCCATCTCCCTCATGGACTTCAGGTTTCATCCACTCTACAATTCATTCTCTATAAATAAATTTTTTAAAAAAAGACAACTTTTGTATGTATAAATCCCACACGAGACACACTCACTTAACACTCCTTTTTCAGAGCTTCTTTCAAGTGCAGCTGAGGGGAAAAAAGAAAAGAAAAGAAACTCATCAACCCTCCAGGCACTGCACTCTCAGGCCCCCCTTTCTGTCTGCTCCCCTGCACAGCCACACATGCTCTGGAATGAAACTAAAGCCTCCATGCTTCCTGATGGCTTGATAGTGTTAGGTGCTCTTGAGCATTCATTCCTTCACTCAATTACAGATTTCATCCATTCATTCATTCATTCACTGAGTTACAGATTCCTTTACTGGTATACCCATTCTCTGCCTTCCCAGAACCTAACATGGCTGACAAACACTCAACACATAGCAAATCAACAAACAATAATTCTCTGGTAGTTTTCAAAGTACAGTTCTAAGCTCCATGTCATAGCAAAAGTGCTTCTCCAAATAATTTAGTTTTTAAAATATAAGATAAGAACTCAAAAAATGAAAATATTAAAGAATTTTTAGTTACCTGGGTGAAGTGAACATACACACACATACTCCATGCTCTGGGCCATGTATGAACTGCTTCATGCATGTGAACTGAGTCCTCAAAGTGACTCTTTGAAGATAAGTATTAACAGGGGCACAAAGAGATTACATCATTACCCAAAGTTAAATCATGTAAAACCCCAGAGGAAGAGATTGCTAGGAAAGGGTAGAGCCAAAACAATGAGATCTCAATCCAGAATCAGCTCTAACGTCTGCATGTATGTATCAGGGTTCTCTAGAGGGACAGAACTTATAGAATGTGTGTGTAGTGTGTGTGCGCGTGTGGTGTGTGTGTGTGTGTGTGTGTGTGTGTGTGTGTGTGTGTGTGTGAAGGAGATTTAGTACAGTGGCTTACAGACTGTGGTCCAACTATTCCAACAATGGTTGTCTACCGATGGAAAATCCAAGAATCCAGTAGTTGTTCAGCCCAAGAGGCTAGATGTCTCAGATGATCTTCAGTATACACCAGAATCCCAAAACAGTGGGCTCTAATGCCAATGAAGGAATGAACTTGCCAGGGAGAGTGAAAGCAAGCAGGCAGAGAGAGCAAGCTTTCTTCTTCCACGTCATTTACATAGGCTGCCAGCAGAAGGTATGGTTCAGGTTAAAGATGGCTCTTAACACCTCAAAAAAATATAGATCAAAAGTTGGTCTTTCCATTTCAAATGATTTAATTAAGAAAAATCCCTCACAGGTAAATCCAGCAACCTGGGTTCTAGTTAATTCGAAATGTAGTCAAATTAACAACCAAGAATAGCCATCACACCTTAGATAAGACAGGAGAAGACAAAATAATCATTTTTATGTATATTTCATATGGCACTGGGAGTAGATCAGTTTAAATACTTGAAAAGATAAATCAAATTTTTACAGAAACAAGAAGCAAAAACACTTTTATTTTCAAAAAAATTAAAATGAACTTTTCTTTCAACATGGAAAGTTGCACAGGTTAGAGATGCCCCTCTAGAGAAACAACAACCTCACAGTATACAGAACACCGCACAGTCGTCAGCAGTACTGTCCACTTAGCAAACCCCCCCCCTTCTCCATCCTATGATGTCTTAGGGCTGCCCTCAGTCAAGGGTGGGACTATGACTCATGCTAGGCATTTCAGACTCTGTTGGGACCCTCACCTAAGTTAGGTGAATATAAATGCAGAAAAAATCTGAAAGCTTTTTTTCTCTTCTCTTTTCCTCTCTTTTTTTTTCTTTTCTGTTCTCTTTTCTTCAATCTTTTCTTTTCGGGATAGAATCTCACTCTGCAGCCCACACAGGCCTCAGACTCAGGACAACATCCTGCCTCAACCTTTTAAGTCCTGAGATTACAGGTGCAGGCCACCATGGCCAGTCAAGGCTCTTCTTGGAGCCATCCTACTTCACGACCCAAATGAGACGGAATCTTCTCTTTCACACCTAACATTTTAATATACTCTCTTCATGCTTGCATGGTTTTGAGGAGAATTCTTACATAACTGCCTTCTTCTTTCAGAAGTCTCTAATTGTGATTTTTTTCTTCTTTGTAGTTTGAAAATACAGTTAGATATAGTTAGGTATTTATCCTGCCAACTGTTCTCTAGGTCTCTGAGACATGACATTAATTTGAGAAATTCTGTCATCACTGTGCATTTCTTCTTTCTTCTTGCATCCCAAGCATGCAGCTCTTAGGTCTGCCAGTCTGCTGTTCACTGTGCTGGTTCCCAGCCTTGCTCTCTTTACTTTGCAGTTCAGGAGGTTCATGCTGAGAACCTCAAGGTCAATCCTAAGCTGCTTCTGCATAAAGCTGTGAGATGTTCTTTTGAGGGGCCTCGTGTCCTTTGTTCAGCTGTGCTTTATCTACAGGTGAGACCACGGGGGCACCAGTCAAAGGTATCAATGGAAACAGTGCTTTTGAATAAGGTGGTAGCAAGATTTAAAAAAATAAAATAAAAGATAAAAGATTTTTCAGAAAGGCAAGGTTAAAAAAATACCTGATAGAAAGAAATTAAAGAAAGAATTTATTTGGTTATGATTCAGAGGGATAATGCCCCTCATGAAGAGGAAGACATGGCAGCTAGGGTGGCTACAGTGGCAGGGTCCCTGCAGCAAAGATTGCCGGCATGGCTGTTCTCTCTCCTCGGATCAGGAAATAGCATTTAGGCTGAAAGCAGAGTGATCAATAACCAAGTCCCACTCCCACAGCCCTTTATCCACATTCCAGGCTCAGCATACAAAAGGTTCTACAACCTACCAATGCAGTGACACCAAACGGCAAGTGTTCAAAACACTGTCGAGCTGTGAGGGACATTTCAACATTCAAACAAGTATTCTGCCCCTGCTCTCATAATGCAAAGTATGTTTAGTCCATTTCAAACATCCACATCTTACAGTTCCATGCTATTCAGAAACCCAGTTTTCTGAGACTCAAAGTAAACTGTGAGCCACCAAGTTACATGCTCATATTACCTAATGGCAGAGGATAAGCATTCCCATTCCAAAGTGGAGGGAAGGGTGTAATATAGCAAGAAAGACTCAAATCAAGCACAGAGACCCACACTCTGGAGCTCCACGGCTGGCATCTGGAGTGCACAGCAACAACATATATTCTGAGTTGGATAGTTCCACTGTCTATAGCACACATAGCTCCACAACATGCCTCCAGTTTTCATCCACAGTATTGTGCAACACTTTGCTCTCAAACGAAACTCCCTCCAGAAGGGAAGGAATGGTTTATGAGACTGAGAAGGTCACATATCTAGGAAAGCTGAAACTTGCAAGACTCTGGCAGGCCTTTCCCCAGCTTTAAAGAAGCAGTATCCAGCTGCTGAGGAAGAAAACTGGCCAGTACAGTTGTGGAGAGGCATGTCTCCTATCTGCAGAGCTGCCTGCAAATCTGTGCAGAAAGATCCAGGGATGCAGCCTCATGAGACATCACCCATGTTCAGGTGGGCTCTTCAGTGATGATGATGCTTTAACTCATGTTCCCATAAATGGTCCACACCCATACTCCTTTTAGTAACCCCAACAAAAACTCATTGGTTTACCAAGCTGGACTTTGATCCAATCAGACTCTGGTCCATTGCAAGTCCCTTTCTGAGTAAGTGGACATATATGTTACATCTGTCCAGGAAGATCTCTCACACAACAGGCAGACATGCCACATTCATGGTATCTCTAACACCTTGGGGTCTCCAGTGCAACTGAGGCTTCACTTCATAGCTCTACACATAGCCTACTCAGGAGCTCCACCAGGGAAGCCAACCCTGCTACACATTGCCTAACTTCAGTAGCTTTCTGAAAACTTATCACAAGCTGTAGTGACATCGTAACTCTTGCATTTTACATGCCTTGAAACAGCATACCTGGCAACTGCCACCAAGTTCTGCTGCCAGTTTGAGAGATAGAGCCTGGACACTTTTACCATGGATGGGAAAACATTCGCCTAGGCAAGTTGGTATAGCACACCCTGTGCTAAAGCTTTCAACAGCTGGAGGTGGGGGTCTTAAATCCTTACTGGTACTTCAGTATACAATGTGAAGTGTGTTTACAATGTGTTTATGGGTGCACGTGTAAGGTAAGCATGTGGGTGGAGGCCAGAGGATATCCTCACTGTTATTCCTCAGGAATCCTCTACCTTATTTGTTTCTTTGAAGTTTGTTTGATTGTTTATTATTATTAGTGGTGGTGGTGGTGGTGGTGGTGGCGGCGGCGGCGGCGGCGGCAGTGGTGTGTGGGTGTGGGTGTGGGTGTGTACATATAAAGTTACACAGGGCATGTATGTGTAGAGGTAACTATATATGAGGCTGTTGGCTCTCTCCTTCCACCATGAGCTCCAGGAATTGATGAGAAAAGGATTTGGCAATATCCAGAAATCCTAGACTTAAACCTAGATGTACTAATAGGTTATCACTGTGAATTAGCAGCTTTGGAAAGGAAGAGCTGCATTTATATTAGTTTAAAGTATTTTTTAGACTTTGCATATTGAAAGCAATGGGTTTGGGACTGGAGAGACTGCTCTTCCACAGTATCAGAGTTTAGTTCCCAGCACCCAAGTCAGCCGTCACAACCACTGAAAAATCCATCTCAAAAGGGACATGATGCCCTCTTCTGGACCTCACTAACACCTGCACTCACACATGCACAAATGAACACATACACACATAATTAAAATATATCTTCTTTAAAAGTCCTCTTGACTAACTAGGACAGGTACAATAAACCAAAGTATAATAAAGAATAAAAATTAAAGTTAGATCCAATTTCAGTTACGATAATGGCAAGATATACAAGTAAGATCAGTTCTTGGTGAATGTGATTACATAAGGCCACATTAAAGATAAAAACAGATACAGAACTAGGGCTATGAATTGGCCCATCCCAACATCCACCTCATCTATGAACTGCTGGAGCATGTGAAGGGGACAAACCTACAGATCCCCACCACGCAGGACAACGACAGGATATCCAAGAGCTCAGTGAGAGCCCGTTATCAATAGTGTAGCAGAGGCCAGACGCTCCAACCAGACCCATGACTCATGGCAGTGAACACTTACCAGTGGAGATGAAAGGACTGGGGTTAATGGTGTCACTCAGCGGGACACACCACCATTTCCACGAGGAGATTCTTCACTCTCCTGAGTGTGTGGCAGGCCTGGCCTCCTTCCAAGTATAGCAAGCTTGTCAGGGCTGCAGATGACTCACCTAGGCTTTTGCAATTCTATGTGGCAGGTTTTGTATTCTTTGTTCTGGAGACAGGGTTTCTCTGTATAACTCTGGTTGTCCTGGAACTCACTCTATAGACCAGGCTGGAGATCCACCTGCCTTTGCCTCCTGAGTGCTGGGATTAAGGGCATGTACCATCATTGCCTGGCCATGTGCTTGTTTTTAGACCACACTTCTATACCTGTTTTGTTTTTGTTTTTTCCAAAAATTCTTTTTTTAAAGGCAATAAAATTGAATTATTTTCTTTTATTTTTTTCTTCTACTTTTATTGATACTTTGCAGATTTTACATCATGCATCATGATCCCACTCACCTCCCTGTCCAACTGCATCCAGATTTCAGTGCTGTGGGTACCTGGAAGTTGCAATAGAGCCCCACACAGGAAAATAATTATCACCCTAGGTTTTTCAGTATTTCTATAAATAATTTTCCAAATGCATAAAGAAGGTGTAAGTGAAACCAATTAAAACACACAAGAAACCAATACATGAATAAAAATCCAACAATGGACAAGAACCAAAGGACCCAAGGAGGGTGCAGTGACCAGACGACAACTATAGAACCACAGAGATCCACTGGTCACACCACAAACAGTGCTGAAAGAGAGAGAGATGAGAGAAAGAAAGGATGGAGCTAAAAAAAACAACATAAGCAAGAATTAAGAATTTCGTGGATGGTCAAACAAAGGCAAAAAGAGAATTAGGGAGCATGGAAGGTAAATCTGAAAAAGTCAAGCAGAACTCACGGGGAAAATCCCAACAGCGGGAGAGTGCACAATAATGGACAGGGTAAGAATATGAAGACACAGACCAGAAAATTCACCCTCAATGCAAAGGATGAGGACGAACTAGGACTCCACAGCAGCTGCCCCCCTCCTGGAACACAAAGGGCAGTTAAAAGCTTCTCGCACTGAAACAAAAAGTATGCAACCAGTCACCCTAGGGCTAAGGGTGCCCCTCAGGAAGATGGAGAACAGCTCCAAGTGAAAGCCAAGTAACATGGAAAATAAAATTAATACTCACAAAAGAAAAGCATCTTAAGTATATGCAGATATTAAAACACATATGCACACTAGTTTACAGACCTGAAAGGCAGACATTCCAAGGTTTTTATACTGTTCCAGAAGAAGGGATGAAAGGGTGGCCTAGGGTTTTGGTAACTCAAGAATGCAAATTACAATTTCTAGGATATCCACAAATATATCAAAAACTGGTGTTATAATTTCCAAATTATCAAAGCAAAAAGTTTATAATTAAAAAAATAATCAGCTTCCAAAAGGGTAAGATAGGAAGGAGAAAGGAATGTACAACAAGCAAACTGAGTAAACAACACGGCTTCAGAGCAGGGCTGCTCAACTGTAGACTGCCTGCTTAGCATGACGCCTGTTCTTAGACCCCAACACCAAACAGAAAATAAATGAGCCCTTGATAAGATGGCAAACCTAAACTCAAATGTATTAGTAGTTAACAGTATATGCAAATAAAGTCAATTGATATATTAAAAATTTAGATGAAAAAAGATTATCAGTTCTAATTTTTAAAAAAATACCTACACGCTATTACAAAAGATATACTTAAACTACACAGATATGGGGATAAGGAAAGGATTAAAAAAAATACCACTTACCTAAACCCAAAGGGATGGGATAAAAAGACAGTTTAGTGAGTAAGAATGTTTGCTCTTCAAGCATGAGAATCTCAGCTAGGACCTCAGAATCCACACACAAAATCAGGCATGGCTAAGTATTTTAACTCCAGCTTTGGGCAGCAGAAATAGGCAAACAGACCAAGACCTCATTGACCAGCCAACCTAACCAAAATAACCAGCTTGGTTCAGGGAGAGATCCTGTCTCACAGCAAGAAGGCAGAGAGCAATGCAGGAAGACACATGAGGTCTTGCTATGGTCTCTACATGGCTACATGGGCCTGTGTACCTATATATTCATTCACATGCAGGCACCCTCAAAACACATATACCCCAAACCCCACACCATATCACACTACTCTCTCTCTCTCTCTCTCTCTCTCTCTCTCTCTCTCTCTCTCTCTCTCTCTCTCTCTCTCTCTCTCTCTCTCGCACACACATGCGCGCGCGCACACACACACACACACACACACACACACACACACACACGCACACGCACACACACACACACACACACACACACCTCAAAATAAAAACTAGTCACAAAGGACTCAAGGTTTAACCCATCAGGAATAAGCTAAAATTCCAAATCTACATGTACCCAGTAACAATATAAAATAAACCACAAAGGAGAAAATACAACGCTAACCTAGACCTAAGGAGAAATAACTGCAACCTTAGCAGAAATTTTTGTCACACCTTTCTTAGTAAATTAAATAACACAAAAATCTACAAATTCCAAACTTTCCCTCAAAACCTCACAAGCTTATAAAGTACTACGGTGTACTAGCAGCATACCTATAGCAGCATTACTTATATTATAATAAACACAATGGTCCACATGTCAGTTTTTATGCCAATACCAAGCTGTTTTTATTACTGTAGCTCTATAGTAGAGCTTGAGTTCAGGGATAATGATGCCTCCAATGGTAGCTTTGTTGTACAGGATTCTTTTAGATATCCTGGGTTTTTTGTTTTTCCAAATGAAGTTGAGTATTGTTCTTTCCAGGTCTGTGAAGAACTGTGTTGGGATTTTAATGGGGATTACATTGAATCTGTAGACTGTTTTTTGTAAGATTGCCATTTTTACTATATTAATCCTATCTATCCATGAGCATGGGAGATCCTTCCATTTTCTGACATCTTCTTCAATTTCTTTCTTCAGAGATTTAAAGTTCTTGTCATACAGTTCTTTCACTTGCTTAGTTAGAGTTACCCCAAGGTATTTTATATAATATCTGGCTATTGTAAAGGGTGATGTTCCTCTGATTTCTTTCTCAGACCATTTATCATTTGTAAATATGAGGGCTACTGATTTTTTTTTAGTTTATCATGTATCCTACCACATTACTGAAGGTGTTTATCAGCTGTAGGAGTTCCCAGGTAGAATTGTTGGATTAACCCACACACCTATGAACACCTGACTTTTGACAAAGAAGCCAAAACTGTACAATGGAAAAAATAAAGCACCTTCAACAAATGGTGCTGGCATAACTGGACATCAACATGTAGAAGATTGCAAATAGATCTATATCTGTCGCCCTGCACAAAACTCAAGTCCAAGTGGATCAAAGACCTCAATATAAAACCAGTTACACTGAACCTGCTAGAAGAGAAAGTAGGAAGTAGTCTTGAATGCATTGGCACCGGACATCACTTCCTAAATATAACACCAGTAGCACAGACACTGAGAGCAACAATTAATAAATGGGACCTCCTGAAACTGAGAAGCTTTTGTAGGGCAAAGGACATGGTCAGTAAGACAAAACAACAGCCTACAGAATGGGAAAAGATTTTCACCAACCCCACATCTGACAGCGGGCTGATCTCCAAAATATATAAAGAACTCAAGAAACTAGACAACAAAATAACGAACAATTCAATTTAAAAATGGGCTACAGAGCTAAACAGAGAATTCTTAACAGAAGAATCTCAAATGGCTCAAAGATATTTAAGGAACTGCTCAACATCCTTAGTCATCAGGGAAATGCAAATCAAAACAACTCTGAGATACCATCTTACACCTGTCAGAATGGCTAAGATCAAAAGCACTGCAGACAGCTTATGTTGGAGAAGATATGGAGCAAGGGGAACACTCCTCCACTGTTGGTGGGAATGCAAACTTGTACAGCCACTTTGGAAATCAGTGTGGTGGTTTCTCTGAAGATTGGGAATCAATCTTCCTCAAGACCCAGCTACACCACTCTTGGGCATATACCCAAGGAATGCTCAATCATACCACAGGGACACATGCTCAACTATGTTCATAGCAGCATTATTCGTAATAGCCAGAACCTGGAAATAACTTACAGGCCCTCAATTGAAGAATGGATTAAGAAAATGCAGTACATATACACAATGGAGTACTACTCAGCAGAGAAAAAACAATGAAAGCATGAAATGTGTAGGCAAATGGGTGGAACTAGAAAGTATTATCCTGAGTGAGGTAACCCAGACTCAGAAGGACAAATGGTACATACCCACTCGTAAGTGGATACTAGATGTAAAGCAAAGGATAACCAGACAACAACCCACAACTCCAGAGAAGCTAGCTAACAAGGAAGACCCAAAGAGTGATGCATGGATCACCTTGGGAAGGGGAAATAGATGAGATCTTCAAGAGTGAACTGGGGATGAGAGGTAGGCAATGGAGGGTAGGGGATGGGGGATAAGAACATAAGGAAATGGGATGGTCGAGCTGGAACAGACATGGAGTGGGAAAGCAATGAAAGAGACACCATGATAGAGGAAGACATCATGGGGATAGGGAGAAACCTGATGCCAGGGAAGTTGCCAGGAATCCCCAAGGATGACCCCAGCTTGGACTACTAGAAATAGTGAAGAGGGTACCTGAACTGAACTGGCTTACCCCAGTGATCAGATTGGTGAGTACCCTAACTGTCATCACAGAGCTTTTCTCCAGTGACTGATGGAAGCAGATGCAGAGATCCACAGCCAAACACCAGGCAGAGCTCCAGGAATCCAGTCAAAGAGAGAGAAGAGGGATTCTAGGAGCAAGTGCATCATGATCATGATGGGGAAACCGGCAGAGACAACCAAACCAAACTAGTGGGGACTCATAAAAGTTGGATCAATAGCTATGGAGCCTGCATGGGACTGGACTAGGCCCTCTGCATGGTGAGACAGTTGCATAGCTTGATATGCTTGGGGGTCCCCTGGCTGTAAGATCAGAATCGATCCCTGCTGTGGGATGGTCTGTATATCAAATTGTTCTGATTGGTCAATAAATAAAACACTGATTGGCCAGTGGCCAGGCAGGAAGTAGGTGGCCAGGCAGGAAGTAGGTGGGACAAGGAGAGAGGAGAATTCTGGGAAGTGGAAGGCTGAGGCAGAGAGTCACTGCCAGCTGCCGCCATGACAAGAAGCATGTGAAGACACAGGTAAGCCACAAGCCATGTGGCAAGGTATAGATTTATGGAAATGGATTAATTTAAGCCATAAGAACAGTTAGCAAGAAGCCTGCCACGGCCATACAGTTTGTAAGCAATATAAGTCTCAGTGTTTACTTGGTTGGGTTTGAGCGGCTGTGGGACTGGCAGGTGGCAAAGATTTGTCCTGACTGTGGGCAAGACAGGAAAACTCTAGCTACAGATCCCTGGTGCATGAGCGGGCTTTTTATAGCCCTCTACCTACAGTGGGACACCTGGTGCAGCCTTGAGGCAGGGGGAAGGGCTGGGACTTGCCTCTACTGGATGTACATGGGAGGCCTTGCCTTCTTGGGTTGGGGGATTGGGAAAGGGAGGCTGGGGGCTGGGGGGAATAGGGAGATCTTTGGTGTGTAAAATGAATGAAAAATTTTTCTTAAAAAATAATAAACACAATGAAGACAACCACATGTGAATCAAAAACAATGCGCAGATAACATGCAGGACACTACACAGCACTGAAAAATGAAGGAACTTCCACTGTGGACACAGAAATGAATTCCCAAGTAAAATGTCCAGCAAAAGCGACTACCTCACGAGAACACACAAAACATGACAATAACTGTACAAAGCTGGAACCCAGTAAAACTGAACTACAATGGTCATATAAACATCACAAAACCTCTTACCCTCAGAAATGAGGAGGATTACTCTTGGGACAGTGTGTTAATGGTGCTTACAACACTAGCAAAGGCCAATGCTCCCCAATTTTAACTCCTAGACATACATTTTCTATACTGACATTGTCCCAACAGTAAGAAGAAATGATGGGAAGTCCACAGACTGTCAATGATAACCAAGACATAAAGTGTTGATGAACAGAACAAGCGATATTGAGCTGTTCAGAAATTATTCCCTCTTTTCACCAGAGCTCATTTCTGAAAATGCTGAAATGACCAGAACCAGGTGAAGAGTCTCAGTGCTTACCTTCTTCTTTTTCTTCCCAGTCTGTCTCTGAAGAAGAACCAATCCACATCCTCTTCCTGGGTTCCTTAGCTCAGCTCTGTGGCTACTACTCTGTCTCCAGAAAGGAAGGATAGCTATTCACCTCCCTAGTCAGGTAAGCAAATACCCCTCACATAGATATCTCTGCAGTTCTCACACAGTACCAAAAAAAAAGTCAGTTTTTCAGCTTTACAGTCATTTCTACTTTCTCCATGACTCAGTTGCTCCACAAACCTACAATGCAACTGAAAACTGTCAACATAAACCCTTGAATGTCTAAGGACTCTGCCCAGTGTCTGTGTCACATTCACTTCATTGAGAGCTCCTACAGAGACACTGCTTAGTTTCTTTAGTTTAGACAGTAAGAAGGTGGGAGCTCCTAACATGTCCCCTAAAGCTCAAGGTTGAATGTGCAATTGTCCTGCACACCACAACCCAGCTGCAGCCAACACTGGGCAATGGATGCTACAAGTTTTCACTTCTTCAGCTGCTGTGGGATGTTCTTCTGTACACTGTGTATGTATGTTGCTCTCATTGGTTAATAAAAAGCTGGCCAGCGGGTAGCTGGGCAGGAAGTTAGGTGGGAAAGCCAAACTGAGAATGCTGGGAGGAGGAAGGGAAGAGTCAGGAATCACCAGACAGACAGAGGAGTCAGACATACAAAATGAGATAGAAGTAAATGCTGTGGGATGGTCTGTATGTCAAATTGCTCTGATTGGTCAATAAATAAAACACTGATTGGCCAGTGGCCAGGCAGGAAGTATAGGCGGGACTAACAGAGAAGAGAAAAGAAAGAACAGGAAGGCAGAAGGAGTCACTGCCAGCCGCCACCATGACAAGCAGCATGTGAAGACACCGGTGAGCCACGAGCCACGTGGCAAGGTATAGATATAGACTGGCGGGTGACAAAGATTTGTCCTGACTGTGAGCAAGGCAGGAAAACTCTAGCTACAGGTAAAGGCCAAAAGCCTAGGAGCAGTACAAGGAATAACAGAAATGGGTTTAAGTTGTAAATGCTAGTTAGTAGTAAGCCTGATCTAGTGGGCAAAAATTTAAATTAATAAAAGCCTCTGAGTGGCTATTCGGGAACTGGCAGGACAGGAGAGAACTGTCTGGTTACATTCAGTAATTTCCTTCTTAGCACATTTACCAAGTCCCTAAGGAATCAAAACCAATGGTGACTTCACCCTCTGCACACACACACAGACTCAAACACAGAAGCAGTCAATCCCCACATTGTGGACATCCAGGAGAAAGTAAGTCAGCCTTTAGAAATGCCTGTGCAGAAGGGAAAGTTCTATGAACAGACACCCAGAAAGAAGCAGTGATGGGGTCCCGCACTCTTGCTCACGTTCCTTCTTTTCCAAAGCACCAGTGGGGTCCTTCAGAAGCAGGGCTGAAGAGGGGAGATGGTGTCATTAAGGAGATCAGCTACAGGGCCTGGGTCTGAGCAGTACTCAGAGTCACAGATTTACCTTTGTCTAAGCTGCCTCCATCTCATAAACTCCGGGGTACAAAGATAGTCCATTTCCCATAAGGTTCATAGTGGGATAGCACAGCTCAGAGTCAAAGTATAGCAGGTGTGACAGAAAGAACACCTTAGAGACAGCAGCTTCCTCATTTTGGTGAGTTCTGCTCTTTAGGAGAAAAGATGTGTTCAGAAACTCCCTGGAGAATATACTTCACAAGGAACACAGGGTCCGCCAAGCATGGATCATTGGATGGAAGAATGCAGTAAAAAGCAATGAAGTACCTGAGCCATTTCTGAGTAAGAAGCTGGCAAAACAAACAAACAACATGTAAATTTTATGGTTTATGTAGTAGTTACAAAAAATAAAAATAAATTAATTAAAACAAACATTCAGCGGCTGGAGAGATGGCTCAGCAGTTAGGAGCACGTGCTGCTCTTGCAGAGGCCCTGAGGTCAGTCAGCACAACCATCTGTAAGTTCAGTTCCAGGAACTACAATGCCCATTTCTGGTCTCTAATACACCGCCGCTCACATGCGCCCTGCCCCACAGACACAAGACACACACACACACACACACACACACACACACAC
Source organism: Peromyscus maniculatus bairdii (assembly GCF_049852395.1). Lineage (NCBI taxonomy): Eukaryota > Metazoa > Chordata > Mammalia > Rodentia > Cricetidae > Peromyscus > Peromyscus maniculatus. The sequence continues at coordinate 143,448,451 of NC_134856.1, forward strand.
ACATAACTGCAAACTTTAAAATTAAAAACAAACAAACACACAAAATCAGAAGGGCAAGAGCCTGTAAAGGACCATGCTGAACCAGTGAATCTCTTATCTCAGTGGGCTTAACTTTCAGTTCTCAATGATACCTGAGCACCAAGGCTGCCAGACTTCAGGTAGAAAGTCCCACAAGCCCAGGCAGGACAGTACTGGGCTGGAAATGAGAACCAACAACAACTAGTAACTCCAACCTCTAGTTTAATATACAGAACACGACTCCTCTCCCTATCTAATGACCTTTCCATCACTGTTCTATAACTTAACACAAGGCCTTCCAGGACCTCTATTGGAATCACTGCTGAGAGACATTTTTATGTCTCAAATGGCTACCCTGTCAATGGAAACCCTAGAACTCTGCAAAGTCTACAAGTCCATTCAACTGAAATTCAAGGAACTTAGTCCTTTTCAAGTTCTGTTGGAGACCGTAATTGCTCACAGATGTTAAGAGGGCTATTTCAAGTCACTCAGTCCTGACCACTATTCTTTAGTAGTCAGGGCAGCATCTTGAGTAGCAGAAGGAATTCTTAAGGTGGTTATTACAAAGTAATTATGACCACTTAAGTACTATGCCTTTCCAACTACTGCAGTTGGGAATATCTAGAATGGACACAGAGAGAGAGAGAGAGAGAGAGAGAGAGAGAGAGAGAGAGAGAGAGAGAGAGAGAGAGAGAGAGAGAGAGAGAAATAGAGAGAGAGAAATAGAGAGAGAGAAATAGAGAGAGAGAGAGAGAAATAGAGAGAGAGAGAGAGAGAGAAATAGAGAGAGAGAGAGAGAGAAATAGAGAGAGCGAAATAGAGAGAAAGAAATAGAGAGAGAAATAGAGAGGGGAGAGGGAGAAAGAGTAGAGCAAGTACTTAGAGACTGATTTTTTAAAATCAGTTTTGTAAAATAAAATCTTATGTAAAAAGCCAACATACAAAATGAACATACCCATGTATATCATATTTGGTAAAAGAATATATAAATAATGTCTAAAACTCAACAATAGAAAAATAGACAGTGTATGTTTTATTTACATATGAAAGAATATTATCCAGCTGCAGAAAGGAATGAAATGCTAATATACAAGACAAGCTTTACAAACATTAAGCTAAGCAAGTCCAGCGAGACAGTGAAGGTCAAATATCTATGTTCCCACTTAAATAAGACTATTACCTCGACTGGTGATTCACAGAGATGCTCATGATGTAGAGAAGAGCTGGTGAAAAGTGCCTGCTTAAATGGGTGTGGAGTCTCCGTTTGTGTCACTGGAAAGTTCTAAAGATGGATAGTGTGACAGCGATGCAACACTATGAATGTAATTAGTGCCATCAGATTTACACAAAAATTGACTAAATTATATGCTGTTTATGTTTTACCAAACTTGCATACAAGAGAATTGCAAACCTGGAGTGGCCACAGATAGAGATGCAGCAAGCAGTGGCAGGGACTGGGCCCCTCAGCACAGTGCCACATTTGATAGCTGCCTCTCCAGTACCCGTAGGCCAACACTTCCTTTCTGATGAAGGAATCCATTTATCCCAGAATATCACTGCCACGTATCTTAAGGGAGGTTAGCTCTCCCAAAGACCAGCAGAGAATCTGCATTAATAGAGATTTTCAGTGTTTCGTTCTCAGGATCCCTTTTATACTCCTAAGCTTTTCTAGAGACCACAAATAACTTTGACTTATATGAGTGTCTTAGTTAGGGTTTCAATTGCTATGAAGAGAAACACCATGACCATAGCAACTCTTTTTTTTTTTTTTGCCTCTTTAAGGATTTTTTTTATTCATTTTACATACCAATAACAGATTCCCCTCTCCTCCCTCCTCCTGCCCCCCAGCCTGCCCCCCCCAACTCACCCCCCATTCCTTCCTACAAGAAAGTAAAGCCTCCCATGGGGAGTCAGCAGAGCCTGGTACATTTAGTTGAGGCAGATCCAAACCCCTCCCCCTGCATGCAAGGTGTCCCACCATAGGTAGTGGGCTCCAAAAAGCCAGCTCATGCACAAGGGACGAATCCTGATATTACTGCCAGGGGGCCCCTTAAGCAGATCAAGCTACACAACTGTCTCAATTATGCAGCGGGCCTAGTCCAGTCCCACAGAGGCTCCATAGCTGTTAGTCTAAAGTTCATGAGTTCCCACTAGTTTGGTTTGGTTGTCTCTATAGGTTTCCCCATCATGATCTTGATGCCCCTTGCTCATAGAATCCCTCTTCTCTCTTTTTGACTGGACTCCTGGTGCTCTGCCTGGTGTTTGGCTGTGGATCTCTGTATCTGCTTCCATCAGTTACTGGATGAAGGCTCTATGATGACAGTTAGGGTATCACCAATCTGATTAACAGGGTAGGCCAGTTCAGGTACCCTCCATAGTAACACATTTCCTCCAACAAGGCCACACCTACTCCAACAAAGCCACACCTCCTAATAGTGCCACTCCCTTTGAGGGCCATTTTCTTTCAAACTACCACAATGGGTTATATTTGGGAATAATTAACATAACAGAAATTAAAACCGAGAAAAGCACAAGAATACACAAGTCCACATCCCACCAGGTACTAGCCTGCAGCTGTTGACAGCTACACTGCAAAGCTGTGTGGGAGGAGGGAACTCAAGGGACAGGGCAGAGTGCTTATAACTGTTAGTGCAGTCTGCCTTAAGAACTCCTGAATGTGCCTCAGGGACACTTGGGCCACACTGTGAACAGGGCTAGTATGGACACTCATGGCTCATCCATCCTTCTTCCTGTTAGCCATAGGAATAGGTGTGTCACATACTCCACAAGCCATAGGAACTGAGCTTCAGACTAAGGGTTTTAGAGAAAGCTTTCAATTTTGAAAGTTTTTTTTTTTTTTCATTTTAGACACTGTAGTCTTCCTATGACACCTACAATAATAGAAGTCACCTTAAGACAAGAGTAAGGAAGCCTGAAAAGACTGGCCTGCACCTCTGGAGCAGAACTGAAGACACACACACAAGTCATGTGTGTGTGTTCTGCAACCATGGCACCCTCCTCCTGCATAAACTAGTTCTCATCAAGTTTTCTATTCAATACAAACATATTTTAGCTGAAACCTCTCCAAAGCACCTGGTTTTTTGAATATATTTTTGGAAACCATGCATGAACACACACAGCCCTGGGCACACAGTAGGAACTTACAAATATATTAAACAAATGTGCAGAAACTAACAAGCCCACCATAGCTGTTGCAAGATACACAAAATTTAATTTGCTTTATGTTGGTATAGGCCTTTGTAGCTCTCAGACTGTCAATATTTAAAACAAAGCTAATTATATATCACACAGTATCAAAAGCAGCTGTATATGGTGCTTGTCTGAGGGCCAAGAAAACATAAAATTGCTTTCCTTTTTGGTCTGAAACTTTTACAAACCAGAAATATCATAGGTAAGTCTATACAGGCCAAATAAGGGCCATAACCTGAGTGGTAGTATAAATAAAATGCTGATTGGCCAGTAGCCAGGCAGGAAGTATAGTGGGACAAGCAGAGAAGAGAATTCTGGGAACAGGAAGGCTGAGAGAGACGCTGCCAGCTGCCGCCATGACAAGCAACATGTAAAGATACCGGTAAGCAACAAGCCATGTGGCAACTTATAGATTAATAGAAATGGGTTAATTTAAGATACAAGAACAGTTAGCAAGAAGCCTGCCACGGCCATACAGTTTGTAAGCAATGTAAGTCTCTGTGTGTTTACTCGGTTGGGTCTGAGTGGCTGTGGAACTGGTGGGTGAGAGAGATTTGTCCTGACCGTAGGCCAGGCAGGACTGGAAAAAACTTCAGCTACAGCCTACACTACTTTCCCCCCATTTCTTGTAACAATGAGGCGATCAAACCCTCCTGTTATGAAATCAGCACCTAACAAGCCAGACAGAATACTACAAAGCATAGTGCATGGACACTAAACAAGAGTCAACACCTCATCTGTAGTCAGCATTGTCACAATGACCTTGTCACCACCACATCCCATAATCAGTATACACTAAGACATGTATTCCACTACACCTCTGATACACAATATTCTCCCTCCTCTCTAGCTAACAATCATTCACCAATATACTTAACATGCAGAAAGTAAGGTTTCTTTGCATCACTTCTGTAAGACTGATTACTTTGCTTTGTTTGCTGCATTATCTTAACATCATAACTGCATATCCATCTACTCAGGAAATCTTTATAAAATAAACTGGGCTAAAGAGACAGCTCAGTGGTTAAGAGCACTGGCTGCTCTTCCAGAGGACCCCAATTCAATTCCCAGTACCCACATGGCAGCTCACGACTGTCTGTTAAGTCCAGTTCCCAGAGATCCAACAAGCTCACACAGACATATATGCATAAAAAAATAAATCACAAAAAGAAATTGTATCTCCCTCCCAAACACCAACGCTTGAGGGAAAGTACCACAGTAGGAGGAACTGGCTTTTCTGTGTCACTACTGTTTCACCTCTGATGCAGGCTAATCAGAAAACACCAGCTTGTCTTCACTTCTCTGACAGCGAGGCTGCTGGCTTCCAGTTAAGTATATTAGAAATATGTGCAGAGGAACACATTGGTAATGTGCCTTAGTTTGCTTCTCAGTTGCTATGATAAAACACTGACCAAAATCAACTTTGGGAAGAAACAGTTTAGTTGGTTTCCAGGTTATAGCCATCATCAGGGGAAAACAAGGCAGGAACCCAAGGCAGGAGTTCAAAGCAGGAACCACAGGAGAATGCTGGTTTGTACCTCATGGTTCGCTCAGCTTGTTTTCTTATACAACCCAGAACCACCTGCCTAGGGGTGGTACCACCAAAAGTAGGCTGGTCCCACCCATATCAATCATTAATCAAGAAAATGTACCACAGACAGCCCAAAGGCCAACATAATTGAGGCTCCCTCTTCCCAGATATACTGACAATCAATATTAGCTATAACATAATTAAATTATTAGAAACTGGCCAGGCTTAGTGGTGCACACCTTTAATCCCAGCACTAAGAAGGCAGAGGCAGATGCAGGTAGATCTCTGAGTTCAAGGCTAGCCTGATCTAGAGAGCTAGTTCCAGGATAGCCAGGGCTGTTACACAGAGAAACTGTTGTTGTAGAATATTATTTTAAGGTGTGTTACTTTGGTTTATGTTGCATCTGTTTAACTCTGTGAACCTGTCTAAAACACCTGACTGGTCTAATAAAGAACTGAACAGCCAATAGCAAAGCAGGAGAGAGAGATAGGCAGGGCTGGCAGGCAGAGAATATAAATAGAAAGAGAATCTGGGAAGAGAGAATTGAGGAGGAGCCAGAGAAGGAGGAGGACATCAGGGGCCAGCCACCCAGCTACACAACCAGCAACAGAGTAACATTTACAGAAGTAGGAGAATGGAAAAAGCCCAGAGGCAAAAGGTAGACAGCCTAAGTTAAGAAAAGCTGGCAAGAAACTAAGCCAAGCTAATGCTGAACATTCATAAGTAAGAATAACCCTCCGTGTGTGATTTATTTGGGAGTTGAGTGGGGGCCCTCCAAAAAAAGACCAAAAAAAAAAAAAAAAAAAAACCAACACCCTGTCCAAAAAAAAGAAAGAGGCCCAGTGGCGGCAGCTGACAGGGACATACAGGCCAGGCAGCAACCAGCAGAGACATACAGAACCAGCAGAGACATACAGGCCCAGCGGCGGCCCACAGAGGTAGACAGGCCCGGCGACTGAGACAAGCAGACGCAGCTTGGAACAGGGCTGCTTCTAACCCCAACACCTGGGGAAGAAGCTATCTCCATGGGATGGAACCAGAATGAATCTGAACACTCCGTCTGATGACAACCCAGGGCCCAGCTGCTGATCCTGCGAAACCCAACAACTTGGAGGTGTTGGTGAGACTACCCCGCTCAGCTGAAATCCATCGGGGAGAGGATTGAGATGCCTACAGTTTGAAGTCTGAAGAAACAAGATCAGCTGAGGAGTTGACAAATGAACAAAACGTGACCTGGGAACACAGAAGAAGGCGCTGCCTAGCCACCAAACCAGATCACCAGAATCATAAGTATATACTTCACCGACTGAGATCAGCTGCCCTGAAGAAACAGCCCAATAGCACCAATTTAACCAAGAACTCCTACTAAACCAAGACTAAAAATTAGAACAAGAGAGGCACTATCAGACACAGACACCACCTGCACCGAGCAAAGGAAGAGATGAGTAGACACCAGTGCAAAAATACAGGCAACAACATAAAGACCTATATGGCAACATCAGAATGTAGTGATTCTACACCTGCAAGACCTGAACATACCAAGACAGAAGAAATCAACCCTAAAAATGACTTTAAGAAGATGATAGAGGCTGTTAAAGAAGAAATAAAACATTCCCTTAAAGAGGAAATAAAAACTTCCCTTAAAGAGGAAATGAAAAACTCCATTAAAGAGGAAATAAAAAACTACCTTAAAGAAATGGAAGAAAAAACGAACAAAAAATGGGAAAAAATAAAAGAAAGCCAAGAAAAAGCAATTAAACAGATGAAAGAAACATTCCAAGATCTGAAAAATGAATTTGAGACAATAAAGAAAACATATGCTGAGGGAATGGTGGAAATAGAAATCCTGACTAAACGTACAGGAACTACAGAAACAAGCATAACCAACCGATTGCAAGAGATGGAACAGAGAATCTCTGACACTGAAGACACAATAGAGAAAATAGATTCGTCAGTCAAAGAAAACACTAAAGACAAAAAAGTCCTAACACAAAACGTCCAGGAAATTTGGGACACCATGAAAAAAAGACCAAACCTAAGAATAATAGGGATAGAAGAAGGAGAAGAATACCAACTCAAAGGCACAGAAAATATATTCAACAAAATCACAGAAGAAAACTTTCCTAACCTAAAGAAAGAAATACCTATGAAGATACAAGAAGCTTACAGAACACCGAATAGGCTGGATCCAAAAAAAAAAAAAAAAAAGTCCCCTCGCCACATAATAATCAAAACACTAAACACACAGAACAAAGAAAAAATATTAAAAGCCTCAAAGGAAAAAGACCAAGTAACATATAAAGGAAAACCCATCAGAATAACACCAGACTTCTCAATAGAGACTATGAAAGCTAGAAGATCATGGACAAATCTTATACAGACACTAAGAGACCACGGATGCCAACCCAGACTATTATACCCAGAAAAACTCTCAATCAGGATAGGCGGAGTAAACAAAATATTTCAGGATAAAACCAGATTCAATCAATACCTGTCCACAAACCCAGCCCTACAGAAAGCACTAAAAGGGAAAATCCAATCCAAAGAAGCTAAACACATCCATGAAAAAAATCAAGCAATAGGTAATCCCACACCAACATACACAAAAGAAGGACAACACAACACAACCACAAAAAAATAACAGGAATTAACAATCACCGGTCATTAATATCCATCAATATCAATGGTCTCAACTCACCTATAAAAAGACACAGGCTAACAGAATGGATAAGAAAACAGGACCCATCCATCTGCTGCATACAAGAAACACACCTTAACTTCAAAAGACAGATACTACCTCCGAGTAAAGGGCTGGGAAAAGGCTTTCCAAGCAAATGGACCTAAGAAACAAGCTGGTGTAGCTATGCTAATATCTAATAAAATAGACTTCAAACTAAAATCAATCAAAAGAGATCAGGATGGACATTACATATTTATCATGGGAAAAATCCACCAAGATGAAGTCTCGATTCTAAACATTTATGCTCCAAATACAAAAGCACCCACATTCATAAAAGAAACATTACTAAAGTTTAAAACGCTTTAATCCCAGCACTCGGGAGGCAGAGGCAGGTGGATCTCTGTGAGTTCAAGGCCAGCCTGGGCTACCAAATGAGTTCCAGGAAAGGCGCAAAGCTACACAGAGAAACCCTGTCTCGAAAAAACCAAAAAAAAAAAAAAAAAAAAGTTTAAAACGCACATCAAACCCCACACATTAGTGATGGGAGATTTTAACACACCACTCTCACCAAAAGACAGATCTACCAGACTGAAACTGAACAAAGAAATAAAGGACCTAACAGATGTTATGACTCAAATGGACTTAATAGATATCTACAGAACATTCCATCCTAACACAAAAGAATATACCTTCTTCTCAGCACCCCATGGAACCTTCTCAAAAATTGACCACATGCTTGGACACAAAACAAATCTCAACAGATACAAAAAAAATTGGAATAGCCTCCTGTATCTTATCAGACCACCATGCCTTAAAGTTAGACCTCAACAACAACAAAAATTATAGAAAACCCACAAACTCATGGAAACTGAATAATGCCCACCTGAAACATCAATGGGGTCAAGGAAGAAATAAAGAAAGAAATTAAAGAGGTCCAAGAATTCAATGAAAATGAAAGTACAACATACCCAAACTTATGGGACACTATGAAAGCAGTGCTAAGAAAAAATTCATAGCTCTAAATGCACACATAAAGAAGATGGAGCAATCCCATACCATTGAATTAACAGCACAACTGAAAGCTCTAGAAAAAAAAAGAAACAAACTCACCCAGGAGAAATAGACGTCAGGAAATAATCAAATTGAGGGCTGAAATCAACGAAATAGAAAACAAGAGAACAATACAAAAAAATCAATGAAAAAAAGAGTTGGTTCTTTGAAAAAAATCAACAAGATAGACAAACCCCTAGCCAAATTAACCAAAAGGCAAAGAAAGAGCACCCAAATTAACAAAATCAGAAATGAAAAGGGAGACATAACAACAGACAATGAGGAAATCCAGAGGATCATCAGATCATACTTCAAAAACCTGTACTCCACAAAAATGGAAAACCAGGAAGAAATGGACAATTTTCTGGATAAATACCACATACCAAAATTAAATCAAGACCAGATAAATCATTTAAATGGACCAATAACCCCTAAAGAAATAGAAACAGTCATCAAAAGTCTCCCAACCAAAAAAAGCCCAGGACCAGATGGTTTCAGTGCAGAATTCTACCAGACTTTCAAAGAAGAACTAATACCAATCCTCTTCAAAGTGTTCCACACAATAGAAACAGAAGGAACACTACCAAACTCTTTTTATGAGGCTACAATTACCCTGATACCCAAACCACACAAAGATGCAACAAAGAAAGAGAACTACAGACCAATGTCCCTCATGAACATTGATGCAAAAATACTCAACAAAATATTGGCAAACCGAATCCAAGAATACATCAAAACAATTATCCATCACGACCAAGTAGGATTCATCCCAGGGATGCAAGGATGGTTTAACATACGAAAATCAGTCAATGTAATACACCATATAAACAAACTGAAAGAAAAAAACCACATGATCATCTCATTAGATGCTGAAAAAGCATTTGACAAAGTCCAACACCCCTTCATGATAAAGGTCTTACAAAGATCAGGAATACAAGGAACATTTCTAAACATAATAAAAGCAATTTATAGCAAGCCAACAGCAAACATCAAATTAAATGGAGAGAAACTCAAAGCGATACCACTAAATTCAGGAACAAGACAACGCTGTCCACTCTCCCCATATTTATTCAATATAGTACTAGAAGTTCTAGCTAGAGCAATAAGACAACAAAAGGAGATCAAAGGGATACAAATTGGCAGGAAAGAAGTCAAACTTTCACTATTTGCAGATGATATGATAGTATACATAAGTGACCCCAAAAACTCTACCAGGGAACTCCTACAGCTGATAAACTCCTTCAGTAAAGTGGCAGGATACAAGATCAACTCAAAAAAATCAGTAGCCCTCCTATACACAAATGATAAAAGGGCTGAGAAAGAAATCAGAAACATCACCCTTTACAATAGCCACAAATAATATAAAATACCTTGGGATAACACTAACTAAACAAGTGAAGGACCTTTTTGATAAGAACTTTAAATCTCTAAAAAAAAAAAAAAATTGAAGAAGATATCAGAAAATGGAAGGATCTCCCATGCTCATGGATAGGTAGGATTAACATAGTAAAAATGGCAATCTTACCAAAAGCAATCTACAGATTCAATGCAATCCCCATCAAAATCCCAACACAATTCTTCACAGACTTGGAAAGAAAACTACTCAACTTCATATGAAAAAATAAAAGACCCAGGATAGCTAAAAGAATCCTATACGATAAAGCAACCTTTGGAGGCATCACCATCCCTGACCTCAAACTCTACTATAGAGCTATAGTAATAAAAACAGCTTGGTACTGGTATAAAAACCGACATACGGACCAATGGAATCGAATTGAAGACCCTGACATTAATCCATGCACATATGAACACCTGGTTTTTGACAAAGGAGCCAAAACTATACAATGGGAAAAAGAAAGCATCTTCAACAAATGGTGCTGGCCTAACTGGATCTCAATATGTAAAAGATTACAAATAGATCCATATCTGTCACCATGCACAAAACTCAAGTCCAAGTGGATCAAAGACCTGAACATAAATCCAGTTACACTAAACTTAATAGAAAAGAAAGTAGGAAACACTCTTGAACGCATTGGCACCGGAGACCATTTCCTAAATAAAACACCAACAGCACAGACCCTGAGCACAACAATTAATAAATGGGACCTCTCAAAATTGAGAAGCTTTTGCAGGGCAAAAGACACAGTCAATAAGACAAAAAGACAGCCAACAGAATGGGAAAAGATCTTCACCAACCCCACATCTGACAGAAGATTGATCTCCACAGTATATAAAGAACTCAAGAAACTAGACATTAAAAAATGGGCTAAAGAGCTAACCAGAGAATTCACAAAACAAGAATCACAAATGGCTGAAAGACATTTAAAGAAATGCTCAACATCCTTAATCATCAGAAAAATGCAAATCAAAACCACTCTGAGATACCACCTTACACCTGTCAGAATGGCTACGATCAAAAACACCAATGACAGTCAATGTTGGAGAGGATGTGGAGCAAAGGGAACACTCCTCCACTGTTGGTGGGAATGTAAACTTGTACAACCACTGTGGAAATCAGTATGGCGGTTTCTCAGAAAATTAGGAATCGAACTACCTCAAGACCCAGCCATCCCACTCGTGGGCATATACCCAAGGAATGCTGATTCATACCATAAAGATACATGCTCAGCTATGTTCATAGCAGCACTATTTGTAATAGCCAGAACCTGGAAACAACCTAGATGCCCATCAATGGAAGAATGGATGAAAAAAATATGGTACATATACACAATGGAGTACTACTCAGCAGAGAAAAACAATGAAAGCATGAAATTTGCAGGCAAATGGATGGAACTAGAAAAAATCATCCTGAGTGAGGTAACCCAGAAAGACAGTCATGGTATGTACTCACTCATAAGTGGATTCTAGATATAAAATAAAGAACAATCAGACCACAACCCATAAAAACATGGAGGCTATATATATAGCATGGAGGCCCCTAGGACGACTGTGGCTTATAAATAAATTTCGGTTTTACTCAATTATTGAAAAAAAAATAGCCAAATGAATGGAAACACATGAACTATGAACCAAAGGCTGAGGGGCCCCCAGCAGGATCAGGCCCTCTGAATAGGTGAGACAGTTGATTGGCTTGATCAGTTTGGGAGGCAACTAGGCAGTGTGGACCAAGTCCTGTGCTCATTGCATGAGTTGGCTGTTTGAAACCTGGAACTTATGCAGGGACACTTGGCTCAGTCTGGGAGGAAGGGACTGGACCTGCCTGGACTGAGTCTACCAGGTTGATCGCAGTCCTTGGGGGAAGATTTGCCCTAGAGGAGGTGGGAATGGGGGGGGGGCTGGGGGTAAGGGGAGGGGGTGGGAGGGGGGAGAATAGGGGAACCCGTGGCTGATATGTAGAACTGAATGATATTGTAAAATAAAATAAAAGAAAGAAAGATGGGCTGGAGAGATGGCTCAGAGGTTAAGAGCACTGACTGCTCTTCCAGAGGTCCTGAGTTCAATTCCCAGCACCCACATGGTGGCTCATAACCATCTGTAATGAGATCTGGCACCCTCTTCTGTATACATAATAAATAAATAAACCAAAAGAAAAAAGAAAAAGAGAGAGAGAAAGGAAGGAAGGAAGGAAGGAAGGAAGGAAGGGAGGGAGGGAGGGAGGGAGGGAGGGAGGGAGGGAGGGAGGGAGGGAGGGAGGGAGGGAGAGAGAGAGAGAGAGAGAGAGAGAGAGAGAGAGAGAGAGAGAGAAAGAAAGAAAGAAAGAAAGAAAGAAAGAAAGAAAGAAAGAAAGAAAGAAAGAAAGAAAGAAAGAAAGAAAGAAAGAAAGAAAGAAACTGTCTTCTTGCCTTTGTCACTGGTGATGTGATAGGGGTTATTTCTGCTTATTTCTATCTTTGCTTCCTATAGGAGTTTACCACTTAACAACAAAACAAGAAAAGGCATCCACACATTACAGGAAGCTTACTTGACAATAGGAACACAAAGCACTTCCAATGACAAAGTGTTCCCTGCTCTTACGAAACCTTCCCCAATGTGGCTTTCAGAAACGGAACCCAGGACATCAAACCTGGCAACAAGCACCTTTAGCCACTGGGCCACCTCACAAATCCAGGGAGAATTAAGCTAAAATTTAATCTGGGCTTCTCACACTTGAAGAATGGCTGAGAGCCCCAAGGACAGGTCCAGGTTCTTTTTTATTCTGTTAGTTAAGTATCACAAACATAAACTAGTAAAAACCCTATGCTTGTAACTTTTGAAAAATTACAAACTAAAAAACTGTAGAAATTTAACAAGTACTATTTTTACCAATGTAACACAAGAACAAAGTCCAAACAGCTAATGTATGAGTAAATTTCAACTGACAACGTGATGATGTAGTCAATGACACTCATTTTGACCAGCTATGTGGACTTGACCATGACTCTAGAGGTACTGCCATATGGTGGGTGATGGCTGACTGGCCAGGCACTTTCCTCACCTCTAGGTGAGGTCAGACACTGTAAATACTTTGACCTCTGCTCTTTGGTAATATCTTCCTGCATTCCAAGCAGGGCCACTTGGTGCCAACACAAGCAGCTACAGGCAGTGAAAGTTCAAGACAGTACCTGGTTAGGACAGCAAATCGGGTCTGAAAACATGGTTTTTTGTTTGTTTGTTTTTAATTTGTCTTCAAAAGGGTAAAGAGTAAGTACTACCTTTCTAGACAACTCGAGCATCCTAATAAACCCACCTACTTAAGTCTCCCTTATCTCTAGGGCCTGCAAACCTCAGAAGGAGTTTACATAACTGTGCTGAGGGTCGCTGAACTCGTACAGAAAAGCTTTCTTGTGGTTATGTTTTAGATCTGTATAAAACCAAGTGCCTAACTTTGTTTCCTTTATACTCTCAGCCCATGACTTCCTGTTAAGATGGCACAAGAAATCCTCTTTGATGGACTCTCTACTCCAAACACAGCAGCAACCAGAGAGGAAGCATCAAAGGAAAAAATCAAAAAGATGCAGGGAAGCTAAAAATATATACAAACACTTCTTGAAATAGATACAGAACAGAAACATAAAAATGCAAAATCTCCGGCAGAAAGAGTTTTGTGCCTCTGTGCACAATAAGCAAAACCAGGCAACAGAACTGCAGACAGGGCCAGAATTCAGGCAAGTTAGGAAGGGGACATCTGAACTGACATTTCCAAAAGCAATGCCTTTTCACCTAAGCCAGTCCTGTGGTGCTGTGCCAGACAGTCTGCCAGGCAGCCACCCGGGGCAGCTACCTGAGGATCAACATGATCCAGGCCTCAGCCAGCTTCCTGGAGAGGAGGTGTGCTGTAGCACAGGGAGCACTACCTGCCGACCAGCTGCAAGGGACAGTCTGCAGCTGAGACTGGCTGTCAAGGGATGGACTCCACGTCATTCCAACCTGCTGCTTTCTCTTGCTTTTAAAACTAGAGCTAGTGCTTGCCAAAACTGCCTGAGAACAAACAGCCCTGCCCTTCTCACTCCTCCCCTGCAATCACCACAAGAAGATGTTTCTGCTTCCCTCACCACAGTGGCAGCCATCTCAGGAAAGACTGCTAGATCCCTATTCATATTTTCCAGGGGGCACAAAAGTCCTCCCGGGGACTGAGGGCACAGCTGAGTCAGCTGAATGATGCCAAATAAACCCTTTCCTCCCCAGCTTGTTTTTCGTTACGGTGTTTCATCATAACAATAGTAACCCTAATTAAGATAAATTGGTGCCAGGACCGGGGTATTGCTGTGACAGACCTGACCATTTTGGGTTTTGGAGGATTTATGGAAGGACTTAGGAACTTTAGGCTAGAAAGCCAGTGAGTGTTCAAAGCTTAGTGAGCTGTTCTGTGGGAGCTTTGAAGATAAGAATATTGAGAGCAATGCAGACAATGGAAGCCTGCCTTGTAAAGTTCCAGAGAGACTTTAAAAGTCACTCAAAGACTATCAGGGCCGTCTGCTATTTTGAGTTGAGAATCTGTGGTTCTGGGCAGCTGAGGCTAAAGAATCAGCTGTGATTAACAAGAGACCACTACTGAAGTGAAACCTTTGCTTTGCTGTGACAATTGATGCTGGTCAGTTGAAGCTTAGAAATTAGTGGTAACTGAGAAGAGATCACTGAAGACAAATCTTCTGGGAAGTATTTCCTCAGAGTCAGCACACAGAAACTGTGTTTCAGAGGTGGCCAAGGTTGTACCTCCCACTGGTAGCTGAACTTGGTAATGTTTAAGAGTCACCTAATTGGTACTGGTTTTGAAGGCATAAAGGGGTCATGGAGAGCAGCCGAGGCTTGACACTGTGAGAGGACAGGCCACTGAAGAAGGTGAAGCTTCAGTAGCAGCAGAGACCCCAGCATTTTGGAGATGCCAGTACCATGGGACCACCACTAAAGACAGCAACAGCCGTGGAGAGTGGGGCCTGCCAAAGCCTGGAAGACAAGTTGTGTGTGCTGCAGCAGGTGGAGCCAGAGAAGTGGCCCAAGCCCTTTGGAGAAACCAAGAAGATTGTGAATTAATCCCAGACACTGGACATTATGAGTTATTTATACTGTTGGAGTTTGGTTTTGCTTCATTCAGATTGTGACTGTGCCCTGGTTCTTCTATCTTGAAGTTAAAAAGTATTTCATTTTCAGTTTTACAGGAGCCCACAGTTGAGAACACTGAACTTCTTTTTTTTTTTTTTTTTTTTTTTTTTGGTTTTTTGAGACAGGGTTTCTCTGTGTAGCTTTTCGCCTTTCCTGAAACTCACTTGGTAGCCCAGGCTGGCCTCGAACTCACAGAGATCCGCCTGCCTCTGCCTCCCAAGTGCTGGGATTAAAGGCGTGTGCCACCACCGCCCGGCTGAGAACACTGAACTTTTTAAAATAGATTTTGGGTTTTTAAAGAGACAATATTTTAAAGAGACTGAATTTTAAATGTGTTTTAATTTGTGAAGACTGGGACTTTTAAATTTATTTATGTTTTATATTATGCTATTAATATTAACATGCTATCTTGGAGACAGATGAAAAAGGAAAGGTTCTAATTGAAAAGTGATGTGTTTGAATATCAAGATGATAAGGGGTCAGTTGTGCTGGGTGGTTTTATGTCAACTTGACACAAGTTAGAGTGATCAGAGAGGAAGGAGCTTAAACTGAGAAACTGACTCCCTAACATCAGGCCATAGGTAAGCCTGTAGGGCATTTTCTTAATTAGTGATTGTTGGGGGAGGGGCCAGCCCATTGTGGGTGAGGCCACCTCTGAGCTAGAAGTCCTGGGTTCTATAAAAAAGCAGGCTGAACAAGCCTTGTATAGCCAGTCAGTAAGCGACACTCCTCCATGGCCTCAGTATCGGTTCCTACCTCCAGGTTCCTGCCCTGCTTGAGTTCCTGTCCTTCACTGCTTTTGATAATAGTGATATTTTATTTGTACTGAAATGTGATTTTAATTATATGTTAATTGTGGTGGTAATCTAATTGTACTGAAATATTATTTTGACTGCATGTTAATAAATAAAGTTGTCCGGGGGTCAGAGCTATTAGAGCCATAGCAAGAGTGTGGCGGTGGTGGCACACGCCTTTAATCCCATAGATCTCTGTGTGTTCAGGGATACAGCCAGCATTGGAGACATATACCTTTAAGACCTAGGGGGCTGTACATTCAGACAGTGACGAGGCAGTCACGTGTTTGGGTTTACAACCAATGAGAAGGCAGAATGACTGGAAAATCGATTTACAGACAGGAAGTAGCTCTCTTTCGGGAAGCTAGGACACCACAGGCGGAAGGGTGAGATTTTAGCTCTGAGCTCTGACCTCTCGGCTTTCTCCTTTACATTGTTTCTGTGTTTCTTATTTAATAAGACGGTTGGTTACATCAATAGTTAATAAATAAAGTTGCCCGGGGGTTAGAGCTATTTGCAAGCCATAGGAAAGCAGGGCGGTAGTGGTGTACGCTTATAATCCCAGCACTTGGTAGGCAGAGCTAGGTAAGTCTCTATGTGTTCAGGGATACAGCCAGCATTGGAGACACACGCCTTTAAGACCTGGAAGGCTGTACTTACAGGCAGTGACGAGGCAGTCATGTGTTTGGGTTTACAACCAATGAGAAGGCAGAACAGAAAGACTATATAAAGACAAACACACAGGAAGTAGGTTTCTTTCGGAGAGGTAGGAGCACCACAGGAGGAAGGGTAAGGTTTTAGCTCTGAGCTCTGACCTCTTGGCTTTCTCTTTTACATTGGTTCTGTGTTGCTTATTTAATAAGACGGTTGGTTACATCTACATTTGGCGCCCAACGTGGGGCAAGAGTTTCTACCTAAAACCTGAGAAAAGATTCTAAAACGGAGTTAAAAACAGCTTCCTAATTATCTCTCTCAAATGAGCGGCAGCTTGCCCACTTGAGCTACTGGTGCGTTCCTAGCATTCATGCGCACGCTCGACCTGCAGTATGGTGGGAATGAGGCCTCTGCAAGTGGCACATTAAGCTGCATGGTAGATTTAGCCTTTGCTAGTACAAAACAAAAAAAGAGGTTTCTGGGCTCCACACTGCTTGGATAAAAGCATACACCCACAATAGCTCCCGAGCTGGTGGTAAAGTACCACCGCCATGTTGGGAAGCTGAGGTGGGCGGAGTCAGCAGCCATAGCACCGTTTCAGCTTACAAATGCTGCAGTTTAAAGCAATAGATTCACAATAAGACAGATTCAGATGGAACAAGACTTTAAATGCTTTACAATGTGTGTAAAAATGTACATAGGCTTGGAAGAGAGAGGAAAAGGAACATAGACAGTTATATAAAGAAATAGAAAGTTTAAAAAAAATAAAGTCTTTAAAGAGAAAGTAAAAGTAATATAAAAAATAAGCCACATAAAAATGAATATTGCACAGAGAATCTGGATTGTGTTGTCTTTGGGATTTTTAACTGCAGAAAAACATTTGATCATAAAAGATGTTGAGTTAAGCCAATATGTATATTTTAAAGATTCCTTGACTTTAAAATTTGGATGTAAGGATATGTTGCTTTGGAAAGGAGGCTCTGATTTTGTTTTCACAGAAAGCAAGAGGCTATGGATTTGGTCCAGATTAAGATACATCAGATTTGACCAGCCAAGACTCCCTGAAAGGTCTCCGATGACACCATGGCCCAGATGATCCAACATCCAGAATGGTTTGAAGGCAACTGGCTCAGACAATACAGCCTCATGGACTATTCCTAAAATTTTCTTTGTATCCCCATAAGATACAGCACCCCCCTCCAGCAGGAAGTAGTAAGAGAAGCTACACCCAAATTCCCAAATTATATGTAATTTTACTTTGTTAAGGTTAGAACCTTCCTTTTTGAAAAAAAAAAAGGGGGGGGGAGTGCTGTGGGATGTTCTGTATGTCCTGTGGGAGTCCGTTCTCAGGTTCCTCGTGGCTTTACTCAGCAGGTCCGCATAGAGGATGATTAGGACCATGGGCCTGAGTGCAGGTGTCTGAGATGGTCTGCATTTGGCTGTGCTGTGAGATGGTCTGTATGTCAAGTTGCTCTGATTAGTCAATAAATAAAACACTGATTGGTCCTTGGTTAGGCAGGAAGTATAGGCGGGACTAACAGAGAGGAGAAATAAAAGAACAGGAACGCAGAAGGAGTCACTGCCTGCCAGCCGCACGCCAGGACAAGCAGCATGTGAAGATGCTGGTAAGCCACGAGCTGCGTGGCAGGGTATAGATTTGTGGAAATGGATTAATTTAAGCTATAAGAACAGTTAGCAAGAAGCCTGCCACGGCCATACAGTTTGTAAGCAAAATAAGTCTCTGTGTTTACTTGGTTGGGTCTGAGCGGCTGTGGGACTGGCGGGTGACAAAGATTTGTCCTGACTGTGGGCCAGGCAGGAAAACTCTAGCTACATTTGATGATGATTTACCATATGGAACTATAAGTGAAATAAACCCTTTCCTCTCCAACTTGCTTTTGGTCATAGTGTTGATCACAGCAATAGTAACCCTAACCAAGACAACAACACCCACATGGTGACTCATAACTGCCTGTAACTTCAGTTCCAGGGATCCAACACCTTCTTCTGACCTACATGGGCATTGCATGTGCATGATGTGCTCAGGAAAACAAACATACATATAAAATAAGCAAATATTTTTAAAAATTAACTAAGCAGTCACTCATACAGATTTATGGGAATGTATCCACCCAGTATGAGTTCTATGAGGGCAATTAGGAAAATATACCAAGAGCTCTAAAATGTTTACATTCCGTAACAATCAATACATTTTTGGGAATTTAATAAAAGGAAATAACCAAAGATATACAAAGTTACTGATATAAAGAACTGTTTAGTATATACTTACAATTGATAAATAATTTATAATATAGTCATGTAAAAGAACATGGGCCACTGATCTCATTTTAGAGGAATACAGTTTAGTAGAATGGAAAACTGCTTGTCTAAATTAATGGTTATAAAATAATACACACATCATGACTCCAATTTTATTCTCTATACATAAATACATGCATATACAATCCAAATCTGCTATGGCTATTTCATGCTCCTTACTAACTTCTAAATCTTCTGTAGTAACCACACAACACTATTTCTATTCTCAGCCCAGTGTGGTTGATACACCTGGGGAATGACATCTGAGACTGACCTCTAGCCTCCACATGAATGTACAAACATGTACACACACATATACACATAGGCACACATATACAAAAAACTACAGTCAACTAGAAAACTTCTAATCTGATGAGGTAAAAGAAATGCAAAAAAAAAAAAATGAAACAATAATATGACAATGCTACAACAACCTAACACACAGATAGCACTAGGAACCAAGAGAGATATAACAAAATTGAGGAGCTTGGGAAGGTCATTACTGTTCACACACAGACAAGGAAACTCATCAGACCCTCAGACATGCCATGCACATTTCTCAATGCAGAGGCTTGATGGCATAGTACAGAACTGGACACCTGCTTCTAGCTTATCGGTACAACTATTCCCTCCCTGCCCTGCACAGAAAAAAGAGAACACAGTCCCTCTAACCTTCACCACTGGGCTGTGGTACATATGCAAAGCTGAGCATCTTTTAAAGAACAGTGTCACCTCATTCTTTATAACTAAGTGTGTCAGAGGCTGGAGAGATGACTCAGTGGTTTAGGACACTGGCTGCTCTTGCAGAGTGCCTGGGTTCCATTCCCAGCACCCATGTGGCAGCTTTCTACTGTTCAGAACTCCCGTTTCAGGGAATCTGTCACCCTCTTCTGGCCTCTGTGAGCACTAGGCATGCCCATGGTGCACATACATACACACAGACAAAACACCTACAGAGTTCAAGCACAAGTTATTTTGTGGGGCGGGGCGAGGGTAGGGGGGGTGGGGGGTGGGGGGAGGTGGGGTGGGGGGTGGTGTTACAAACACTATGTTAAGCTAAATTACCATTTTAAAGAAATGGTGACTATGTTATATGAACACTCACCCAAGTTGAGGTTGGGGGAGCTCATACTCTCTACACATGAAGGTTATTTCTGCTATTGTTTCTAGGAGTCCTAAAATAATAACTTTAGCAGTTAATACAAAAATCTCTATTATCAATCTTCTACTTTGCATTTCCCCTACCAGCAATTTTTTTGTTTTGCTTTTTATTTTTTTATTTTTATTTTTTTATG
This sequence comes from Peromyscus maniculatus bairdii, assembly GCF_049852395.1. Taxonomy (NCBI): domain Eukaryota; kingdom Metazoa; phylum Chordata; class Mammalia; order Rodentia; family Cricetidae; genus Peromyscus; species Peromyscus maniculatus. The sequence goes on from NC_134856.1 coordinate 143,468,543, forward strand.
TATCTCACTATATAGCCAAGTATGGCCTAAAACTTCCTATGCCACTTTGCTCTCTTCAGTAAGAGAGTATGTGGAGAAATGGCAGAAACACCCAAGAACACAAGACAAAACACATTCAACAAAGATCCATAACCAGCAGATTTTAGAAGGCATGGTAGTTTTAATAATTGGTGGTGAGTTTCAAGGTAGTACACTATGGACATTAGAAAAGGGAAGTAGATCTGCAGCACAGGACGGAGTCATGAACTCCTCAGAGCTACTAGATCACAAGCATTCTAAATACCAAAGCCTTTTTTTTTAATTTGTCATTAAAAGAAATAGTTCTTAAAACAATTTTTCCTTTTTTTTTTTTTTTTTTTTTTTTTAAGTTTCTTGAGACTGAGTTTTTCCATGTAACCTCCGTAGATGTCCTGCAACTCACTTTGGAGCCCAGACTGGCCTCAAACTCACATAGATCCGCCTGCCTCTGACTCCCAAGAGCTGGGATTAAAGGTGTGCATCACCACTGCCTGGTTTAAAACAATTTTATAATTCCTTATCTTTTAAAAATGGCACCCTAATGTGTGGGCACCCCGAGCAGAAGCACTTGAGGATGCAGGTTCTTTGCTCACACACCATATGGGCCCAAGGGCTGCTGCTACATATATGACATTTATCCTCATGTTTCAATATAGAAACATGCTAACAAAATAGAAGACCTCATACTTAGTGGTATTTTTCAAATTAACTTTTCAAAGGTAACAGGATATATCATTATACATCACCTTAGACACTAAATAATTTGTTCCTGACTTTCTATAAAGCATGCATCAAATACTGTGGTGGTTTGAATGAGAATGGCCCTCATAGGCTCAGATATTTGAATACCTAATCCCCAGTTGGTAGAACTGTTTGGGAAGGAAAAGGAAGTGTGGCCTTTTGATAAGTCACTGGGGCCAGTTCTAAGGTTTCAAAAGACTCAGTCTCTCTTTACTTCAAGATGTGAGCTCTCAGCTACTGCTCCAGCACCATGTCGCCTGCCTGCTGCCATGATCCCTGATATGATGGCCATACACTCTAACCCTCTGGAACCATGAGCCCAAAACTAAATGCTTTCTTTTGCAAGTTTCCTTGGCATGGTGTGTTTTATCAGAGCAACAGAAAAATAATTAAGACAAATACACTAAGGGAACTAGAGGAACTGGCTTCCTCCTCAATCTGCAGAAATAATCATTTCCACAGCAGCTCATACTCAGTGGCTAGTCCACACAAGGGAGACATACTTTTACTCCCTGCAACCCTGTTACAAAGATGAAGAAAATGCAACAAGAGGCTAGTCATGTCAAGCCAAGATCACACACCTGTAAGAGATGGAGTCACCCTTGAGAAACATATCATGCATTCATTACATGTTCATCCAAATGTTGTGTAAGCATGAGGACCTGAGTTACTATCCCAGCACCCATATAAAAATCAAGGCATAGGTATGCACACACCTGTAACCCCAGCACTATGGAAACAGAAATGGGATCCCTGAGTCTTGATGATTGCTGTACTACACAAGTGTGTATACTCATACACACAAGTACACAAGTGTGCATACACCATACACACATTCACAACACACACACTCATAAGCAAACATTTCCCACAATTTCAATCTCAAATCCCTTGGCTTAAGGAGCCATCATTATCTGTGAGCAGCTGTATTCCTCGTTCACTCTGCTATTGCTCTCTGCTCACTGTCTAGCTGTTCTCTCCTATTCTATACCACCAGTGTCAGAAGCCTCATTCTGAGACCTCAAGCAGCTCCACTCCACCAGTCAGATGAAGTGCCTCTGCCTCTTGTTCACCCACCCACACTCCACAATCCACAGCGTCTGTCTTTGCAAAGAATAAAAGAGAGAAGTGTCTCCACAGTTACACAAATGTCATCAGTATTCAACCCAGTGTTGAGCATGCACACTACCATCAGACCACCTGACATGAAACAGAGTAATCCAGACTTTACTTTGAGGAATTAAATGACAATTTTTTTCCTTCTGTCTTCAAATAAATAAATAAATAAATAAATAAATAAGGCAGACATATTCTAGACAGGAGCTGCATAGAATAAAATTTTTATAGTATTTTTTTCTGAATAAAAAAGTATTTCTGCTCTCCTTACCACATAAAAATTCAAGATACTTAATACCCCAAATACTGGATTTGGTATGTATTTATTAGCCACTGCCAAACAGCATTAACATCCATTTTTTTCAGCTTATAAGTGAGGCAGGATACAAAAGCAGGGAAAACCATAGGGTCATGAGATGGAAGAGGAGCTCCACACCCAAAAATCTGGTTGGTAACTCTGCCAGCAGAGAAGCAAGAATGCCAGCACAACTAACCTCTGCTTAAGGCCTTCTCCCTTTCTGGCTATCCACCTGTAACTTTCTAGTAATCTCCCCAGAAATGCCATTTACAGGCAAAGGACATGTTCTACCCGCTGTGCAGTCCCAGTACCTCCTGGTTTGATCGTATCAGCTTCTAGTTGCATCCAAGACATCTCCAGAGTCATCCTGAAATCTCACAAGCAAAAGACAGAGAAAAGGAAAAAGAGCTATCTTAGCAACTTTCTGACATGTAATTTGAAAGCCATCAAAACGGTATATATGATTGGTGTACATGGCTGATATATATGGCTAATGCTAAGGTATTTAATGACTACTCTCCCTTGGGGAGTCCATACCCATACCTGAGTGTATCTTTCTGAGTGCCTTTCTCCTAACTTTCCTGCTTATAGTCTTTATTAAAAACACTCTTAGCAAAACCCCAGCTTTGCTTTATACTGGCTAGTTTTGAAATTCTTTTCTACATTGAAGCCACAAATCCCAATGTGGCCTGAGTCAAGGTCAGGCCTTCCCCTATAACATTAAGGTAATAGCATGGAGCTTTGTCTCTGTCCCCTCACCACCAACAAGGCCCCCAACTCTCCCAATTTCTTTTATATATATATATATGTAAGAGTGTTTTTACTGCATGTATATATGTGCACCCATGTATACCTGGCACCTAAGGGGGTCATGTAGCACAAATCTTAAAAGTTCTTATTAATAAAAACAAACCCGGGAGCCAGGTATTGGGGGTGAACACTGGAAGATCAGAGAACCAGAACCAGCCACAGGCACCTCACCTTGCCAATTCCTCAGCTGATCCTGTTTCCTCAGACTGGAAGCCTCTCAGTCCTCATCCAGAATGAATCTCAGCTGAACTGTTGCTCAAAAGCCTAAAAGCTTAACCAGGCTCTAGTTCCTGGTCCTCATGCCTTATATACCTTTCTGCTTCCTGCCATCACTTCCTTGGATTAAAGGCTCTTGTTACCTCGCCTGGCTGTTTCCAGTGTGGCCTTGAACTCTGGGATCTCTGCCTCTGGAATGCTAGGAATAAAGGTGTGAGTGCCTGCATTTTCTGGCCTCTATATCTGTCTAGTGGCTGTTCTGTTCTCTGACCCCAGATAAATTTATTAGGGTGCACAATATATTGGGGAACACAATACCACCACAGGGTCAGAAGAAGAGGGCATCAGATACCCTGGAACTGGAGTTATGGATGGTTGTGAATGACCATATGGGTACTGAGAATCAAACTGTAGTCCTCTGCAAGAGCATGGGCTTTTAACCACTGAGCCATCTCTCCAGATCCTCATAATTTCTCTTAAAGGATCCAAAACCTTCTTTTTCAGTAGCAGAGATCCAAGCTCTCACTTCCCAACAAGCTATAGTAGGATTGGTATTTCTAACACAAAAAACAAAATGCTTGGCATTTAATATTAATGTACCCTAGATCACAGAGGCCACCTCTGTAGAGGGGGTCACCCATACCTTATATCTAGTACCTTTTTAAGCTGATAAAAGCCTATCATGTAACAGTTCCAAAGCAGAGTGGGATGGTGGGATCAGCTTCCTAAATTACTGCCTTATATCCTATCTAGTGCCTTCACTTATCTTCTAACTCCAAGACCCCTATCCTCTTAAGCTCAGAGACCTCCCACCCATTGCAGTCTTAAATACAAGGAATTTCCTTTGTTCTGCGGGCTGTTGCTGTATCTCCTACGCCAACTTGCCACATCATCTGAAATGCATCTCTTTATCTCTCTAATGAGCCTAGAATCTTTATTATTTAAAACAATAAATAGGATAAAAAATCCTTTCTAACTAAAATCATTCTTTCTCTCCATAAAGCTGTTTGTTTCAGCAAGAATAACTTGCTCATAATTAAAACTCCACTGACTGTGTTTTAGACATTCTCAGGCCACACAAGGAGAAAGCTATGCCTGCTCTGGCTGGTGCAATAACTACTTGCTTTGCTAGATCTTCATGGCTATAAATAACACACCTACATACTTTATTTGTCTCCCCAAATACCTGTGAACCAATAAAAGTCAGATAGAAAGAAAAGGAAAATCATGTGGACCAAGAGCAGTAGGGCAGCATCTTCCATAATCCAGTTGAAACCTCTTGCCTCTCGTCAGTTGAAGATCGAGGACTCCAAAACAATTACCAAATATATTTCTATTTGGGGGGGGGGGTTGTAGGTCAGAGGCCAACTTTTGCAAATTGGTTCTCTCCTTGCATTGTGAGTACCAGGAATCCGCTAAAGTTATCAGTTTTACAGCAAGCACTTTTACCTACCATCTTGCCAGCCCTAAAAACGTCTTTTAATAAATTCTAACTCTGCTTCAAACCGGCTTATTCTGAAATTCTTTCCTTCCAAGACACATACCTGAGGACTCCAAGTCAGCACACCAGAGAGCTGTACATCTGAGCTCCTTCTGCACTACCCACAACAGCACAGCTGTCCATCAACAAATGAATGGACAAAGGAACACAGTGTATATAAGCAACAGAAGTTCATTCAGCTGTAAATGAGAATAAAAAATTTGCAGAAAAATAGATGGAGATGGAGGTCGTGTCATGCAAATTAAGACTCAGAAAGACAAAAGGTGTGTTTTCTCTCATGAGAAACCTAGAATAAAATTATATATGCATATCGATGTGCGTAGGGCATGAAAACTGAACAGGGCATATGACGGGGACAGGAGTGCTGAAAGAAGGCAGACGAGGGCAAGAGAGGGTGGTGGGATTTACATAACCTCAAACTAGAAAAAAGGACTTTTTGAACAGGACCAGCAAGAAAAGGAGAGTGGGTACAGACAGGGCAAAAGGTGAACAGTAACAAAGGGTAAAGATACATGTGTACAAAAATGCAATACTTTGTGTACTAAATAAAATAAATAAATAAATTGCAAAACTTTACCTTTAATGTGAAAAACAGAGGTAGCTTGAAATGAAATTATGAGAAGGAATTATAATAAATGATATACACACAGGACTGTAAGAACCTACTGTAAAAATTTATGGCCCAACAAATTAGATAATCACAGGAAATGAATAAACCCCCTAGAAACTCTATCTTTAAGACTGAATCAGGAAAAAAACAAAACAAAACACCCAGAAAATCTAAGCAGACCAATAAAAGTAAAGAGATTGAATTAGTAAGCAAAAGTTTCCCTTATACCAGAAGGCTTTCCTGAAAATGTCAAGTATTTAAAGAAGAGTGAACACCAATCCTCCTCACAACAGTCTAAACACGTGAAGAGGGAAGAACAGTGCCAAACTCATTTCCAAAGACCGGAACTGCCTCATGCAAAAGCAAGACAAGAACACTTGAAGAAAAGAAAATTACAGACTGATATTCAGGATGAACTCAGAAATACAAAAATCCTCAAATACTAGGAAACAGGGTAGAGAGATGGCTCACAGGTCAAAAGCACTGGCTGCTCTTGAAAAGGATCTGGATTCTGTTCCCAGCACCCATAAGGTGACTGACAACTGTAATCCATTTCCAGGGGATCCAACACCATCTTCTGGCCTACACAGACACTGTATGCACACGGTACACAGACATACAGGCAAATAAACATTCATACACATAAAATAAAAATAAATCTTAAAAAAAAGTACTACCAAACAGAATTCAGTACTGCATCAAAAGGATTATATACTGTGAAAAAGTGAATCCTGGATTCAACATCAAATCTATGAGTGAAGTTCGTCTTATTTAGGATGAAAAACAAAAACCATATGTTAATACTGATGGATGCAGAAAAGGCAACTTACCAAATTCAACATCTTTTCATAATGAAAACTGAACAGATTAGGTATAGAAGGAATGAGCACCAACACAATGAAGGCCATGTTTGACAGGCTCACAATGAGCATCACACCCAACAAAGAGAGATAAAAGCTTTCCTCTAAGACCAGAGACAGGGCAAAGATGCCCAATCTCAACACTTGTATTCAACAATTTGAAGAGAGAAAATAACTAAAGATACATGATTTAGAAGAAGTAAAAATACCTCTACCTGCAGAGGGCATACATCTACACAGAGAAAACTGACTCGCAAAAGTCTCCTAGAACTAAGAACTCATTCTGTAAAGCAAGCAGGGCATGAAGCCAACAGACAAACCAGCAGCATAGTTCTGTACATGAATAAGACCTAGTGACAAAAGAGTTTTCAAAATTTCATTCCCAATAGCTACAAAAATAATGCTTTAAATGAATTTAACCTAGGAGGTGAGAGATATCTACACTGAATATAATACAGTATTGATGATAGATATTGAAAAAAAGAAAAGAATAAGCCATCCAGACCACTATTAAAATGTCTATGCTACACAAGGCAGTCTGCAGTTTCAGTACAATCACTTATCACAATTTCATGGCCATTTTCTATGAAAACATTTTCACAAAACAATTTATTTCAGAAAAAAAAAAATCATAAAAGACCCCACAGAGCCAAACCAATCTTTTGAGTTGTTTTTTTTTCATACAGGGTCTCATGTAGTCCAGGCTGAACTTGAACTCCTGATTGTTCTGCTTCTGCCTTCCAATGACTGATCTTTTCTCAGGCTAGCTATATAAATGTGATCCTTTCTTGCTACTCTGAGCACAGAAGAGAGCAACACCCCCAATTCAGCCATGCTACCATAGGAGAAAACTCATAATCCAGTGTGCTCTACTGTCGGGCTATGCTATCCAAGTAGGCCTTAAATACATTTTCAATTTATGATCATATTTTCAGCTTCTAATGGGCTTACAGGACCATAATCCCATCACAAGGTAAAATCAGCTATACTAAGAGGTAGAATATACAATACTTAATGTTTAGGTTGAACACAGTTTCAGAAAAGAACAGAGTGAAGTTAAGGATTCACTGACTAAGAAACCAGGTACTTACAGAGGAAACAAGGGCAGAAACATGCCTGAGTATAGTCAGAAGGCTTCTCCAGTCCTGCCCAGGCCTACGGTCCCACAGCAGCTTATAAAATAATCACTCAGAGGCTTAATATTATTTACAAACTGTATGGTCTATGGCAGGCTTCTCTTATATCTTAATCCATTTCTATTAATGTATGTTTTGCCACGTGTTCCATGGCTTTACTGGTCTACTGGCATATTGTTCCTTGGGTGGCAGCTAGTGTCTCTCTCCAGACTCCGCCTTCCTCTTTGCTCCTCCTTGGATTTCCCGCCTGCCTCTAAGCTACCTTGTCATAGGCCAAAGCAGCTTATTTATTAACCAATGAAAACAACATATAGTCACAGCATACAGAAAGACATCCCCCAGCACCTGGGTAGAAAGACATCTTGAGACATGGTAAGTGCCAAACAGTATGGAATCCAAATGAAAAAATCCAGCTGAGTAGTGGGCTATATGGATCCACAGGTAGAGATATAGCCAATTAAAAATATAATGTATAATTAAGAAATACAAGTTAGCAGTTAGTCATCTATAATAATCAAATTTGTAGTCATGATAGGTATGTTTTCAAGGTAAAGCTTAGGTTTGCTTAGTTCAGATATATTTAATAGATAATGGTCCTCAAAGCTTGTCAGAGATCTGATGAATATGGCATTTAAAATGTTTAATGGAAAAAGCTAACTATGACAGACAGAAACTCCCATATCCTAGCAGTGACCCAGATGTCTCCAAAGAAGATGATGGGGTATCACAATGTCTCCACCTGGATTGTGGTAATGCTAACCACTGGGCCATACTTCCCCCAATACAGCACCAGCCACTAGGACCCAGCCCAAACTGTGGACAAGCAGGACACTGAAAAACTGATTTCCCATTTTGCCTAGACAAAGTAAGGTCAGTCTCTTCCATGTTCAGCCTCCACAGGAAAGCCTCTCACCTTCTGGGACTGGCAGCTAAGACTGATGCTGTCCTGGTACCCCTGCCCCCAATGCCATAGAGACCACAGGAGCCTGAGATTACTGTGTAGGTAATGGAATAGTCTCTGTCATTGTAACTGATACATATGTGATTTGGATTATACTTCATGATACATTTATCCTTTTCAGATCTCTGATAGTATTAACAGCTGGGCTAACTATAGCTTTGTCAGCTTAGCAGCATCTGACATGCAGGTTCTTTCCCAAGGCTGTAGCTACCTTATTAGCTTATTTCATATGTAAAAATAAAGCCTTGCTTTTTTTCGAGCAACTAAGTATCCTGTTGAGAAAAGGTAGACGGGTTTGCCTTGTTAAGAGGTTTCATATTAAAAGACAAACAGGTTTTAGATGTAAAAGGAATATGATTTACAATGGCTGTTCTCAGTAATAACTGCTTGTGTCTCTGGTAAATGATTAGATGGAAAGAAAAAATGTTAAAGTCTGTGCAAGCTTTGAGGATCTAAGAAAATGCTAAGGCATATAAAGGTCTTAAGTAAGTTCTGGGGGTCTCAGAAAGTGATTTAAGATGTAAATGCAAGTTGTAAAGGTATAAATAAGTGATTAAAGGTATGGAAAATGTTTCAAATTTCTTTCCCCTTACACTAGGATTTCAAAAGTTCAGAGTTTAACATTAATAGGGTTCTAAAAAGCTGGTAGAGCAATGATTACTTACTGTTAAGTCACAACCTCAAGATTTTAAATTCCTTTGGTTAGCTTCTAAGTAAAGACTTAAGGTTGCTTCTCACTGGGCTAAAGTTATTTCTGCCCAATCTATATCTAGCTCTCTGAACAGAGGAAAAAATGTTCATACTTTTTAACCCAAATCTATAAATTCTGCTAGATCTCAAAGATGTGAGTCTACTCCAGCTGTTTTACAGACACCTGTTACCTTATTTTTCTACAATGTTAATTTAAGAACAGATTGGTAATGCTAATATACCTAAACCTTTTATGTCTTTTTGTAAACTAAAAAATTCATATAAGCTTCAGAAAATTATGAGAGTTATAAAACTTGGATCTACTTCTCACAGGTCAAAAGGACTCCAGATAAGTACAGCCTAGGTTTCCCCGCCGGTCTAATCCTTAGGATGGGATCTCTCGGTCTTGGGATTCCTCTTCCCTAATTACTAGAACTATGGGCCTGACAGCTCCAAATGTAAGATTTTCCTTTAGGTCCCTAAGTTTTAACTTCTGTCCCTAGTCTATATCTATCTCAGCAGATTTCCACTTGGCTGACAGACACATCCAAGCATCAGCTGCTGCCTACAACCTGCTCCAAATGACTGTGAACTCTGAATTTGCTAAAAGCTGATGTGGACCAGTCCAGGTGATGTGAATGCTTCTTGTCTCTTCAGCTGTGTCAGCTAACCAGATGCTTCTGATGATGCCCCATTGCCTGAATTCTCTCCTTGCCTTTGACTAGCAACCTTCCTGGGTCCTCACAACAACATCCTAGTTTCAGCAGGAAGTAGTTACAAAGAAAGTATGTCACCCCTTGTCTCCCAACAAGCTGGAATGTTAAATCAAAAGGAAACTCCCTGACATAGGAGACAAAATAGCTACCTATAGCGCCTACTGGCATACCAGGAAAGCTACTTGCTAGAACCAAATAGACCCAAATTTGTCAACAGGTAGAATCACTAGCTGAAGTAGTTCTATAGTATGATTGGGCACTCAACCTGCTCTATGTAAAACAGAGGTTATTGTATAGCTTTAAAAGAAAATTGTTGTTTCTATACAAACTATTCAGAAATGATTAAAAATAATCTGGCTAGCCGGGCGGTGGTGGCGCACGCCTTTAATCCCAGCACTCGGGAGGCAGAGCCAGGTGGATCTCTGTGAGTTCGAGGCCAGCCTGGGCTACCAAGTGAGCTCCAGGAAAGGCGCAAAGCTACACAGAGAAACCCTGTCTCGAAAAACCAAAAAAAAAAAAAAAAAAATAATCTGGCTATACTCAGAGGGGGGAGGGGAGGTGATGCAAAAAAAGGCAACCTGAGATGACATAAATAACTGGTTTCCATTCACATTTCCAGGTTCCTTCTAGATAGTAACTCTGTCATCCATCACTGGGCCTTTGGTCCTTCTGCTTCTGCTAATTGCTACTGGCCTTGACTAAATAATTCCTATCTGGGTACCATTAAACTGATGATTATTAGGTCCCAATATAAACAGGTGCCCATCACAAAGTCAAGGATTTGACTCGGGATACAACTCAAGGGGGAAATATGAGAGCCAAAGTTATATTTTAAGTTTTAATAACTATGTCTTAGAGATTCACGAAACAAAAATGCCTGTGATCTACAAGTTCCTTGCCCAAGGATAGATAGTTTCTGAAATGCGGGAGGCTATTGTTTATGGGCAATAACAAGTCACATGTTTTTTACTCCCTAAAAAAGTTTGTTTGACCCATCTGCACGGGATATGCTTGATGACATGTGGGAGAGAGGTTCACAGGCAGGAAATACATCAGGATGTACACTTGCCCCTGATTGGACCTGATGGGAAATGTAATGAATTATGGGTTTTCCTTCTTAAGCCTTTGCCATGCTTGATTCTGAGCCATTCCCTGGGAACCTAGGCATGGACCTGGCCAGAGCCCCTCCACTTGGTCAGTATTTAATTAAAGCTTGCTTCAAATTTGGCTTTGAACTGTGGTAGTAGTCTTATTATTGATCGATGGGATTAACATCATATCTAGCTGAGAGATAACAGATAACATATAAATACCTCCCCCACACTCACAAGCATATTTAGTAAAAGTTTACCAAAGAGAGACACTGCCCACACCTAAATGTCTTCCAGGAACAAATATCTTTTGAGCCCAAAGTACTCCCAACTTAAGCTTCCTTCAAATCAAAGTCACAAACAGGACGTAAACACAATGCCCTCTTCCTTCTGGAAGCCTGCCCATGTCCATGCCAGGCTGCCCTTTACCTTGAACCTCCTCCAGGGACTGGTCCTCCTGCTCAGTCACAAATTCAGTCATCTGCCACAAGGGTCAACACATCAGAGACCAGGCATATTCTACTCTCTAAGAACAATGATAAAGGAAATAGGCTCCTTATCATGGCATTCTAGATAAGATAATCAGACAGTAGCATTTATGCACCCTTCCCTTCACCCTTCTAATCCCCAATCCACTTAAATTGCAATCACAAGACTCAAGAGGAAGGAAAATCTGATAAGGTTAAAAGAATGGAAGAGCCTAGGGAAATAGAAACGGGGAGGAGAAAGTAAAAATGATCAAAGGATAATGACTAATAAAAATCTTGGCACTCCCAAAGGAATACAATATACAATAACAAGGGATGATAACGAGAGAGAGAGAGAGAGAGAGAGAGAGAGAGAGAGACAGAGACAGAGACAGAGACAGAGACAGAGAGACGGAGACAGAGAAAGTGCATCCATAGGAAATAGAGCTGATCCCTAAAACCACAGCTTACAAGACAAGGGACAACTTCAAAACTCCAGGCCAGCGATGTGTGGCCATCCTACCCTGGTGTGCTTATAACACAAGTACCATGCTGATTTGGGACAAGGACCACAATTATTTACGCTTGGTGCCAAGAGACACATACGGAAAGGAGCTGGAGAGTCAGTTTCAAAGACATCAGGGCAGAAGGCCAGTGATGACACAGAACCCAGCTGGTACTGAGGTTAAAATCAAATGAAATGTGGAGGGATAAAATGATGTCAAGGAAGGCTTGCTGTACTAGAGAAGCTCACATCTGGAGCTGTGTGACACCAATGACAATGCCACCAAGTTAAAGGTTGGGCAGCTATTCCTTACACCACAGAAGAAAAAAATACAGAAACTGAAGTTATGGATAGTAGTCAGAGGGGCATAGCAGTAACATTAAAACACATATATACATTTAGAGTAACAGAGCAATTAGGACACAAAATAATTTTCCTGGTTGACTTGAAAAGATGTTTATCATAAGCTCCTATGCTCCATATGGAAGCTACCAGTTAGGTGTGTATAATGTATGATAATGTGTAACACGAATTCCTAAATGGTCTTTTAATAAAAAACCCAGAGACAGAATATTGGGGTAAATGCTGAAAGATCAAAGAGACCAAGGAACAAGCCACAGCCACCACCTCTTACCCCACCAACTCTTCAGCCTGAAAAGCCCCAGCCAATATTTCAGCAGAAGCATCCCTTTCAGCTAGAGGCCTTTTTGGCTGGAGAGCCTTTTTCAGCTGAGGAGCCCTTTCAGATGAGGACTCAGAGACATTCAGTAAAAGGAGTCATGGAGTTGGCGAGGTGAGAAGTAGCTGTGGCTTGTTCCTTTGTCTCTGTCTTTACCCAAATATCTGTCTCTGGTTTTTTTATTAGAAGACCTTTAGGAATTTTTACAACATCTGGTGTCCAACTTTTGAGGCACAAATCACAAAAAAGCCACTTGCCTGTGGCCTTGCAGTCCCTGACTCAGGCTTGAGATACACACAACCAGAATCTCCAACCTACCTGGGCCAGACTCCCTAACCCACTGGCTAAGTTTTTGTTGCAGCCTCTCTGCAGTAAACTCCATAGCTTTTTGGGCTCCAAAACCCACAGGAGTTAGCCACTTTTGCACACTTCCCCTGTACAGATGGCTGGATCTTTCACTTCTTTCCTCTCCTGGTGGATTCTGGCTTTCTCTGGGCCCCCTCCATAGGCTTCTGCCACACCATCATCTGAATTGTCACTGATTTGGTGAGTCAACTGGGGTTTCTTAAAGGGAGAAATTGTTAAAAGTATTTTCCCACATTAAAAAATGGGAAACAATTTTACAATGGAAGGCATTTGGTCTCTGTTTGACTATACATTAAATGGTCTGAAAATGGAACAACTAAATGAGAGGATAATTAATGTTGATGGGACAGATGTAATGTCAATTATAAATATTATTTGTTTGGTCATTTTTGTTTTATCATTTAAAAAGTTGGTTAATATGAGTGCCAAGGTAAAAGTTTTAGGAAAAACCTGTTAAAACAAATCATAGAGATATTCAGACCCAGACAGAAGAATTTAAAGGTGAACCAATCTTAGCATTGCATTATAAGGTTACAGAAAAACAGCCTAAGGCTTTCAAACAGCCAACCTTAATCTATCCAGTAACCTTACAGGAACTGCCACATGAGAGATAAATAGATATATAGATAGACAGACAGACAGATAGATAGAAAGATAGGTATAGATATAGGTATAGGTATAGGTATAGATATAGATATAGATATACAAATCCTCAAGGCTATATATGAGCTGACTGGACTTCTGTGCAAATGTTAGATTTGAGGAGATTCAAAGTAGCAATAGTCTCTATGGCATCCATTCATCTTTTGTGAAGCAGATGTTAAACTCCTGTTCAACTTGTAATAGAATTATCACTCAAGACTGGAGAGATTTGGTTACAGCCAATCTTAGAAGCTGGTCCCCAATGGAGGACCTGGTGGAATGATGAGGCTAAGACCATTGAACAATGAAGTAGAGCTAGAGGTAAAAATTTCCAAGATCAACTTCTCTTTTTTTCTTCATTTTTATTTATTTTTCTATTATCAGTTTGATACAGTATAAATTCTTATCCTAATAGTGATAGTGAAATGTTTCATTGAGGCTTGCCCAGTAATTGAGTAAAACCAAAACTTATTATAAACCACAGTCATCCTAGGGTTCCCTCTGCTATGTAGCCTCCCTGGTTTTGTGGGTTGCAGTCTGATTGTTCTTTGCTTTATATCTAGTATCCACTTATGAGTGAGTACATACCATGTTTGTCCTTCTGGGTCTGGGTTACCTCATTCAGGATGATATTTTCTAGTTCCATCCATTTGCCTGCAAACCTCATTATACCATTGTTTTTCTCTGCTGTGTAGTACTCCATTCTGTGTAGGTACCACATTTTCTTAATCCATTCTTCAGTTGATGGGCATCTAGGTTGTTTCCAGGTTCTGGCTATTATGAATAGTACTGCTATGAACATAGTTGAGTATGTATCTTTGTACAACCACTGTGGAAATCAGCATGGCAGTTTTTCAGAAAATTGGGAATCCATCTACCTCAAGACCCAGCCATACCACTCTTAGGCATATATACCCAAGGAATGCTCAATCATACCTCAACTTCTTGGAGAAGGCGATTATGCTGATATACAAAGACAATCTTTATGATGACTGTGATACCTCAGTAAAACCCCCCACTCTATCCCCTACAGACAAAGAGAAGCTTAAACCAGGATTCGTAAGTGTAGATAAGAACTTAGACCCCTTTTCCCCAGGTGGCTGTATCTGCTACAGGGACTTTGGAAAACACAGTCAGGATATTCGACCAAAAGACTAAAAAGGGAGGTGGGTTAAAATAAATTATATGGTCTGTGCCTTTAAGAACTAGCCTCACAAAGAAAGGGGAGCACTCCTTCCAACCTCCCTGCTGTGAGTAAGAGATTTGGAAGAACCTCCCTGGAGGCTTGTAAACTTAGAAAACACCTTACTTTTGCATTCTGTACCTAAAGTCTCCAGTGGCGGCTTTGGGGACGTGATCTAGGCACAAGACCCTCACTCTATTGTCTCAAAAAGGGGGCCTTAGACAAAGATATCTCAATATAGATAGACCCAGGCCAGTTTCAAGTCCCCAGAAATGATGGCGCCAGCCCCAGGAACAAAAGAACAGAGTCAGGATGTCTGATAGTAACCAATTAACCATGAGATGCCCCTCTCCGGAGATAACATGACCAGACCCCGGAGAGGAGTTGTAAAACTCCTGACAGGGCAAACAGATAAGCTAGAATAAGATAAAGTCCAGGCCCGGGAAAAACTGGACCAATCAAGGATGGACCCGTACTAACCCCCTCCCCTCTAAGAAATTTTGTGGGTTTTGCCTATAAAAACTAACTTCTCCAAGAAAGAGTAACTCTTCTCTGCCTCACTTGAGATGAGTTCCCTGTCATGACTTGTAACAGATAAACCTTGCTTTTGCATTCTGGTATGCTCTGGGGGTTACGATCTGGGCACAACAATGACCACACCCTGGCTTTACAACACATGGCGTAATGAATGCTTGGGACAGAATTGAAGAAGTAGGAAAGCAAATTGAGTTATTTACTAAAGTTATACAGGGCCCCAAAGAAACCTTCACTGATTTCTTACAAAGATTGACTTCAGCAGTAAATAGAATGATAGCAAATTCAGAAGCTAGACACATAATAATTGAATCTCTGGTTTTTTCAAAATGCTAATGCACAATGCAAAAGGGTAATTAGGCCATTAAAGGCAAGATCAACACCCTTAGAGGAATGGATCCAAGACACAATATTGAATCTCATGATCATGAAGATGCTTGGATAGGAGAGGTACTTTCCAGAGGTTTGAAGAAAAATAGTAATGTCAAATGTTTCAATTGTGGTAAACAAAGTCACCTAAAAAGGAACTGTAAACAGGGCATTCCTAAAAATTATGCTTTCTCAAGGAATAATCCCAACAGAATGCCCCTCCCCCCTTCTGGGTTATGCAGAAAGTGTGGCAAAGGCAGACACTGGACTAATGAATGGAGGTCAACAAGGGACAGGCAAGGTAATCCCTTGCCTTTGTCACTGGGAAAAGCCCTGAAGGACTCCTCACAGACCCTCGTGTCAAATTCCGTTCAGTCCTTTCCTATCATCATGGAGGAAATTCCTTCTGAGAGCAATTAAAGAACCTAATGCCTACTGTAAAAAACCATACTGCTCTGGATGCTAGAACAGCTATTGAAGAGAGAACAAAGAATTCATGAGAAACCAGAACAAGAGAGATTTCTTAATTCGAAGAGGTGATAGTTCATCAACCAGCATGACCATTCAATTTAAATTAACTTATACGACTAACAAAATAACTTGCCAAAAGGGAGCCTCCCCAAAGTTAGGGTTGGGAAAGGGATTTGTTTTTGTCTTTCAGGAGAATGAAGGCTAAGGAATCTGAGGAACACTGGACAAAAGAGACATCTGGGAAAAAAAAAAAAAGGACAAATCATCCAGGAAACTTGTCCCAAGAAAAAGGTTTTCTGCAGTGAACCATGACCACGCCTAACAATGACTTTGAAGTCTCCAAAAAGATGATGGAACCTCACATCAATGATTCCATCAGGACTATGATAACGCCATTAAGCTGACAAAAGCCACCCAAAGATAGGCTTTGGACTACAAACTGTTCAGGACAATATCGAGATGACTAGCTGAGATGATACAGCCTCACAGACTACTAGAATCAGACCTTGACCATAATCCTACATTTTCTTTGTGTCCCCATAAGATTATCAGTGCCCCCATTCAGCAGAATGCAGCCTAGAAAACTACACCCACATTCCCAAAAAATGGATTATGGATGTTTGTCTTTGTTTAGGGGTTGGTTAAAAATTGTTATTGGTCATAGTCAATCTCTTTCTAAAAGAAGAAAGGGGGATATGATACAGAAATGTATTATATAGAAAAGACAGAGTAAAAAGGTAGATTATTGAATCTACTCTGAAAAAAAAAGATATCAAAAGAGACAGGATAAAAGGGTAAATTATTGAATCTACTCTGAAAAGAAAAAAGGAGAATATGGATATGATAAGATAAAAAGGTAAATTACAGTTCGCAGAGGTGGATGGGCCCGGCAGCAGTGACGGGCAGGGGTAGGTAGGCCCGTGGTGGCAGCCGGCAGAGACATACAGGCCCGTTGGCCGCCCACAGAGGCAGACAGACCCAGCGGCACCTGACAGGGACATACAGGCCCTGCGGCGGAGACAAGTGGACTCAGGTGGGCCTGTGGCGGCGGGCCACAGGGGTGGACAGGCCCGGGGACGGAGAGGGGCGGACGCGGCTTGGAGCGAGGACGCCCCTAGCCCTAACACCTGGGGAAGAGGTTATCTCCGTGGGTCGGAATCAGGGCGAGTCTGGACACTCCGTTTGGGGACAACCCAGGGCCCAACTGCTGATCCTGTGAAACCCAACAACTTGGAGGTGTTGGTGAGACTACCCTGCTCAGCTGATACCCATCTGGGAGAGGATTCAGATGCCTACAGTTTGAAGTCTGAAGAAACAAGATCAGCTGAGGAGTTGACAAATGAACAAAACGTGACCTGGGAACACAGAAGAAGGTGCTACCCAGCCACTAAACCAGATCACCAGAATCATAAGTATATAATTCACCGACTGAAATCAGCTGTCCCTGAAGAAACAGCCCACTAGCACCAATTTAACCAAGAACCCCTACTAAACCAAGACTAAAAATTAGAACAAGAGAGGCACTCTCAGACACAGACACCACCTGCACCGCACAGAGGAAAATATGAGTAGACGCCAGTGCAAAAATACAGGCAACAACATAAAGACCTATATGGCAACATCAGAACTTAGTGATTCTACACCTGCAAGACCTAAACATACCATGACAGAAGAAACAGAAGAGATCAACCCTAAAAATGACTTTAAGAAGATGATAGAGGCCCTTAAAGAAGAAATAAAACATTCCCTCAATGAGGAAATAAAAACTTTCCTTAAAGAGGAAATGAAAAACTACCTTAAAGAGGAAATAAAAACTTTCCTTAAAGAGGAAATGAAACACTCTCTTAAAGAGGAAATAAGAACTTCCCTTAAAGAGGAAATGAAAAACTCCATTAAAGAGGAAATAAAAAACTCCCTTAAAGAAATGGAAGAAAAAACGAACAAAAAATGGGAAGAAATCAAATCAAGCCAAGAAAAAGCAATTAAACAGATAAAAGAAACATTCCAAGATCTGAAAAATGAATTTGAGACAATAAAGAAAACACATGCTGAGGGAATGCTGGAAATAGAAATCCTGACAAAACGAACAGGAACTATAGAAACAAGCATAACCAACCGATTGCAAGAGATGGAACAGAGAATCTCTGACACTGAAGACATGATAGAGAAAATAGATTCGTCAGTCAAAGAAAATACTAAAGACAAAAAAGTTGTAACACAAAACGTCCAGGAAATTTGGGACACCATGAAAAGACCAAACCTAAGAATAATAGGGATAGAAGAAGGAGAAGAATACCAACTCAAAGGCACAGAAAATATATTCAACAAAATCATAGAAGAAAACTTTCCTAACCTAAAGAAAGAAATACCTATGAAGATACAAGAAGCTTACAGATCACCGAATAGGCTGGATCCAAAAAAAAAGTCCCCTCGCCACATAATAATCAAAACACTAAACACACAGAACAAAGAAAAAATATTAAGAGCCGCAAAGGAAAAAGACCAAGTAACATATAAAGGTAAACCCATCAGAATAACACCAGACTACTCAATAGAGACTATGAAAGCGAGAAGATCATGGACAAATCTCATGCAGACACTAAGAGACCACGGATGCCAACCCAGACTATTATACCCAGCAAAACTCTTAATCACCATAGGCGGAATAAACAAAATATTCCAGGATAAAACCAGATTTAATCAATACCTGTCTACAAACCCAGCCCTACAGAAAGCACTAGAAGGGAAAATTCAACCCAAAGAAGCTAAACACATCCATGAAAAATCAAGCAATAGATAATCCCACACCAACATACACCACAGAAGAAACAAGCTGGCATAGCTATCCTAATATCTAGAGAAAAAGGATGTTTCAAAAGAGAAGAAGACTTGTGGCAATGCATCAGTGGTCCAGGTAACTACCAGAACTCAGAAAAGTTGGTTGAACTTGGGATTGACTGGGAGGCCAAAGATTTAAAAAGCAGAAGATTCTCTCAAGACATAAGTTGTGTGATAATAGTGTGGTTTGTGTGTGTGAATGAGAATTTGTAAATGTTGAATTCTAGGCTTCGACAATCATTGTCAGTGCAGATTAAGCTGCAAGTATTTATGTTCTAAAACTTAAATTATAAAGCTAGTTACGTCTTTCTAACAACTAATTTTAACGTTCATGAGCATATTTTACCTACATTACTTTTTCAGGATGTTGAGAAAGCACAGGCTGGAGGCTGGGGGCTAGATGGTTTTGAGGAAGAGGTCTTGGTGGACTCTTTCATAGAGCAAAGGGAAGCAATGCCTTCTGGGAAATGAGGTAAGTTTTAATCTAGTCTTTAAGATTAGAAGTCAAAAACAAAAATATTAAGGAAAGGAAAACTTAATTGATCTTTGAAGTATTGTTATGTGGAACTGAGTGGGACTTTTGAGGCCTTTCTTCCAGAAAACAAGGACTTGGTTGTCAGGCCTATATTAGGCCTAAACCTTGGTGCCATGTAGTTGTACTTAAATCATTTCAATGGAAAGTGTCTTAGTGATTGGATCTTCTAGTGCAGTTTGGAGTTCTTCCATTTGAAAAATGTGATATTTACATGGGATTGTTTGAATCTTGTTTTCTAGTCCCTCCCCATCACCACCCTCATAATCTGAAGGTAGATTTTTCTCTTGATAAAGGAACAAAAAAGGTGAACATCTTGTTTGTAAATAGGTATCTAGTAACTAGTGGTAAACTTGAAATGGTAGAATTCTTTAAAGCCTAATTCTAGGTAACCTTAAGAAAATGTATCTTGCCGGGCGGTGGTGGCGCACGCCTTTAATCCCAGCACTCGGGAGGCAGAGCCAGGCGGATTTCTGTGAGTTAGAGGCCAGCCTGGGCTACCAAGTGAGTTCCAGGAAAGGCGCAAAGCTACACAGAGAAACCCTGTCTCGAAAAACAAAAAAAAAAAAAAAAAAGAAAAAAAAAAAGAAAATGTATCTTAATTATTTTTGAACCTGTATTCACCTTGTTTTTTTCAAATATCTTAAGTTATATTTTCTTTTTCAGAGCTGCTTCTTATTTGGGGCTACTTTTTTTTTTTTTAATTGGGGCGTAATTCATAAAAGGGTATATTGTTTTGATGAGACTTTTTACAACTATGGCTGGATGTCTTTCTTTAGTCTTCCAAGAAGGGCCATTTTACTTTTTTAGAGTTACTTTTTAAAGTCATGAGGTCAACAACTTGGACTACTATGCATGTAAGCGCTAATGCAAATTAAAGCCCAAGTTGACCTCCAGCAGCAGTTCATTCTATGTTGACAGTGAGAGAACACTTTGCCTGTTAGGATACTGTTACTCGTGGACTGAAATGCTGAAAAAACCCCTCCCCCTATTTTGTTTTTTGCAAAAATCAAGGTATATTCTAGGGTTTCCTGGTTGACCTCAACAGATAAACTGAGATGATAGTCTTAGATCAGAAATGATCTAAATGTAGATTTACAGTCTACGTGTACAGCTGGCTAAGTGAGATCGCTTTCACAGTTCTGCATGTATCCCATCGGCTCCCCATTAGTCACTGAACTCTTAAAACTGGTATTGTAACATTATCACAATGTTTTGCGCCAATTTTATAAACTTTACAGTACAATATGTGTTCCTTTTCTGAGGCAAACCAAAGGTATATTTCTCAAGGTTCTGCTGCTATCAGCAGCGTTGATGGAGGATTTTTTATACATTTGTAATAGATAGGAATAAACCAGAAAAAAAGAAGAAAAAAAAAAGTGGTGGAGGAAAAGGTGAACACTGCAAGAATACTCAAAAGGGCTGAGAGTTGCAAACGCCAAGAATGGCTTTGCATAGTAAATGGAATAGAACAGCTCTGAACTATAGCTTACTTTTCCTGGTTTGGTCTGACAGAATGATTGAATGCTTTTGTACAAAAATCAGAGCCTTAAAAACAAGGATTTGGTGAGATTGTAAAATGGTGTGCCACTTTGGCCAAACAGTTTGGTGGTTGGTCAAAATGCAAAACATTGTTACTCTGTTACTCAACAATTCTACCCTTAGGAATATATCCTCAAACTACTGAAAATGTGCACCTATGAAACATGTACATGAAGGTTTACAGCAGTGTGTTTCTAATAGTAAAAAAGTTAAAACAACTCAAATAGCTATCAAATACTGGAGAGAAATAAAATGTGGCTTATTCATACAATAGAATATTATTAAGACATAAAAATGAATGAGAAACTGACAGATTAAATGACTTTGGTGAACCTTCATAATTTCATTTGTAGATCTTTCCATTTCTAATTTATAAATACATTTGGGGTTATAAATTATAAATGTACTGCCTCCTGTCAACATTGTATACTTCTATTTGATGATTTCTGTGTCAAACATTATATGGAAATGTTTCCAAGTATTTTCTGTATTAACTGTGAATGAATAGAACAAAATAAATTGCCTGTGATGGAAAAAAAAAAGGTAAATTATTGAATCTACTTTTAAAAAGCAACTACTAATTTTAATTTTTTTACATTGGATTGGATTTTTGTATATTGTATACAAATTTTGTATAGTGATACAAATTTGAGATTAACTTTGTTAGAACATACTGTACATAAACTTCTAATCTTGTTCAAAGTATTGTACCTACATAGCTCATTTAACAATGTAATGCAAATTACTAGTCTTTGAAAGTTATTATTACCAACTAATTAGGATATAAAGAAATGAAGGTTAGTAGTTAATCATTACAATTGAACTTGTAGTCATATTAGGTATGTTTTCAAGGTCAAACAGAAATATATTTTAGATAGATAGGTCATCTTCAAACACTTCAGAAATCTGCAGAATATGGCATTTAAGATGTTTTACTAACATAGATTACTTTTTAATGACTATGAGACATGTCTGCTCCTGGCAACACCAATCTACTTTCAGAGAAGATAATGGGCATTGAAAAACTCCATATGGAGTTTACTTTCTTTGTGGCAAAAGTTAGCCATTGGGCAAGAAAATGCCCTTGCCTCAACTGCTGACAGAATGGACAAGCAGGACACAAAACAAAGGACTGACAAACATTGCCAAGACAAGGTAGGAAGGCCATCTGTCAGCCCCAACTGCTATTCTTTCAACTTTTCAGGCTCCTCTATAACCTGTAATTCTTCCTACCTAGCCTCCATCTGGTCTGCTTCCTATCCACTTGACCAAGGCCATCAACTCTCTCAGTTCTTCTATAACCAGAGAATAAGCTCCAAACAGATGGAGAATTTTTTAAATATAAAATCTTTGCTTTTTCCTAATTAAAAATAATCATGTTCCCAGAAGAACTCCATGTTTTCCACATAGAAGCTTCAGACACTTCTTGACCTGCCTCATGGTTTCTCTCCACCAAGTACCATTACCTGCTAGTGGTCCAGGGCTTCCATCTCATGGGCCACCATTCACTCTCCCCTAAATCTCCATCTTCAGCCCAGCCAACTGCTCTAAGTCCTACAGTTTCTCCTGAAGAAACTGTTTGCCATGGGGCCTAGCAGTCAACACAAGGATGCTGCCTTCTTGACACTTGGGTTCAAAAGGATCTGGACTGACTGTGGCAATGGCTGCATGGGACCACAGAGCTCGAAGCTTGGCTCAGTGTGGATACCTCACTGCATAGGATGCATGCAGGGCAGTCAATGCTTCAGAAAATGAGTGGTTGATATTTTCCCATAGAGAAAAAATCTAGACTGAGATGATTTATAATGCAAGTTCTATCAAATTTTTTTAAAGGATAACACAAATCCTTCACAAACTCAGAAAAAAAAAGGAACATGCTTGGATCACCCTGAGATGCCACCACAGTCAGATGAAAATGCACAGGGAGTCATCATGTCAGCAGTTTCTGCACCAGATACAACACTTGTCAAAAGGCAACCCATAGTCAATACTTCAAACAGATGCAAAGGTCTCATCTCCAATACCTGTTCTAGGAATCCACAACAGCCTATCTACAACAAGCCACCTTTAACCCCAAAAGAGCTCTAGGAATCATTCACCTCCTCTCTTGTACTGAAGATGAAAAACAGAAAGCATCGAATGAAAAAGACACATAAAACTATATTCACAGAGTACATGATGCCATATATAGAAAATCCTATGAACTCACAAAACATTAAAAAAAAACCCACTGAAAGTAAATGACATCACCAAGATTCCAGGATACAAGATCAACATACAAAATCAGCTATTTTTTTATATGCAGGTATCAAGCAATTAAATTATGAAAATTTTATAGCAATTCTATTTATAATAATAGCATCAAACATGTAAAAAAAAACAAAATAAAAACTTCAAAGTATGAGAACACATTTGTAATCCCAGCACTAAGGAGACAGAAGCAGAAGAATAAGAAGTTAAAGGAATCATCCCTACATACTACAAAGCCAGCTTGGGACACTTATGACCCTGTCTCAAAAAAATAAAAGAATAATCTTTAAAATAAATTTGACCAAAAGGGCAAATTCCATGTACTTAAAATTACTAATAACACTAAAAAAAAATTCCAAATAAATGATAAACTAGTGAGCAACTATTGAGACTGCAATTCTCCCAGAGAGATTTGCAGGTTTGTTTTCCATGATTTCTTTCAAAAGCCATCACAGCAGTGCTTTGGGGAAATGCAAGATGCTACTGTAAGGCATATGTAGATTTAAGAAAACTGCATGTTGAGTGTCACGGAAAACAAGTGTTGGTGAGGATGTGAAAGAAGCAAGACCCTCACACACTGCTTCTGGGAAGTAAATGGGCACATGATTAAATTTACTACACATCCATGCGAAACATCCACACTTAATAACTTAAACAAATACTTAATAACTAAAACAAACTCAACCTAAATGTACATCATCTGAAAATCCAAACATGACACATACAATGCACTAGTCAGTAATAAACAGGACCAAACTACTAATACATGCTACTATATGGGTGAATCTCAAAATCATTATGTTAAGGGAAAGAAGCCAGACACAGTACCCATTTCATATTATATGAATGTGAAAAATGTCAAGAAAAGGTTACTCTATGGAAATAAGAAAACAAACCAATGACTATCTGCATGGAACCAGAATTGACTACAGATTAGTGTCTGAAACCATTAAACTGACGCAAATAATTGTGAATCTGAATTGTAGTCAGCACTGAAAAATTCCAAACATCACTTCATACTTAGAAACAGTGTATATATCTTCTTGGATGCCAATTTCCTAAAGCCAGGTGTGGTGGTACCTGCCTGAAGTCCTAGCTCTACCAAGACACAGGCATGACTGGTGAGTATAAAGCCAGCCTGGGATACACAGGAAGACTTTGTCTCAAGAAACAGATGATTTGCAAGTGTTTCTTGTAACAACAGAAAAGGCTCAGAAAGGCATGGTCAAGGCCCATTACAGACTCTCCAAGCTAAGGGACAGGGAGGACTTGTGTTCCAAAAGGAGGGGGCGATTTAAGAGCTGGGCCTAACTGAGCAGTGGTAGCACCTGCCTTTAATCCCAGTATTTGGGAGGCAGAGGTAGGTGAATTTGAGTTTGAGGCCAGCCTGGTCTACAAGTAAACTCCAGGATGGCCAGGGCTACACATAGAAATCCTGTCTTGAAAACCCAAAAAGAGCTAGGGCCTAATGAGAGGAATTTACATATTTAGTTACTGTAGAATTAGAGAGAGACCCTAGCTCCTAAATCTATCTTGTTTCCTGTCTCACAATGTTACCCCTCCTCTTGCACATGTTCCTAATAGAATACCATTCACCACGTTGTGATATATGTAGCCTGGAGACCCTCACCAGAGCCATATAGATACTTTGCATTCTTGACTCTCTAGAATTATGAGCTAAATAAACTATTCTTGTTTGTTTGTTTTTGTTTTTCAAGACATGGTTTCTCTGTGTAACAACCCTGGTTGTCCTGGAACTCACTTTGTAGACCAGGCTGGTCTCAAACTCTCAGAGATCACCTGCCTCTGCCTCCCAAGTGCTGGGATTAAAAGTGTGCACCACCATGCTCAACTAATAAACTATTCTTTAAAGTAACCCACCTCAGGCATTTTGTTATAGCAAAAGAAATCTAATACATTTTGTAGCACAAATTTCTAAAGGTCTTATAATAAAAACCTGGAGCCAGAATATTGGGGCAAATGCTGAAAGATCAGAGAGACAAAGGAACAAGTCACAGCTCATCTCTGACTCCTGAGTGCTAGGATTAAAGGTATGTGCCACCACTGCCTGGCCTCTATGTTTAATCTAGTACCTTGTTCTGTCCTCTAATCTTCAGGCAAATTTTATTTAGGGTACACAATATATCACCACAACATTCCTGTAGTACAGTTTGTGGTGGTGTTCTAATTGTACTGAAATGTGATTTTGATTGTATGTTAATAAATAAAGTTTCCCGGGGGTCAGAGCTATTAGAGCCATAGACAGAGTGTGGTGGCGGTGGTGGCACACACCTTTAATCCCATAGATCTCTATGTGTTCAGGGATACAGCCAGCATTGGAGACATATGCCTTTAAGACCTAGGGGGCTGTACATTCAGACAGTGACGAGGCAGTCACGTGTTTGGGTTTACAACCAATGAGAAGGCAGAATGACTGGAAAATCGATTTACAGACAGGAAGTAGATCTCTTTCGGGAAGCTGGGACACCGCCGGCGGAAGGGTGAGATTTTAGCTCTGAGCTCTGACCTCTCGGCTTTCTCTTTTACATTGTTTCTGTGTTTCTTATTTAATAAGACAGTTGGTTACATCTACAACAGTTCCTAAATGGAGAAATTATTTCAGCATAACTAAAAGAATCAATAAATGCCTAACAGAGATACCCAGATAATTTTGTAAAGTCTTTTTCCAACTAAGTCTAAAGAATAATAATAATGCTTTTTGACATTTAGCAAAAAATAAAACACTCAAGCCAGGTGTAGTGGTTCATGCCTTTAATCTCAGCACTTGGGAGGCTGCTATTCAAATCTTAGGTGGTCTTTTAATAAATAAATAAATAAAAATTAAAAAAAAAAACAGAGCCAGATATCAGAGTAAAAGCTGAAAGATCAGAGAAGCAGAACAGCCAGCCACTAGCTCTTTCCTCTATGAAATCCTCAGCCTAAAGAGAGTGAGTTCCTGTCTCCTCACGCCTTATATGCCTTCCTCTGCCCTGCCATATTACTTCCTGGGATTGAAGGTGTGTGTGCTTCCCAAGCAAAAGCATGAGATCTCAAGTGCTGGGATTAAAGATGTGTGCCACCACTGCCTGGCTCTGTTTCTCTCCTAGACAGGGTCAATCCCATGTAGCCCAAGGTGGCCTTGAACTCACAGAGATCCATATGGGTCTCTGCCTCCCAAGTGATAGGATTAAAGGTGTGTTCCACCACTGCCTGGCTCTGTTTCTCTCCTAGACGGGATCAATCCCATGTAGCCCAAGGTGGCCTTGAACTCACAGAGATCCATCTCTGCCTCCCAAGTGATAGGATTAAAGGTGTGTACCACCACTGCCTGACCTCTATGTCTAATCTAGTAGCTGGCTCTGTCCTCTGATCCTCAGGCAAGTTTATTAGGGTACACAATATATCACCACAGGAGGCAGAGGCAGGCAGATCTCTGTGAGTTCAAGACCAGTCTGATCTACATCGTGAGTTCCAGGGCAGCCCTCTGGCTACACAGTGATACCATGGGGGAGGAGGGACACCAACACCACACTCAAGTACTGTATTGTTATCGGAACCTTCGTATTCTCTTTTCTAACAATATTAGATTTTTAGTAAATCATTGAAAATTCAATTATGTCTATAAGAATTCTTTCATATTAAAAAGTTAGCTAATCAGAAACCATGAACAGGAACAGAGAATATGTATATTGTAAACTACACTAAGATTTTTAAGAAGCATTTCAGCCTGAATTCTGGTCTGAATAGAGGCTCTGCAACTCCTATTGTGGTCCTATCTCTCATGTGAGATTCCTTCGGGCCTCTCTGTGGCCTAGACTGCCCATCCAACTTCCTACTGGCCTGGCCGGCCTCCCTGAATTGGCTTTATAAATACAAGATTTGTGTAATTGTTGCTGGAACTATTTGCTGAAATATGGAAGCAGTTAAGAACCCCATTCATTTAAAATGTTCACACAGCTTCACATGGGCAGCAACAAACCCACCACAGCCACCCAAACAAAATAACACTTTTTGTTGAGAACAGAGCTTGGGAGCTAGTTCAGTTGGTAATATGCTTGCCACACAAGCATGAGAACATGAGTTCTATCTCCAAAATACATGCTTGTTGTTTTGAAAATACATGCTTGTTGTTTTGTTTTTTTGTTTGTTTGCTTGCTTGCATGGTTTGGTTTTTTGGTGTTTTGTTTTGGTCTGGTTTATTGTTTGGGGAGAGGGTGGTTAAGGTTTTCAGTGTGTAGCCCATACTTGTGATCTCAGCACTGGCGAGGCAGAGAAAGGCAGAACCCTAGGACTTGCAAAGTCGGGTGAACTTTGGACCACATGTGAAGAGGGCAGGGGACGAGAGGTAAAAGGGGTTGAGAAGAGGGGGAAGAGAGGTGGCCCACTGCTCAAAACACCTCTGGCCTCCACACACACAGCAGCCTGTTCTTCATTTGTGAGCTAACATGGCGTGAATTCTGCCATTTGGAATCACCCTAAAGGTGAGGACCATCCACAAATAGGAAACGTATGTCAATCAAGTCCGCTTAGACTCATTCAATGAGGTACAGAATTTTTTTAATTTTTTTTTTAATTTTTTTTAATTTTTTTTTTTTAATTTTTTTTTTTTTTTTTTTTTTTTTGGTTTTTCGAGACAGGGTTTCTCTGTGTAGCTTTGCGCCTTTCCTGGGACTCACTTGGTAGTCCAGGCTGGCCTCGAACTCACAGAGATCCACCTGGCTCTGCCTCCCGAGTGCTGGGATTAAAGGCGTGCGCCACCACCGCCCGGCTAGGTACAGAATTTTTTGAATCATCTCAGATTTGAGCAGAAGTCCAGGCACAAAGAGGTTCTTGCTGGAACATTGCTTAGCCTGTCCAAAGATTCTGAACACTCACTCCAAGCCCAACCACCTAAAAACTACAAAAAAAGACAGCACACTGCGCCCCTAAACCCTCTTAGGCTTTGAATGTCTTGAGGCTGTCACTCACGCAGCTGTGGGAGGGCGTCCATAGGGACCCTGGGCCAGACTGCTTTAATGGGTACCGAGCAATAAGCTTCACCTTCGCTACAGTCCTTTCAAAAGCACCTGCGGCTGCGCTGAAGCCCCAGAGATAACGGGGAGCACACCTCCAGCTTCTCTCCGGCCTGCACCAAGATTCAGTTTAGGCCTTAGGCCCCGCCCCTCAGTATCGACTCCGCCCCTCTCCGGCTCCTCTAACGTCTGGACATCCGCCCCTCGAAGTCGACCCCACGCCCTCAGGGTCAAGTTTCAGTATGGTCCCGCCCATCGCAGTCTCTCTGCCTTGGCCAAACGGGATTCAACTCCCGCTTAGCCACGCCCCGCAAGTCGGCCCCACCTCCCACCGGGCTCTGGTCCCGCCTCCTACCCTGTCCCGGCCCCGCCTCCCACCAAGCCCCGCCTCCTATCGGGTTGTGGCCACGCCTCTTTCCCGGCCCCGCCTCCCGCCCCTCCTTTCCGCTGCCCGCGCCAGCCCACTGTGGCTTCTCACCTTCCCGCCTCGGACCCCGCGCCCTGCGGGAGCGCGGCTCGCCCACGTCGAGGCTCGGCGCACGTTCTCGCGAGCCTTCTCTGTCCCAGCGGGAAATGGCGGCCTCCGCGGGTGGTCCTCGCCCTGAGCTGCCTCAGCAGATTGGGCCGCGGCGGAAAAGAAGCCACCGCCCGACTTCTGCGGCTTGAAAACCTGGCGTGGCCTCACGGTGGCTTTCTTGTTTTGACGTGTTTGGAATTTTCCCGCGGTCGTTCGGGAGTGGCGCTACGTGCGCGCACGCACCCGCGGTGCACCCTGGGATCGAACGCGCTCCCGCGGCATGACGTAAAGATCCGCCATGTCTCGGGGCGGAAGTAGACGGACGCGCGCCGTCCCTTTCCGACCGCGCCGGGCGAGTTTCTCCCTAGGAAGGGTGAGAACCGTGGGAAGTCTTGAGAGAAAGGAGTTTCCAAGATGTGTCGAGACCCTACATAGGGCGCAGCCTGCGACTTCCTAGTCGTGGGACCAACAACGAAGTTTTTTCTTTGGTTAGCGATCGCCCCGATCCCAAGTCAGGCATATGCACTGCTTAGTTCGGGTTAGGTCGCAGTGGAAACTTCCATTGGTATCTGGTGACACCTGTGTTACCCTTTATTCTTGAACTTTTAACGTTATGACAATTTGGGGGAGTCAGTTTTCGCTAATGCGGGTCCCGAGTCCTCAGGCTTGGTGGCAGGTGCTCTTACCGCTGAGCCATTTTACTGGCCCTTTTTTAAAAAAAAATTATTTTCGAATTTAGAACTGAATGGAGGTGTTTCACAGATGTTTGAATTGGAGAGAAAGAGTGAATAACCTTAAACTTATAGTTAAATCAGTGCCTCAGAACCATCAGTCATAATCATAAGAACACAACTTCTAGTGTGCTTTGAAAATAAAAAACCTGAAGTAATGGATGCATGTAATAAGTAGCTCTTATTTAAATACTCAGATAGTATGAAGACATAGCCATCTCACCAGTGAACAAATCCAGTTTATAAAGCAAGTGCTACCAAGGTTATAAAAGTTGTAAATCACAAAATGGGTGTGTTGAGTAGTAGTCACAAGTTTTTAAAATTAAGGGAGAGGGTCTGGAGATTGCTCAGCGGTTAAGAGCATTGGCTGCTCTTCCAGAGGACCTGAGTTTGAGTCACAGCAGCCACATGGCAGCCACAGCCATTGGTAACTCCTGTCCAAAGGATTCGATGCCTACCTTATGGCCTCCCTGGGCACCACACTGCACAGATATACATAAGGCAAATAACACACATACATATAAAATAACAGTTTAAAAAATGTAAAGGGAGACACCAGAGGAACCTGATCTAAAAATCAAGTGGTTAGCTATTTTTTGTACTTCCCTGAGGCTTGTGCTTTTTTGATGTGTCATTTTAGTCTAATCTAAAGAACAGCATGTATAGTAAGACTAGTGTGACACCTTGGCCTTGAAAAAGTCACAATGACAATTTTGTGTGTTAGTCTTTGTGTTTACCAGCAAAAACAATGTGAAACCAGGTTTGTTTCTTGTTTTTTAGAGAAAAATAACTGTTTTGGTACTCAGATTTGTTTTATATACTCGCAAAAAAAAAAAAAATGGCAGTCTTGACATACTCTGATTTTCTGTCAGTTTAGTAGTTAATAAAGAATTCTTGGGAATAGCTCACACCTTTAATCCCAGAACTCAGGAAACAGAGACAGATGGATCTCTGAGTTCAAAACTAACCTGGTCAACAAAGTGAATTCCAGGACAGCCAACACTACAAAGAAAAACTCTGTCTCAGAAAAATAATAATAATAATAATAGGCTATGTAACTTTAACTTCCGCATGTAAAGTGACACTGTTTAGGCCTAATTTACACTACTAAATGGGAAGCATATACTGTATAAAGATGCAAATTTTAATTCACAGATTTTCATAGGTGTTCATTCTATGCAGCATCCATATGTATAGAGCTGTTCTCACTAATTATTTTTAGCAGTAGTGAGGCCACCTTGTGGTATGTCCAATGTGTTTTCTGAAAACAAATGCTTTAGTATAAATATTTTGAATTAGCAAAAACTGAATATGGGTTTTTGAAAATAGTTTTGGTTGTGGTGTAAGAGAGCAACACAAATACTGTGGCAAAATGAAAATGACAAATTTAGATGAAATGTGTTACAACGTTTAAGGTTTTACATTCGAGAGAGAAAATGGAAAAACCAGCAGCTGAAGGCTGCAAAATTGCTGCCTTAATCAAACTTTCCTTCAAATTTCAACAAATGTATAGCAATACCTGTCTTGGATTCCACATTGTGAACAGAATTGTAGTAAGAGTCCTTGCACAGTGAGTTAAGATACACACCTAGCTCCCAGACAAGATTGGGCACCTGCATACTTGCTCGTGGCTTTGATAGTTTATGCCTTTGGTGTGTCAAGCATATCTCGTGTATTTACTAGTTTTGCCCTCGGTATTTCAAATGTATCTTCTGTGCTTAAGTCCCAATGCGGGGTAGATTACTTCCCTTGCATTCATTCCTTTAAGCCTCACATTGACCATACATGGTAGGTAGTATTTCTGTTTGACAGAGAACCAGATTCACAGAGCTGTGTTTCCTAGCAGGTGTCAGAATCAAGCTTCAAAACCAGGTCAGTTGTCTTTTTACTGTTGGTTGTGTGCCTGCTCGCCCCTAAGTTAGCCGAGAAGAAAATGGGAGCTGGGAACATGTGACCCAAGAGGATTTTATACACTACACTAACATTATTCCAGCTAAAATATCTTGGCTGAGAAAATATACACTGAATTAGAGAAGAAAACTATATGAACAGCACATGTCAAAGAAAAAGCTTCAAGAGATGCATGCAGCAGGTAATGAAGGTTTGATCACTGTCCAGAGAGGAAAAGAACCCTGATAGAAGAAGGGGCTACAGGAATAAAAGTTTATGGGCAAGGGAAGTCCTTTCTCTCCAGATACACCTACATACCACTCCCTGGCCTCTGTTGGAAGAATATACTTAGGAAGATGTTCCACATGCACAGTCTTCTATCTGTTGTGGTCTCACAGTCTTAACTTTGTGATGGTACAAAGGCATGGCCAGCAGACGCTGTAATTTGAAGGTGGAGCCCCAAGGGAACCCATTTTGAATTTTTATCTTTTCCAGGCTAGTGACATTCAGTAGTCCTCTTGTGGTGCTGGAAACTGCTGCCACAGTTACTGGGAACCATACAGTCACAAGGGGAAACCACTGATGTTATCTGGGGTGCTGTATTGCTGAGCTACAGTGTTGAGTAGGTCAGGTATATTACACACATTTTGATCTGTGATCTTTGATGTTTACAGTGGGTTATATCAGAAAGGAATATCATCGTAAGTAGAGGAAAGTCTGTGCTACTAGGAGAACACCTTCCCAAGTGCTGGAGAGTCTTCCATACACATACTTGCCACATCTAATTGAATGGTGTAGAAACCTGACCCTAGCTGCCCCAATAGAACCGCTCCTGCAGAATCTGGAATCCCTCGGTCCCTGTGCATACACAAGTCGGAGAACAAGGTCAAACAATGTAAGTAGCAAAGAAAGCTGACTGACAGAAAAGACAGGAAGTTGAAAGTCTAAAGATACAGTAGCTTTCATCCCCAACTTTCTAATTTTAAGGCCTTTTTTGGGGGGGGGGGCAGGGGACAGGGTCTCATTCTGTACCTCTGGCTGTCCTGGAACTCATTCTATTAGACCAGGCTGTCCTCAGACTCACAGAGATCCACCTGCCTTTGCCCCCCCCCCCTGCAGTGCAATTAAAGGTAAGCAACACCACACCAGGCCTTTTTTTAAAAAATTATTTTATGTGTATTGGTGTTTTGCCTGCATGTATGTCTATATGAAGGTGTTAGGTCCCCTGAAACTGGAGTTATAGATAGTTGTGAGCTGTCACATGGGTGCTAGAAATTGAGCCAGTGCTCTTGACCACTGACCCATCTCTCCAAGCCCCAAGCCCAGCCTTTTAAGACCACTTTTGTGTGGTGATATTTTTGTGTATGCTCTAACAAATAAAGCATGCCTGGAGATCAGAAGGCAAAGCCAGCCACTAGTTAGCTATAGAGGCCAGGCAGTGGTGGCACACACCTTTAATCCCAGTACTTGGGATCTCATGCCTTTGCTCCCAGTACTTGGGAGACACACATGCCTTTAATCCCAGCACTAGGGAAGTTGAGACAAGAAGTGATATGACTAGGCAGAGAGAGGAATATAAGGCAGGAAGAGACAGGAACTCGGTCCTTTTGGCTAAAGAGTTGGTGAGGTGAGAGGTGGCTTTGTCTTATTCCTTTGTCTCTCTGATCTTTGAGCATTTACCCCAATATCTGGCTCCAGGTTTTTATTAAGACCGATTAGGATTTGTGTTACAGTTTTAAGTCAAGCTAACTATAGTATTGTTTTTTGTTCTTAGCTGTCCACACAATTTTCCATATGCTTGTAACCATCGTGCCTTTCCCTAGCTGATTTCAAAGACAAACTACTTGGAGTTATAGATAACTCTTTGTGTGTCTCTGGGTGTTAGGAGTCTGGCCAGTCCTACTTTGTAAGTTCACCAATGAGTGCCCAGTGAAAACCAACCATAGGGGAAGCAAAGCATCTTTTCCTTACCCATCCTCACAAAAAAACAGTAACAAGAGCACAGCATAAAAGTTTTAAGTTTCACATGACATTGGGACCCAAGGAAGTAATGAACCCTGGGAATCTTTATGCTAATTTTGGTGAAAAGTAGACAGTCAGGGGGAGGGAGAATATAATCTGCTAATCATGAACTAGGGAACATTAGCAGGGTCTGGGAGGGTCTCAGAATCTATTTTAAAAGTTTAGAAAACTCTTCCTAGGCTGTATAACCTGTTTCAGGGGAAGAAAATCACAACCTTCCAGCTTTTCCTAGTACATAGATGCCAGTAATCACAGAAGCTGCCTGCTTTGGCTAACAATAAAGAAAAACAAGTTTCTGTTTTGTTGAAATGAGCATTAATTTAAGTGCCTGTAGCTTTCTACAGGGCTAAGATGAAGCACTGTAATAAAGTCAGATTTCTGTGGTTAAAGAAAACCCGTGTACTCTGCTGTAAGCTTGGTCTAGAAAAAAGAACCATCCTCAAGTTAATGGATAGCTGCTTTTCCTGCAGAGCCCATCAGTGGGTACCTAGATGTTACATGAGAATATCCAAGAGTAGCAAATGTCATTTTAAAATCGGTAGGGGTATTGAAGCCTGAATTATAAAGACAGGTAACCTATCTACTTACTAAAAACATGTGAAGGCTGAAGATCAGAGGAACAACCCTAGCCCTGTGGAATTTCTAACAGGATTCCAGAAACCAAAAATCTGTGTTTTCCCCATTGAGCAATGAATGACATGTACACTCTTTCAGAAGAACGTGCAACCAATTTTAGCCCAGTTTTATTTAGGTCAGTAAACACATACATTCTTATTTAGAGCATACATCCCACCAGTCCTGGTGTGTTGTAACTAATTTAGCACATTTTTATTGCCTGCAGAAAGTAATAAGTTACAGTTTTAAATGAGCACATGGCTTAAAAATAGTTTTCCTCATAAGTATTTAATAATGACTCACTTAGCATGAAATTAATATTAAAGAATTGCTAAGAATAAGCACTTAAAAATTCCAGTTGAAAAAGGAAGAAATTATGCACATTTGTGATTTGATTAATTCTGGCAACCATTAACTCAGAAAAAAGCAAATTCCATCCTATTCCTGTGTCAGTTACAGATTGACCCTTTAATCGCCAAATGTTTTCCAATAATGGAGTTGACTGCATCTTGCTTATTCCTATGCTAAATGAAGATTCTAGTCTGTTCAACTCGTGTGTGTGTGTGTGTGTGTGTGTGTGTGTGTGTGTGTGTGTGTGTTATACAGTACTTTAGTTCTTAGAGATCCACAGGAGTGAAATGTGCTACTTGTCTTTTAGACTCGACATAAACTACTTAAGGGAAGGAAGGTTTGTTTTTTCCCTCCGACTCCTTGGTTTCTCAACATCATGAACTTATGCAAAACATCATGGCAGCAGGAAGCATGTAGAAGAGAAACTTCTACACCCCTATGAGAGACAGGAAGCAGAGAGAGAAGAAAGGACCCTGACCAAATACAACTGTCAAAAACACACCCACCCACATCTGCTTCCACGTAGGCCTCACCTCTCTCAACGTTTTTACTACTTTCCAAAGTAGAACTGCCAGCTGTGGGCCAAGCATTCAACACTTAAGCCTCTGTGAGATGTTTCATATTCAAACCACAACAGGCAAGTGTGAGAAGCTAACATGTCATGGTTACTACAATCCCACTACTTATGAGCTTCAGGTATAGGATTGCTGTAAGTTCCAGGTCAGTCTGGGATACACAGTAAGACTCAATCTCAAAACCTCAGAAGGAATATATATATATCATAGCAAGCATTTCTGTTTTGGACACTTTGTCAGGCACTCTATATTCACCATATCATTTGATCTATAACTCTATAAATTGTAAGTAAAATAAAAGTGTTGCTCCTAGTTTGTACACTAGCCAATAAATAATGCATCAGAATAAATCTTTTATGGTGCTGGGGATTAAACCAAGCCTTCAATCATACTAGACAAGTGTTGTACCACTACATCCTCAGCCCCAAAAGAAATCACTTTAGCTCAAAACAAAACAAACAAACAAACAAAAAGAAACCACTACAGCAAGTGGCATGGTGTTATTGATAGAAAATATTTCCCCAGATGTTTGGCAATCTGAAAACTCCATATTATGCTTTGGCTAACAATAGCCAAATAGTCTTCCTGCAGGCTCTTTCGTGCTCTTTGCTTCCTGTACCAGTTTCCTGTGTCTGTTGTGGCAAATGACCAAATTGAATGGTTGAAAACAAAATTATTTTTCTATGCTTCTATAAGTCAGGGATCCCATGTCAGACCCAGTAGTCTAAAATCAAGATGTCAGTAGGCTTTTGTCCCTTGTAGAAATCCAAGCAGAAAATGTTTCTGTGCTGAAGTCTCCTTGCTCCTGGAGGCTATCTGCTTTCCTTAGCTAATGCTCCCAACAGCCAGTCTCTTCCTCTTGGATTCTGACCAACTTCCTGCTCTCTTGTAAGGATTCTTGTGATGCTTCTGCCCACTCCAGTAATTCAGGATAATCTCCTCACCTGAAAATGGTTGCCCTACTCAGATTGACAGAGTCTCTTTTACATAGAAGGCAATATATACACAAGTTACAGGACACTGTTGTGGAGTAGACCCCATCCCACTAACACCATTTCCAAAGTACTGAAGGCAGTTTCACCGTGTGGAATCCTCAAAAAACCTTTTCCTTTATGCACGAGCTGTGTTTCTTATAGTCTGTAATGATAGATGATGCCATTAATATTTCGGTCATTTGCTTCTGGCCACTCCACTGCTACTGGCTTCAATGTCCAAGTAAGTACTGCACATTAATGACAGTAATGCTTGTGCCTGATACTAACCAACCGAGGAAGAAAAAAACAAGCAGGCTCAATTTCAACAAAATTCCAATCTGAGCTAGTATCAGAAGTCTTCTTGGGGTTTGATTTCATAGCTCCTGTAAATGGCTTTCATTTCTTTTTTTTTCCTCATTGGATTTGCATCGCTACTTGTAATCTCATGCAAAAACATGTGCAAATATCTCCCTTCTCAGTAAGGCCACCTAGTTCTTGTTTCTCCCCTGTGGACACAGGGTCCCACTATGCAGCTTTGGCTGGCCTGGAATTCACTGAGAGCCTCCTGCCTCTGATTCCCAAGAGCTAGGAAAAAAGGTGTGCACCACCACACCCAGCTCATCATAACCTTCTTAAGAGCAGAATCTAGGTCTTTTTAAAAGTCTCTCTCAAGCTCTGGCAAAATATTGAATCAGGAAGAGGGAATAAGTACCCTGAAGTTGCATCTGGCCTGCAGGCTTCTTTTGTTTAGCTTGAAGAGCATTTGAGGGAAATTTTTAATTGAAAACATTTAGAAATCAGAAAAATTTACTTAGAATCCTTATTTCTAATTGCCTGATAAATTGGGCAGTCTGATAACCCTGTGCCACCATTTCTTCCTAACATGAGCTGGAGGTGAGTGCAAATGCCTGCCTCAGGCAGACAGGTTCTCTAGCTTAGTGGTCTCTGGTCAGCTCAGAATGGCCTCTAGGTGGTCAGATTCCTGTGCTAGGGCTGAGAAGATGATTCAGTAGGTAAAGTACTTGCTGTGCAAGCTTGAAAACCCAAGTCCAGATCTAAATCCCCATATAAAAAGCCAGGCACTGGGGAGGTAGAAACTGGAGGATCCCATAGGCTTGGAAGCCAACCAGTCTAACTGAACTCAGTGACCTCTAGGTTCAATGAGAGAGACTGACTCAAAAGGAGGTGGGGGAGTGGAAAGCAATAGAGGAAGACACCTGATCCTGGTCTCTGATTTTCACATGCACACACTTGGGAACTCATGAGCACATATACCACACATGAAAATAGATTTAAGAATCCTTAGTGCTATTCTAGTATTACTCCTTTTGGTTTTCAAGTGTGGAAATTGCTTGCTAAGCCTAAATTTGACCCAGAAACTGTTTGGGGGTATTTTCACACAAGGTTTTGATATTTTTATTGTCCTCTAAAACAGTGATTCTCAAACAGTGATTCTCAGCCTTCCTTATACTGCCACCCTTTAATACAGTTCCCCATGTTGTGGTGACCCCCAACCATCAAATTACTTTCATTACTACTTCATAACTGTAATTTGCTATTGTTATTAATCATAATGTAAATATCTGTGTTTTCCAATGGTCTTGGGTGACCCCTGTGAAAGAATCATTCGACCCTCAAAAGGGTCTCCACCCACAGAATGAGAACTGCTGCTCTAGAGCCATGGCAATCAAAGTATAACCCATGAACCAGCAGCATGTTGTCAACTGGGGTACTAATGTGATGAGACTTGAGCCAGACTGTGATGTAGGGTAGGAATGGGTTTAAAGGTCAGCTTCGGAGGAGGTCTACTTCAACCTGTTGATTTTTTTCATTTAAGCTTTCAGTAGAGATCTTACTAAGAGGGAACATAGGGGAAGATATAAAAATGACATAAGGTAGATTACTGAATCTATTATGAAAAGAAAAAATACTTTTACAAAGGAACTACTTGTTTTAAATAAGATAAGTAATAAAAAATTTTTTTGTCTGAGTTTATCAAATGTTACTGTACTGGACATTGTTAGTATATAGTGGAGTTTTTTATCTGAATCTGCCAAATGTTAATGGACTAGACATCGTTAATGTAATCTTGACTGTGTAAATTGTATATACTTACTGGATATAATTTTTCATGTATTGGTTATAAGCTTTTTTAATTTTAGACAAAAAAGGAGAAATGTGGTATTGTGTTCCCCAAAATATTGTACACCCTAATAAACTTATCTGGGGTCAGAGACAGAACAGCCGCTAGATACAAAAACTAGAAAATGGTGGTACTCACACCTTTAATCCTAGCACTCGAGAGGTAGAAATCCTTCTGGATCTCTGTGAGTTCAAGGCCACATTGGAAACCGCCAGGCATGGTGACACATGCCTTTAATCCCAGAAAGCGAGCCTTTAATCCCAGGGAGTGATGGCAGATAACAGAAAGGTATATAAGGCATGAAGACCAGGAACTAGAAGCATTTGGCTGGTTCGGCTTCAGGCTTTCGAGCAGCAGTTCAGCTCAGAGCCATTGGGATGAGGACTTAGAGGCCTTCAGTCTGAGGAAACAAGACCAGCTGAGGATCCAGCGAGTTGAAGTAGCTGTGGCTTGTTCTGGTTCTCTGATCTTCCAGTGTTCACCCCAATACTTGGACTCAGGTTTGATCTTATTAATAAGAACTTTTTAAGATTCATGCTATAGTAAGATAACACAGATATTTTGGAAAGTCCCTAAAACTTGAGCCAATCAGAATTGTACCCATACTAGCACCCCTAACTGATGTAACCTTGTCATTTTTGCCTTTAAAAACTGAGCTTGCAGAGGGGAAGGCGCCTCCTCTAGCCTCTGCTGTATCTGGGTGTTCGACAAGGTCCCTGCTGTGTGACTTGAACTGCTCCAATAAACCTTGCTTTTGCATTTCAGTGGGTTCATGTCTCTGGTGGTCTCTTCGGAGGTCTCACACCCAGGGCACACCACCACTCACTTGTAGCTTTGTTACTATAGGTCTTTGCCTTTGTTGGAGTCAGAAAAGGACCCAGCAGTGGGCTTCTTACATTTTAAATCTTCTCTCAGTTCCTTTTTGTAGTCTGCCCTCTGCCTGGAAGACATAAGCCTGAGCTGCTATTAAGGGACGCTCCCAGCTTTCAAAGACTTAGATTCTCATTAGCTGCTTCCCTCTGCATCCCCCTCCAGTCATCCCTCGACCTCCCTCATTGCTGACCTCTGCCTGTTCTCCATTACCCTCAGCCAGCCAGGCCTCCCCAGGGTGTCTTGCAGATCACAACTCCAGATGTGGACTGACTGGCAAGCACCTATTAGAAGATTATTTTCCTTAATCAGGACACCATATAAATGCAGATCTCATTAGTTAGTTCCTTCTCCAGCTTACACTTGCCTTATTCTCTACTGGAAATCAACTACAATACCTACTGGTGTGTCTGTATATGTGTGTCTATTCCCCCATATAAAGTAATCCTGGTTGGGTGCTTTTCAGTGTGATTTCTGAACCTCAGCACACATTTCTGCTTTTATCTATGCACTAAACTTCAGTGGGCCGATTTCTGATCATCCATACACTCTCTTTGAATTCTGAGCTTTACATGCCTTACAAATTGAAGAAGCACATCTCTGGACTGCAAAGCTTAATATGGCATGCCAAAGCACTTGACAGAGGCCTGCCTTTTCATGTAATGTTGACACATTACCTCCTGACCTCTCTGGTCGAATCAACTATAAATCCACAGACCTGGACCCCAGGCCTTGAAACTCCATGTGCTCCCTGAGAGCACCATGGAAGGCTTTGAGAATTGGCTGTCTAAAACAAAGAGACTTCCTTCACCTCCAGGCCTTTGTTGTCATGATATCCTAAATGTTGTATCTCAAGCATGAAATACAGCCTCAAACTCCTAGATGAGATGGTTCTGGGAGCAGCACCAGCAGTCCTTTGCTCACAAACCAATAATTTCTAATCTTGTCTTTTAAGAAAATTTCACTTAAGTTGATTTATGCTGGTGTTTTTTAGATGAGGGTTTCACTATGCTGCCCAGACTAGTCTCAAACTCCTAGATTTAATCAGTCTTGCCTCAGGCTCCTGAATAACTGGGACTATACAGCCTCAGGCCACAGTGCCAGTACTTGTTTATCTTTGCATTCTATCTTCTCTGTGTGACATTTTAAGCAAACATCCAATGACTTATTTATCTCTTAGGAACACATTTTCTTATAAAATTCTTTATCAATCTCTTCAAATGTTTCTATTACATTTCACTGGGGGGAGAATATACATGCTACAGCACATATTAGGCAGCACCTTCGGATCTCTGTGGTATTCCATTTGTTTCCTGAGCATAGGTAGCCTTCTAAAGGCATG
The DNA here is from genome assembly GCF_049852395.1 of Peromyscus maniculatus bairdii. Lineage (NCBI taxonomy): Eukaryota > Metazoa > Chordata > Mammalia > Rodentia > Cricetidae > Peromyscus > Peromyscus maniculatus. The sequence goes on from NC_134856.1 coordinate 143,508,727, forward strand.
TGCTGCTTGCCTGCATGATTGAGAATGACGGCTCCATATGAGCCTCTGTAGGGACAGCAGCACTAATTTCAGAATAACCCTACTGCACCAGTGCCCACACTTAAAACAGTGATATCAGGCCAGGCCAGGCCTTTAATGCTAGCACTTGAGAGGCAAAGCAGGTGAATCCCTGTGAGTTCCAGATCATCCTGATCTATATAGAGATCTGCAGGCCAGATAGGACTACATAATGAGATACTGTCTCAAATTGATTAATTAAATAGAATATCCTGTTTTTAAATGAACAAATATAAATTATTGATTACTAAAGTCATTGTGAAGTGATACAATCAAATATTTCTGGATTTTTTTGTTGTTGTTATTGTTGTTTGGTTGTTGGGCTTTTATTTTGTTTTGGGAAATTCTCCATGATCCTTAGAGAGAGCCCAGGAGTTAGGAAGCTTTAGGCAAACAAAATCTAACACTCAAAGCACTCTGCTCTATGTACCAGTTACCCTTTCTTATTAACCTCCCATCCTCAAATTATGCCAGGGAGTAAGGACCAGCGTGTGACAGGCATGTGGGTGAGGGCAGGGCTGTAAAATGCAGTTACAGAGCAGAGGGTTAGCCTGCAACAACCGCCAATGTTTATCCCGAACCTTCCTCTGAACCTCTCAGGAATTTATAAATTTTATCTCTTTCATCTTCCAGAGTGAGTGGGTGGCGGGGTTCCTGATGTTCATCTGCCATGTATTTTCTCTGTGATACAATAAAATTAAATGCCAGCAAAAGACCTTCAGAAAGCAGTTTGGTGAGGAAAGAGATTAGTTTTAATGTATACCCTCAAGAACAACACAGAGCACGCTGCACTCTGCTATGTGTCTGGAATAATCTTCACAGAATTCTGAGCTCCAAGGTGATGGGATCCTAAGAAACAGTGATAACTCTGGCTGGCTTGAGCTGGGGAGACTTCAATCTGCATGCTTTTTTTTAAAGATTTATTTTATATGTATAACTGTTTTGCCTGCATGTGTGTCTATGCAGCACAGGCATCCCTGGGTGCCTACAGAGACCAGAAGAGGAGACTGGATGCCCTGGAGCTGAAGTTATTAATGATTGTTGATCACCATGTGGCTGCTAGACACTGAATCTGCTTCCTCTGGAAAAGAGGCCAGTGCTCTCAACAACTGAGCCATTTCTCCAGACCCATGGATTCACACATTCTTAAATGAAATCTAAAATCTCACATATGACGTCCTCAAATAAACATGTGTATATATGTAGACTAAACCCTTTAATAATAAAGGCCAAAGGGGTGTGGTGGTATATTTCATCCCCATTATATTTTGCACCCTAGTAAAGCTTATCTGAGGATCAGAGGAAAAAGCCAGCCACTACAGTAAACATAGAAGTCAGGCAACAGGTAGCACATACCTTTAATCCTATCACTCGGGAGGCAGGGATCTTTCTGGATCTCTGTGAGTTCAAGGCCACACTGGGAATAGAGCCAGGAGCGGTGGCACATGCCTTAAATTCCAACACTAGTTAAGCATAAAGGTCTGAAGGTCTGTACAGACAGACAGGAAGTGATGTAACTGGACTGAGAGAGGAAATGGGATGGCAGAATAGAAAGGCATATAGGCGTGGGTATACAGGAAGTAGGTCTCTTTGGAGACTGAGGTGTTGGTGAGGTGAGGTTGTCTGTGGCTTGTCCTATTTCTCTGATCTCTTAGTTTTTCACCCCAATATCCGTCTCCAGGTTTTTATTAATAAGACCACTTAGCAATTCATCCTACAAAGGGGCCAGATGTCTTCACTCTCTTGGTGTTCCCAGTGCTCTTCAGGAGGCATTTACTGTGGTTTTACCCTCCATGTTTCTTTGCAAACCTCAGAAGTCATTGGAGAAAAAAAGTGTGAATTCATAGTCATAAACATGAAAATATGTAAATTTAATAAATATTGACCAGGGAAGAGAAATGGAGAGCAGAGGCCTGTTGAGCTGTATGGCTCTGAATACCTCCAACGTGTGCTTCCTTCATCTGGGTGGCTGATCACTTCATATTCCAGATATATTTCTAAACTACTAAGAGTTCTTACGGCTTTTAAAGGGAGTCATTCTGCTCCTGTCTCTGGTTCTACAGACTTAATGTCTTTAAGAATTTTGGTTCTTCAGGGTGTGGTGGTGCATGCATTTAATCCCAGCACACAGGAGGCAGAGGCAGGCAGATCTCTGTGAGTTTGAAGCCAGTCTGGTCCTCAGAGCTAGTTCCAGGACAGGCAGAGCTATACAGAGAAACCCTGTCACCAAAAAAAACAAAACAAAACACACACACACACACACACACACACACACACACACACACACACACATCAGACCCTGGGGCTGGAGAGATGGGAGATATGGCTCAGTGGTTAAGATCACTAGTTGTTCTTCTAGGGGATCTGAGTTCAGTCCTCAGCACCTGATGTTTCTCAACCACCTGTAATTCCAGTCCTGGGAATCTGGTGTCCTCTTCTGGCCTTGGTGGGTACCAGGCACACCTGTGGTATACAGACATATATTCAGGCAAAACACCCATATGCATAAAATAATATAAGAAAATAAATAAATATATAAGTCATCTGGTTTAAAGAAAAAAGACTATTAATAACCTTTGACCATATTTTGTTTGCCATCTCCACGTGTAGTTTTTTTTCTTAAGTTGGTTAGGTAGTGCCACCTTCCAGGCAGCACATCCCTTTCCATGCGAGATGAACAGACAATAGAGAAGGCAAAGGGTCTCTAGCACTCACATGCTTCTTCTAATTGGGAAAAAAGCTGGACTTCAGCTTCTCATTGGCCAGCAGGCCCAAATGAAGGCACTATGACTATATGCAGCTTCAAGGGAGGTTATAATTAAAAGCTGTTTAGCTAAGCACATAGATGATCCCCAAAGTGGGGTGGCTCAAACATTTTCCAGCTTTACCATGGGGCAAAGAAACAAGTACCCAGTAAAACCCCACTTGTTAAAGAATGTTAAGTGTGGTATTGTATTCCCTCAAATATTGTGCATGCTAATAAACTTATCTGGGGTCAGAGACAGAGCAGCCACAATATTAAACATAAAGGATAGGCAGTGATAGCACACGCCTTTAATCCTAGCATTCCAGAGCCAGAAATCCATGTGTTCAAGGATACAGCCAAGCATTTAATCCCAGAAAGCAAGCCTATAACCCCAGGGAGTGGTGGTAGAAAGCAGAAAGGTATATAAGGCATGAGGACCAGAAACTAGAAGCATTTGGCTGGTTAAGCATTTGGCTGGTTAAGCATTTGGCTGGTTAAGCTTTCAGGCTTCTAGCAGCAGTTCAGCTGAGAGCCATTCACATATGAGGACACAGAAGTATCCAGTCTGAAACAAGACCAGCTGAGGATCCGGTGAGGTGAGGTAGCGGTGGCTTGTTCCGTTTCTCTGATATACCAGCATTGACCCCAATAACTGGTCTCAGGTTTGATTTTATTAATAAGACTCTCTAAGATTCATGCTACACTTAAGTGTTGGCTTTTCCTCAGCTAGCAGCACAAGCTCAATACTCTTACAAAGCTAGGCAGTAGCCTCACCTCCTGTCAGCCATATGATCATGAGGCAATACACAGTACTCCTCTGCTGCCTTGTTGCCAGTTGCTTAGGGCTTTGGTGTTGCATGATATGTTTTTCATGCTGTTATATCCAATGCATGCTGCCTGTCTGTACAGGACATTGTCATCACTGCTATAAATAAGCTTTATGTCAGACAGTTTTGCTCAACTGTGGCTGACTAGGCTAAGCCACAATGTTCAGCAGGTGAGGTGGCTCAATGGTATTTTTTTTTTTACTTTATTAATGTTTTCCTTTTGTGGTGGGCTTATTGCACTGTAATTGCTTCATAAGTAAGGAGCAACTTTATTTTCATGTTGCATAAAATAATAGTTCTGTTAGGAAGAATGGGAGACTAGATGGAAGGTAGGTATTTTAGGCAGAATAATGCCCTACCCTGAGGATATACATGCTCTAATCACTGGATCCTGTGATTTTGTTACTGTGCTGGATAATTTTATGTCAACTAGACACAAGCTAAAATCATCTGAGAGGTGGGGATCTCAATTAAGAAAATGACTCTATAAGATAGGGCTGTAGACAGGCCTTCTAAAGCATGTTCTTAATTAGTGATTGATGGGGAAGAGCCTAGCCCATTGTGAATGGTGTCATCTCTGGGCTGGTGGTCCTGGGTTCTATTAAAAAAATCAGTCCCGTAATAAGCAAGCTAGTAAGCAGCAGCACTCTGTAGCTAGAGTTTTCCTGCCTGGCCCACAGTCAGGACAAATCTTTGTCACCTGCCAGTCCCACAGCCACTCAGACCCAAACAAGTAAACACAGAGACTTATACTGTTTAAACTGTTTGGCCTAATGGCTCAGGCTTCTAGCTATCTAGTTCTTACATCTTAAATTAATCCATTTCTATAAATCTATACCTTGCCACATGGCTCGTAGCTTACTAGCATCTTCACATGCTGCTTGTCATGGCAGCGGCTGGCAGTGACTCCTTCCGCCTTCCTGTTCTTTCTTTTCTCCTGTTAGTCCCTCCTATCCTTCCTGCCTAGCCACTGGCCAATCAGTGTTTTATTTATTGACCAAGCCCACAGCAGCACTCCTTGGCTCTGTCAGCTCCTGCCTCCAGGTTCCTGCCCTGACTTCCTTAGATAATGAGCAGTGCTATGGAAAAATAATAAGGCAAATAATCCCTTTCCTTCCCAAGATGCTTTTTGGTCATGATGTTTCATGCAGCAACAGAAACCCTAACTAAAACAATTACCTTTCATGGAAAAAAATACTTTGCAGATCTGATTAAGCCAAAGGTTTGGGGATAGGGAGGATTATTCTGGATTATCTGGTTTATGCCCATGTAATCACAGGGGTCCTTGTGAGAGACAAGGAAGCAGAGGACATGTGGTGATGGAGGAGGTCAAAACAGCCTGGGACCATGTCTTAGTCAGGGTTCTATTGCTATGAAGAGACACCACGACCAAGGCAACTCTTACAAAGGAAAGCATTTAATTGGGGTGTTTCACTTACAGTTCAGAGGTTCAGCCCATTATCATCATGGCAGGAAGCAAAGCAGCATGTAGGCAAATATGGTGCTGGAGAAGGAGTTGAGAGTTCTTACATCTTGATCCTCAGCCAACAGGAAGTGGTGTGAGACACAGGGCATGGCTTGAGCATATATGAGACCTCAAAGCCCACCCCCACAGTGACACACTTCCTGCAACAAGGCCACACCTATTCCAATAAGGCCACACCTCCTGATAGTGCCACTCCCTCTGAGCTTATGGGGGCCAATTACATTCAAACCACCACAGGCCATAAACCAAGGAAAGCAGACAGCTGGAAAGGCAAAGGAGTAGAATCACTTCTAGAAGGATCACAGTCCTGTCAATCATTTTAAATTTAGCCCAGTGAAGCCCATCTTACCCATCTCTATAAATGCATTACACCAACAACAGACAGCTAATATAGTAACTGACATTCTCATAGGAGACTTGTGAGACCTTTAGTAATGAAAGAAGGAAGTTCAAGGCTGGAGTACTTTGGTGGAGCCAAACACTCATGTGAGCCAGACTACTCACGTTAATATCTAAAGTCTATAATTTCACTTTTTTAAAAAATTGGAATGGGATATGACTTTATTTGCAGATGATAAACTATACATAAGTAATCCAAAAAATTCAACAAAGAAGCTCCCACAGCTGAAAACACTCTAAGCAATGTAGCTTGATACAACATTAACTCATAAAAATCAGTAGCCCTTCTATGTACAAATGGTCTGAGAATGAAGCCATTTATCAGTGTCTTCTCTACCAAACATCAGAGAGAGAAGCTTCCTTCTGCAGCAGAAGGAACAAAAACAAAAACTCACAGTGAGACATTACATAGAGAGTAATTTGATTGTACCCATCAAATTCCTGCTCAAGGAACCACTTGCAAGAGGAGACTGAAATATTATTTTACTAAGAGATTTTCTATTCATTTTACATACCAACAGATTCCCCTGTCCTCTCTCCTCCCACTTCCCCCTAGTCTTCTCCCTCCAACCCACCCCCCATTCCCACCTCCTCCATGGCAAGGTCTCCCATGGGGAGTCAACAGAGTCTAGTACATTCAGTTGAGGCAGGTCCAAGCCCCTCCTCTCTGCACCAAGGCTGGGTAAAGTGTCTCACCATAGGCACTAGGGTCCAAAAAGCTGACTCATGCACTAGGGACAGGTCCTGGTCCCACTGCCTGGGGGCCCCCTAAACAGTTCAAGTTAAACAACTGTCTCAGTTATCCAAAAGGCCTAGTCCAGTACCATGGGGGCTCCTCAGCTATTGGCCCACAGTTCATGTGTTTCCACAAGTGTAGCTAGAGTTTTCCTGCCTTGCCCACAGTCCAGACAAATCTTTGTCACCCGCCAGTCCCACAGCCGCTCAGACTCAACCAAGTAAACACAGAGACTTATATTGTTTACAAACTGTATGGCCGTGGCAGGCTTCTTGCTAACTGTTCTTATAGCTTAAATTAATCCATTTCCATAAATCTATACCTTGCCACGTGGCTGGTGGCTTACCGGCGTCTTCACATGCTGCTGGTCATGGCGGATGCTGGCGGTGTCTCTCCGCCTCCACCTCCCGCTTCCCATAATTCTCCTCTTTCCTTGTCCCACCTACTTCCTGCCTGGCCACTGGCCAATCAGTGTTTTATTTATTGACCAATCAGAGCAATTTGACATACAGACCATCCCACAGCACTTCCCCTTTCTTTTTTTTAAAAGGAAGGTTTTAACTTTTACACATCTCCAAAGTCAGCTTGGTATATTTGGGAATTTGGGCGTAGCTTCTCTTACTACTTCCTGCTGGAGGGGGGCGCTGTATCTTATGGGGACACAAAGAAAATTTTAGGATCATGGAGTAGTCCGTGAGACCGTATCGTCTGAGCCAGTTGCCTTGAAACAATTCTGGATGTTGGATCATCTGGGCCATGGTGTCATCGGAGACCTTTCAGGTGGTCTTGGCTGGTCAAACCTGATGTATCTTAATCTGGAACAAATCCATAGCCTCTGGCTTTCTGTGGAAACAAAAGCAGAGCCTCCTTTCCAAAGCAACATATCCTTACATCCAAATTTTGAAGTTAAGGTACCTTTAAAATACACATTTTGGCATAACTCAACAGTTTTTGCAATCAAATGTTTCTCTTCAGTTACAAATATCAAAGAGAACATAATCCAGATTCTCTGTTTGGTAGCCATCTCTATGTGGCTTATGTTTTATATTACCTTGAGCCTATTGCTTTAAACTGCAGCCTTCTAAGCCTGAAACGGTGCTGTGGCTGCTGGCTCCTCCCACTTCAGCTTCCCAACATGGCGGTGGTACGTTTACCGCCAGCTCTGGGAGCCCTCCTGGGTCTATGCTTTTATCAAAGCAGCATGTAGCCCAGAAACCTCTTTTTTTGTTTTGTACTAGCAAAGGCTAAATCCACCATGCAGCTTAATGTGCCACTTGCAGAGGCCTCATTCCCACCATACTGCAGGTCGAGCTTGCACACTAGGAGCCCGCCAGTAGCTCAAACCGGCAGCTGCTGCTCATTTGAGAGAGACAATTAGGAACTGTTTTTAGCTCTGTTTTAGAATCTTTTCTCAGGTTTTAGGTAGAAACTCTTGCCAACACGTTGGGCGCCACACAAGTTTGGCTAGTTGTCTCTACTTTTTCCAATCATGGAATGGTCGAAAGACATTTAAGGCATTGCTCAACATTCTTAGTCATCAGGGAAATGCAAATCAAAATGACTCTGAGATAACACCTTACACCTGTCAGAATGGCTAAGCTCAAAAACACTGCAGCAGCTTATGTTGGAGAGGATGTGGAGTAAAGGGAACACTCCTCCACTGTTGGTGGGAATGCAAACTTGTACAGCCACTTTGGAAATCAGAATAGCAGTTTCTCAGAAGATTGGGAATAAATCGCCCTTAAGACCCAGTTATACCACTTTTGGGAATATACCCAAGGAATGCTCAATCATACCACAAGGACACATGCTCAACTATGTTCATAGCAGCATTATTTGTAAAAGCCAGAACCTGGAAACAACCTAGATGCCCTTCAACTGAAGAATGGATAAATAAAATGTGGTACATATACACAATGGAGTACTACTCAGCAGAGAAAAACAATGACATCATAAGGTTTGCAGGCAAATGGATGGAACTAGAAAATATCATCCTAAGTGAGGTAACCCAGACTCAGAAGGACAAACATGGTATGTACTCACTCATAAGTGGATACTAGATGTAAAGCAAAGGATAACCAGACTGCCACCCACAGCTCCAGGGAGGCTAGCTAGTAAGGAGGACCCGAAGGACACGTGGATCGGCCAGCAATGGAGAAATGGATGAGATCTTCATGAGCAAACTGAGGGTGAAAGGGGATCATGGAGGGCAAGGGATGGGGGATGAGAGCTGAGGGGAGCAGACGGTTTGAGCTGGAACAGGAACAGAATGAGAGAGCAAGGAAACAGATACCATGATAAATGAAGGCACCATGGAAATAGGGAGAAGCAGAATGCTAGGGATGTTCCCAGGAATTCACAAGGATGACTCCACCATAGACTACTGGCAATAGTCAAGAGGGTGCCTGAGCTGACCTACTCTGGTGATCAGATGGCTGAATACCCTAACTGTCATCATAGAACCCTCATCCAGTGGCTGAAGGAAGCAGATGCAGAGATCCATAGCTGGGTCCCAGGCAGAGCTCCAGGAGTCCAATCGATGAGAGAGAGAGAGGAGGAATTCTATGAGCAAGAGATATAATTTCACTTTTTACAAAATTACATTTATTTATTTGGGGAGGACGATGCACCTGCTATGGTGTGGAAGTCAGAGAAAAACTTACAGGAATTGATTCTTTATGACATGAGAGGTTCCAAGGATAGCACCGTTCCCTGAGGAGACATCATGCAGGCCTCCAATTTCACATTTTGTAGGTGATGTCAGTCTCGGTTGTCATCTTGGCTACATATGGAATCAACTAAAAAACAAGCTGCTGGACACTCCTGGGAGGGCTTTTCTTCATCTGATCATTTGAACCAGGAAGGCACACCCTAAATTTGGGTCCCACCTTCTGGTGGTAGCTCATAAAAAAAAGGACATGGAAGAAGGAATCCTTGCTTTTTGCTCGTTTTCCCTCATTCTTGCCAGCAAGTTCATCTATCCTGTTACTGCCATCAGAATTAAATACAGCATCTTCAGGATTCCAACATAGCCTGAAGACCATCAGCTCTCCAAGAATACTCTGGGACTTTAGCACCAGATGAGGACTACTGAGACATCCAGCCTCAAGAACTGAACAACAACCAGATTTTCAGCCTCGCCATTGCAAGACAGCTATTGTTGGAGCACTCAGACCACATCCTCTAAGCCAGTCTAATAAATCCCCTTCTCGCTCCCCCACCCACACACATGCCCTCACATGCACACAAACACATATAATAATATATATATGTGTGTGTGTGTAGTATATATTCATTCAGGCTCCTTTAGAGAACCCTGACTGATTATATTGTGGTTTCAGTTACATCTGGCTAAATGGGGTCTGAATACATTCAGCAAAAAATTCCATAAGTGAGTATATTCTAAGTTTAAAGTGCATTTTCTTCTGTAGTGTTGATACAAAAACCACTACTCTCACTTTAAAGGGAATAAGAGATGGTTTATTCTGGAGCTATTTTGAGTGACCATGGCCCCAGGAACACAAATTTAGGTTACTTTAAATTCCATGTTCCAATGTGGAAGCAGCTTCACAGGTTTTTATAGTGTTCCAGAACAAAGAAAATCAAGGTAATTTTAAAATACATTGGTGGGTACATCCAAGGAGCAGGTAGATTGAGATGGGGAAAGTTTCCTATAGACTCAAGATACTATCTGGTGGCATCCTCAGCTTCTGGAAGTAGAAGCTAGATGTCTGTGAAGTCAATAGATTCTAAAAGGCTTTTCTCTACTGTCATAAGATATTAGTTCTGGTAGGAGGGGTATAAGAAATGGCTGTTCTGGAGGGCCAGAACCTAGCCCAAGATAAGGTGATTAGCCTCTAGAACTGCAGCATTCCATCTCTCCACAGTACTGACATTCTAACCAGCCAATCAGTCTGTGCAACTCTCCTTTCAGGAGTTTTCCCTCACAGTCAGATGCAGATTCTTTTTAGAAGTTTCCATTCACTGTAGCATGATATAATGTCCTAACCTACCTAGAACATGTTCCTACCTAGAACATGAATCATTCCTTTGTCCAGTGTATCCATATTATGTGTGCTGCCAGACCCCGAGTCTCTCCGTACTGTGTCCACCATTAGATTAAATGTCTCCATAACACAATGCTCATTTTCAAGCATCCTCTTTTTACTTAGTAGTAGCCAAAAAGCACAAGAATGGTGTCCATGGACATTCCATCATAATACATCACTGGAGTTGTTCTTTTTTATTGTCAACTATTGTTGCATTCTCTAACTGTGCCTAAGGTATAAATTAAACTTTATCATTGGTTTGCACAAGTGGAAAAAACATATGAGAGAGTGTGGTAGTGCCCACTACTTTAGTCAGCCTCTGAAAGTCTTCAAATGGATTCTCCAAGGATAAAGATAGCGATTTCTCATTTGATTGGTTGTTCTATCTTGTATCAGCAAGAGCTTGTCAGGAAAAACACTGAATCTCAACACAAGTCTTTGTTCAGACACCTGAGCAGTCTAAGGCCTGAAGTCAGTGTTTTCCCCAAGGCTCTGGACAGGAATCCATAGGCCCCCTTCTTCACAGTGCCTTCCGGCACAGCCCACTGCTCCCTGCTCAGTGTTTTCAGTTGGGTGGACTTGACTAACTAAAACTTGAGATAAACAGCAAGTGATGCTCAGCATATATATGGCTGTCTTAAGAGCAAGTTCCAGTGACTTAAAGAGATCCAAATTTGATTGGCAGTGCTGTTTGCCAGGAGTCCCACAGGAGCCCCTTAATGAATGTATCTGGCAGGAATATGTCCCTTCAGAGGAGCCTAAGGGAAACTGCATTTTCTTGCATATCCCAGTATTCCTTTGCTAGCAGGCTTATCACCTTCTCTCTGACTCTGACAAGGACCACTGTGATTCCATAGGACCAACCCAAACAGTAGAATATGCAGAATCCCTTTGGTCGTGTCAGGGAACATGTTCTTATGCTCAGGGTATCAGGATGTGTCTACATGTTTTTTATTTGTTGTGCCTTGGGTCAAACTCGGGGACCACCTACATGCTGAACCAAAACTTAACCAATGAACTATGCCCCCAACTTTATAACATGGACTTCTTTAAGCCACTTTCAAGCCCATCACAAGTGTGTCGCAAATACGGAATGTAACATACTGACACACACACACACACACACACACACACACACACACACACACAAGTCATTGTTTTTCTAACATTCAAGTTTAACGAGACATACTAAAATTTTATTTGCCAAATTCAGCAAGCCTCATTTTAGGGTATGTGGACAGGGATATTCTCTTATGATATGACTTTTACACATAGGATTTAACAATAAACAAAAAGTGAGGGTGTATTTGACTAAATTCTCTTGCTTTGGTTAAAAAATGGACACTAGCCTTTAAAAAATGTAATTGCATCTTTATTTATTTGTGTGTGTGTGTGTGTGTGTGTGTGAGAGAGAGAGAGAGAGAGAGAGAGAGAGAGAGAGAGAGAGAGAGAGAGAGAGAGAGAACATTGTGCAAGTCAAGGCCAAAGGACAACCCCGAAGGAGTCAATTCTCTCCTTCTACTGTGCAAATCTCAGGGATCGAACTCAGGTTATCAGGCTTGGCAACAAGCTCTTCTACCTGCTGGGCCCTCTCACTAGCCCCTAGACAATTGATGTTTTTTTGTGGAAGGCTACTAAAAAATTTCTATGCTATTTGTCTTTAATGTGAACTCCAAGAATGACTGAACACAGCTCAGTAGGAAGAGAAAAAAGATGCTGAGCCTGGACATCACCCAAATGCCAAGTGATTCCATCTCTGAACCATCCCATTAATAATCTGTTCTTCAAAAATACAACTCTAAACAGGGCTTAGAATTATTGTACTTCATTATTGGGTTGGGTAGAATGTTTTACTTTTTGACCAAATACCCCTGAGGCCAACGAAGGTTGAAGAAATGGGGCTATGTCTCCTTGCCTGGTGGAGCCTACCAGGTTCTGGCTTCTACCCAGGCCTGTTTCTGAAGGCTCTTCTGGGAAAGCGATTGCTCCAGGGGTCAGAGTCTTTTTTTGATTGGCACTTCTCTCATTTGAAGACAGTAAGTATCTCTATTACCATCAAAAAGCAAGCCTAGTATAGAAGTACATGCTTTTAACCCCAGCACTTTCCAGGATCAGGAGTTTAAGGTCATCCTCAGCCACATAGTGAGTTCCAGATCAGCCTGGGATACATAAGACCCTTCCTCAAAAAAAATAAAAATAAAAAATAAGATTTTTTTTTAACTACCATGTAGGTGATATAATTCAGGGTAGGAGGTATTGTGTATTCTAATAAACTTGCCTGAGGATCAGAGGACAGAGCCAGCCACTAGATTAGACGTAGAGGTCAGGCAGTGGTGGCACACACCCATAATCCCAGCACTTGATATCTCTGCCTTTGCTTGGGAAGCACACATGCCTTTAGTCCCAGGAAGTAATATGATAGGACAGAGAAAGGTATATAAGGCATGAGGAAACAGGAACTCACTCTCTTTAGGCTGAGGATTTTGTAGAGGTAACAACTAGTGGCTGGCTGTTCTGTTCTTCTGATCTTTCAGCTTCTACCCTCATATCTGGCTCTGGGTTTTTTATTAAAAGACCATCTAAGATTTGAACAACAAGGAGGAAGTTGTTCATTTAGAGGTTTGAGGTTTTAAAGGTTTTGTTTTGTTTGCTTGGTTTGGGTTTTTTCTACACACACCTCCACCACCACCCTGGGAGCTCAGTACTACCAGGCTGGCCTTGAATTCACAGAGATCAACCTGTTTCTTTTTTGTGGGTTGTTTGTATCTTGAGACAAGGTTTTATGTATCCCAAACTGACCTTGAACTTGTAATATAGCCCATACTTGCCTCAAATGCAAGATCCTTCTGCCTCAGGCTCTTGAGTGCTGAAATTACAGGCAGTTACCACCACACCTTATTTACATTGTGCTGGGGATCAAACCCAGGTCTTCGTGTATCCATTGAGCTACACCCTCAATCTATAAATGGTACAATTATTAAGTTTCCTTCCCAAAAAAAAGCTTTAAATAGATTGCTTCAGTTTTAAGAAAATCACTCAAAACAGCAACAAAGCTGAGAGGATGGCTGTCATTTTAATATCACAATGAGGCATTGTTTACGATAACTTTCTAAAGGTCATTTATCCTGTGGGTGTAGACGTTTCTATTTGTTCATTTTCTATTCCTATTACAAAAGACATGAAGTTAGATATTTTCCAAAGAAAGAGGTTTATATAATTCACTGTTTTGGAGAGTCTAAAAATGAGCAGCCTCTCCACAAAGAGTCCCTTGTCTGTTTTATACCATAGTAGATAACATACTTCAAGTCAGCCTGAATGAATTATTCTATGGATCAGATTCTTCACAGCTTCTTTCGCTCCTGAGAGTATGAATGTCCAAATACCTTAGCATAGCGTTCAGGGCTACTCATGTCCTGGTTACTCCTCCCTATTTCCTCTTTCATACTGTCTTCTCTGGCCTCTTCTTTCCCACTCTACCCAACTCTGCCCTTGAGCAGAGCCAGATAGTCCTGGCTTCTGTACTCAGCCTCCTAACTTGTATTTGTTGATAAACTGAACTATTTCCCCACCCATCTGGTAGAATATAACATGGAGGTTAGTTCAACTAACATGCCATGGCCAAGCCACAGTAATTATTTGATGTTGAGGGGAGTCCTTCCTGAGACGCATCCCTCCTCTTCTTCTTCCTCCCCTCCTCCTCCTTATTCTCTTCCTCTTCTTATGTGTATATATTTGTGAGTGCCTGCTCATATACACATGTGAAGGTAAAACAAAAACTTATGGGCCCTTGGGTTCCAGGCATCAAACTCAGGTCATCAGACTTGTTTACTGAGTTCCTTTACTCTCTATACATCTTACTGGCCCCATCTCTTTTTGCTATATGTAGACAAAAGCCTGGAATCTAGAAGCAGCCATCTTCAGATGTTCAGTAGAGCAAGCTTTGAGATGAAGTCAAGGTGGGAGCAGCTCTGAGAACTGGAGACAGCACTAGATGCAGGGTTCAGGTTACAGATCCACTCTGTAATGAGCTTGCTTCTGGACCTTTCAGTTCAGGGAGCCCACTGAACACTTGGACTCCTTAATCCTGTTTGCATCGGGCCTTGGTTACTTCTCATCAGAGCTTCCTTACAGATCCATGTGCCCGTGTTGCATTTGACCTCCACCAGTGTGTCCTGGGTAGTTCTGTATCTTCTATCTTTGCTTCCCTGATACCTTGCTCAGTTTCTGGCTTCATCAGGACTCAACCAATAGCTGTTGCCTGAATTAGTTAAAGAAAAACACTGAGGACTATAATCTTGATAGTTTTTCCAGGTAATAAAACACAAACTTACTTTCCTACCTTCTGAAGAGCTACATGCCTCCAAAATATCAAGGCTTCATTATCCTTCCTGGTCTTCCTCTCATTTTACTTGCAGCCATATGAATCTCTTGATACCCCAACCCTACCTTGGCCCCTGCCTCTTTTCTCTGGAAATATGCCTGACAAGTTAGCCAGCCTGGCAAACTGGGTTTTCAGAGTCTTACATCAACACACTCAAATGAACAAGATATACTTACTTGCAATCTGGGGTTTCAAAACTGCTTGTGGAAACAAGGCATGAAACTTAGAAATTGATGGACCTCATTCTCTAGCCCATTCTCTAAGGCCCAGTCTGACAGATTACATGGAAGAATCTGAGGTCTGTGCTTGCATCTCTTCCAAATAGCACAGGTGCTGGAGTGCACATTGAAATCACCCTCCTGACTGGCGTCTATAGTCTCTGCACCTGGCAAGTGCACCTATCCTGCCTGAAAGAGTCTTTTGGGGATAAACATGTCAGGTTCTTTACTGAACATCTTTAGTTTCTTGTGAAATAAGAACTCAAAACATCTGTGGAAATAACAAGCCTGAAGAATAAATTTGTTTTTAGCACAGTTGCACACACTGAAAGAAGCCAGAACTGTTTTGAATTGTCTGGAGTAGATAAGGGTCAGATTTTAATAATTTACAAGGAATTTTAGTAAATTCTGAGGAACCAAAGAAAGAAATATGGCTGCTTTACGTCTTAAATAAAATTGGTATTGACCACTCCTGGGAATATCCTACTACAGAGATACTGTTCATCCATGTTCATTGCTGCTCTATTCACAGTAGCTAGGGAATGGAAATAGCCTAGAAGTTCATCAATGAATCAACACCTAATAGAAATGTAGTTCATATTCACAGTGGAATAATATTCAGCTATAAAGAAAAATGAAATTTGTAGGTAAATATATGAAGTTGGAAATAATAGTTCTGAATGAAGTAACCCAGACCCAGAAAGACAAAATGCAACATGTCCTTTCTTATATGTGGATGTTATCTTTGAGTCATTAGATATGTGTGCTTAAACTGGAGTACCAATAGAAGTCAAGGAATCAGTAGGGGGCCTATGGTGGGCATTTCAAAGAAAAGGGGATAGGTGGTATGATGGAGAAAGAGATAATGGAGTAAGGAGAGTTACGGGGTTGGAAGGGAGTGTGAGGAGGGATAATTAACACTGAAGACATTTGAACATACTATATGGAAACCTACTACTGCTGAAGCTTCTTAAAACACACATACATATATACACACATACAAAGGGCTTAAATGGAGTTATCCTAATGGGGTACACAAAGCTTCCCCCAGACACCATAGACTTTCAAAATCCCAGTTCTAGGTTTGGGTTATGTCATTTTGAGTTGTTGTTCAGTGGAGTTCCACAGATCTCCCAAACATTGCAGGATATTGTCATTGCTCTTGGTTTCTCTTCAGAACTTGATGTTAAGACATTATTCATGAAGACACCACATGAAGAAATTAAGCTGGTACCAATATGGAAGCTTCATCTTTATTGGCTAGTGTTCATAGTGCTGGAAATGTACTGTGTATGCACTCTACTAGGAGAGAAAATCATTGATGGTCTTACCCTGTGAGTTAAAATAACTGGCCTGGCAAGATATGTCCACCAGTTCAACAGTGCCACAAATGATATGGGAGTGACGAATCACTTTCTGATTGTAGTTAAGGCCTGCTGCACAAGATAGAATTCGTACCTGGTACCATTAACTGGACCAAAAATCCATAGATGCTTAAGTCATAGAGGATAATCTAACACCATTATTCTACTAAACAGACATAGCAATAAACTGCCCCATAATTTCTTAACTTTATACCTATAGATTAGTGCATTCTGTGACCTTCATCAAAGAAGCTTCTTTTTGCAGTAGATGGAGTTTAATACAGAGACCCACGATGGGTCAATATGCAGAGAATAAGCAACTATGTAGTGCTCAGCTCTAAACAGGACATCCATATCACACCTCTTCCCACAGGGATCATTTGAAAAAAGGTAAGTTGAAAGATTTTAACAGCCAGAGGTAGTGTACATGTTCAGTGAAGCAGTATTTGCTAGATGTGACAGCACTGTTGCACACATGAACTCACAGCAAGACTTGCACAAGATCCAGTCAGCCAAAAGACCAGCATGCATGGAGGAGAGGCTCATGAAGTCCCACCCCAATCAGAGGAGCTATTGACAACTGATGGCTTCTGGGGAAAAGGGACAAGTCTTTCCTGCCCACCGGTACCCAAATAATCAGTCACAGGCTTAATATTAATTACAAACTGTTTGGTCTATGGCTCAGGCTTCTTGCTAGCTAGCTCTTTCATCTTACAGTATCCCATTTCTATTAATCTATGTTTTGCCACGTGGCCGTGGCATTACCGGTCTGTTGGCATGTTGCTCCTTGGGCAGTGGGCTGGTATCTGCCCTGACTCCGCCCTCTTCTCCCTGGATCTCTCTTGGATTTCCTGCCTGGCTCTCATCCT
Organism: Peromyscus maniculatus bairdii; assembly: GCF_049852395.1. NCBI lineage: Eukaryota > Metazoa > Chordata > Mammalia > Rodentia > Cricetidae > Peromyscus > Peromyscus maniculatus. The sequence continues at coordinate 143,525,859 of NC_134856.1, forward strand.
GCCTGACCATAGGTCAAAACAGCTTCTTCATTAACCAATAACAGCAACACATATTCACAGCATACAGAAAGACCATCTCACAGCAATTTTGGTCACCTTTCTGGCTCAGCTCCAGGCCTAGAACCCCAACTCTAGCCAGCTTCCAACTCCCCATGTGGAGAGCAAGAGGCTTCAAATCCCATTTCTCTTGAGCAATTCAGGTCTTAACTTTAAAGTGAGGTCTAGGCGTGGAGGAAAGAACAGCTGTTCATTTAAATGGGGTTTGTGTTTGAGGGGAGTTGTGTATGCCTGCCTGTGTGGGAGAGATAATTCTGAGTCAGTTCAAGTACAGCAGCTGTCTGTTATATGTAAGTTACAATCACTCCATGTTAAAAATGGAGTGAGGGACTTAACATTAACCTAGACTTACATCTGGCCCATTGACCTCTTTTCTACCCACCATCTGTGGAAGCTTAGGAGTACAGTGTTACCATTTAAACATGAAACACCCACAGTCTCTGTTTATTTTTCTCTCCCTCAATTCATGAAACACCTACAGGTAAAAATAGCAAATGAGGTGTAAGGCAGATATCACAGGGAGAAGTGGGACTTAGGACTTGTGTCTTGCAGGCTTGTTAACAAGCTTGCTCTCCCTCCTTTCTTTTTCTTAAGGTGATACCCGATGCTCTCATCAATATGTAATCCTAAACTGATGCTGTTCCCAGCTGAAGCGGGGGTAAGGGGACACAGTAGAGAGACACCTACAAGTTATTCTTAAGAATAATGACCTGTTCCATAGGGTCATTATGGGCTTTAATTTTGAAAGGTGAGCCTGAAATAGTTCACATCACTGTGGCATATGACTATATCCAAATTTCAATAAACGTTTTCTGTTCCTAAATGTTTAAAGAAGCAAGATTCAAGCTTTCACATAACAGAGGGGCAACTGTGAATCTTGATGTTGCCTAAGACATTACCATTTTTCTTCTAACCACATAGTAATCCTGTCTTCAAAGCATGGTGGACAGCCACTTTGGATTATCTGGGTGTGAGTCACAGATCGCTAGCTGATAAAAGTTTAATGACCTCTGTGGGAATTGTCCTGTGCAAATGGAATGTACTACTGAGAAGCCTGAGCCTCTGTATGTGTTAAGTGATACTACACTTTAGGTCTTGAATGTTAATGAAGGACTAACGCTTAGTCCCCAAGGTGGTGCTACCCCAAGGAGGTAGCAGTGGTGCCTTTAAGAGGCAGAGGCCAGTGAGAGGTCTTTAGGTCACTGAGGTGTGCCTTTGAAAGGAACTGTGGGACCCCAACACCTTGTATCAGCAAAGATACACTTATATCATTAAAGCCTACTAATACATTATCAATGACCTAAAACGAAATTAACAAAACTAACTAGAGCATGCTCTGAGGTAAAAAATTGTTCAGGGCAAATGTAAAAATAATAAGTGAATGAGATGAAAGTAGAAGAAAATGAATGAGGGAAATAGGAGCTAATAAGACTGAATAAAGGGGGGAAGGAGAGAGGTAGAGAATTCTACAAACAAGAAAAGGGCAAAGGATTAGAACAAAGAAATAGGAAATAGAAAGAAAAAGTTTCCCTGCTGTGGGATGTCTTTCTGTATGCTGTGAATATGTGTTGTTCCCATTGGCTAGTTAATAAAGCTGCTTTGGCCTATAGCAAGGCAGCTTAGAGGCAGGCCTGAAATCCAAGGAGAGAGACAGGAAAGAGAAAGGCAGAGTCAGGGCTGAGGGAAGGGAGACACCAGCCACTGCCCAAAGAGCAACAAGATGCCAGCAGACCGGTAACACCATGACCATGTGGCAAAACATAGATTAATAGAAATGGGTTACTTTAAGATGAAAGAGCTAGCTAGCAAGAAGCCTGCCATAGGCCATATAGGTGATAATTAATATAAGCCTCTGAGTGAGTATTTTATAAGTGGCTGCAAGACCTCAGGGCCAGGGACAGGGGAACATAGGAAAACTTTCCGATACATTTCCCAATAATGAGAAAATTGTAATCAATATTACATAAATGTCTGAAAAAGAATAAAGATATAACAATACACAAGCTTTATTTTTAAAAACCATTAAGGTGAAATCAAAATATTACTGAAAGTATAGTAAAAATAATAAAGGATAAACATAAGAAATCAAAACAGACAAACAAAAAGGTTAAAAAGGAGAAAACATTGCTCAATAATGGCAATATTTATAAATAAAATTAGATAAACAATGAATAAAAATAGTTACAGCATGAAAGCTTTTAAAATATATAACAGGATGAAAACCGGGCATGGTGGTGCATGCCTTTAGTCCCAGAGCTTAGGAGGCAGAGGCAGGTGGATCTCTAAGTTTGGGTCCAGCCTCATCTATAGAGTGAGTTCCAGGACAGCTAGCAATACACAGAGAAACTTTGTCTCTAAAAACAAAGCAAAACAACAAATTTTATATATATGAGAGAATATAACTATATATTGTTTCAATATGTTTATATGTAAATATATAAAATATATAAATATAAATATATATATATATAACAATATATGAAAATAGTACTAAAAGTGTAGTAAAAAGGAAAAGGGAAATCACAAGTAAAAGAAAGATGAGGTTCTGGGGCAGCCACTTTTGTGGTCACTGCAGATTGGAGCCTGTCTGGTGTATATGGAGGCAGGGGTCAGTTTGCACCGTGGCCTCTCATCTTTCCTATGGTTCACTTTGGTGCTGAGCTTGGAGAAGGATCCCAAGATCTGTCTTATTAGTCACTTCCCTTCTTTGTTTAGCAAGCGTCTCTGCTTGGCAAAATTAGCTTCATGGTCTGTGGGCTGGGCCCTCCTGAGACTCTCCAGAAGGCCTTGGGAGTCCAGATGCTCCAAGTGAGATGTGTCCCATAAGTGCATTGGGACTAGAAGAATTAATCACAAGACTGAAGTCTGAACAGCTGGACCTGTTTTCATACTTTCAGAACCCACTAAGCATCAATCACCTGTAACACGAATTGGTAAACGGTATTATTAATAAAAAAACCCAGAGCCAGATATGGGGGTAAAAACCTGAGGGATCAGAGGAATAGGAAAAGCCACAGCCAATCTCACCTTACAGATGCCTCAGTCTCCAAAGAGACCTACTTCCTGTATACCCACGCCTATATGCCTTTCTGTTTTGCATCTCACTTCCTCTCTCTGCCCAGCTACATCACTTCCTGTCTGTCTGTACAGGCCTCCAGACCTTTATGGTTAGTGCTGGGATTAAAGGCATGTGTCACCATGCCTGGCTCTGTTCCCCAGTATGGCCTTGAACTCACAGAGATCCGGGTGGATCTCTGCCTCCTGAATGCTAGGATAAAAGGCATGTGCCACCATTGCCTGACTTCTATGTTTACTATAGTGGCTGGCTTTTTCCTCTGATCCTCAGATAAGCTTTATTAGAGTGCACAATATTTGGGGAGACACAATGTATCACCACAGTCACCCCTGGAAGGGGTAGTATGGAAGGATGTGGGTATTAATATCCAGTGGTGAAACTTACAGCAGACAGGTGACTCCAGAGATTGGTTGATCTACCCACTGACCTCAGGTTCAGGGCTGTGACCCTCCAGAGTTACTCTGTGATGGAGTCTTCCCCTATGCACCGAGGTTGAGGCTAACTTACCTTGTACTTTTCACTGCCTGAATCAAATCTTCTGCTGCCTGACCCTTTTGGCTTGTCAGTATCCAGTCCTTCCACTCTCTGCAAGTGCTTTCTTCCCTGGGCTGTCTCTCAGGGTGGGACTACGGCTTGTTGGATTTGGGCTCGTTGTCTTGTGGCTCTTCCCTGCTTCAGGTCCTTAGGGTAGTTCAGTCTTTTTTTTTTTTTTTTTTTTTTTTTGGTTTTTCGAGACAGGGTTTCTCTGTGTAGCTTTGCGCCTTTCCTGGAACTCACTTGGTAGCCCAGGCTGGCCTCGAACTCACAGAGATCCGCCTGCCTCTGCCTCCCGAGTGCTGGGATTAAAGGCGTGCGCCACCACCGCCCGGCGGTAGTTCAGTCTTAAATGACATGTTTCCTTCCAAATTATCTTTCCCTCCTACCTCAAGTCCCATCTGCTATTCGTCATTCATTTTTGATTGAATAGTAACTTTAGCTACATCATTATGCCCTAAAACATTTTCACACACAGCTTAGAGTAGAGACACGTTTCCTTTCTTGTTTAATATTTTGTTTTCCTGGGAGTCCATTTTGTTTGTGCTGGAGTCCATTTTGTTTACTCTGGAGTTTGGGGCATTATTTTTGTTTCTTTGAGGCAGGGTCTCTCCACATAGCATTGGCTCTCCTGGAACTCACTTTGAAGACCAAGCTGGTTTCAAACTCAGAGAAACCTGCCTGTCTCTGCTGGGTTTAATGGTATGTCATTATGCCTGTCTGAAGTCCATTTTTTAAAAGAATTTCATCATATCACATTTCCTATGTAACTATTTTAATATGTTTACAGATTCTTCCAGGATGAGTTAATTGCCTCCCTATATATTAGGACATACTAATCTTTTTTTTTTGTTTTGTTTTGTTTTTGTTTTTTTATTTTGTTTTTTCGAGACAGGGTTTCTCTGTGTAACTTTGGGCCTTTACTGGAACTCGCTTTGGAGACCAGGCTGGCCTCAAACTCACAGAGATCCGCCTGGCTCTGCCTCCCAAGTGCTGGGATTAAAATCTTGATGGATTCTTATCCCTCTAGACCAATGGTTCTCCACTTTCCCAATGCTGCAGCCCTTTAGCACAGTTCCTCATATTGTATTGACCTCCAACCATAAACTTATTTTTGTCGCCAGGCAGTAGTAGCCCACATCTTTAATCCCAGCACTCAGGAGGCAGAGGCAGGCAGATATCTGTAAGTTCAAGGCCAGCCTGGTCTACAAAGTAAGTTCCAGGACAGCCAAGGAAGGCTATACAGAGAAACCCTGCCTCAAAAAAAAATTATTTTTGTTGCTACTTCATAACTGTAACTCTGCTACTGTTATGAATCATAATGTAAACATCTGCATTTTCCAATGATCTTAGGTGACCTCTGTCAAAGGGTCATTTGACCCCAAAGCGTTCGAAACTCACAGGTTGAGAACCAGTGCTCTAGACTATAATCCCAAATAAACTCTTGTATAAGTTACTGCAACACCAGAAAAGTAACTAATACAGGCAGAAAAGTGGAATATAGGTAAAACTGTTTCTTTAGCTGGGACATCCATCTTCTCCTGCTCTTGGACATTAATGCCTGGTTCTTGGCTCCTTAGATTAACAGGCTTACATCGCTGTCCCCCTATTGATGTAACTAACCATCTTATTAAATAAGAAACACAGAAACAATGTAAAAGAGAAAGCCGAGAGGTCAGAGCTCAGAGCTAAAATCTCACCCTTCCGCCTGCGGTGTCCTAGCTTCCTGAAAAGAGACCTATTTCCTGTCTGTTCTTCTATTTATAGTATTTTGTTCTGCCTTCTCATTGGTTGTAAACCCAAACACGTGACTGCCTCGTCACTGTCTGAATGTACAGCCCCCTAGGTCTTAAAGGCATATGTCTCCAATGCTGGCTGTATCCCTGAACACACAGAGATCTATGGGATTAAAGGCGTGTGCCACCACCGCCACACTCTTGCTATGGCTCTAATAGCTCTGACCCCCGGGCAACTTTATTTATTAACATACAATCAAAATCACATTTCAGTACAATTAGGTTACCACCACATTCCTCTCTTCCCTGGCTCCCATTCTACACATCTTTGGCTCTGTGAGTCGTAAATGGCAGTGTAGGATTTTGGGGCCCCTGATAAGCATGAGCTACTCAAATAACAAATTGAATATGCACTTAGTAGTCAGAGTCTCCAGAGAGGCGGAACAATGACCACCTATCTCCCTATGAAGTATCTGTATGGGCTCCTGTTTCTCCAGAGAACCATGTCTGAGTCAGGTTTTGTTCAGTTTAGGACTGCTACACATTTGTACATGGCTCGTTTTCTATAGAAATGTTTTCTTTCTATTTAGGTGAATCGTATGTATTTTCAGTCCATGATTTCTAGATGCTATGGCTGGGCCTTAGGTGTGTGCTGGATCCCATAAGACACTTAAGAACTGTTTTCCAGGAGGGCTGTGTGGTTTAATATTCTCATCAGAGTTTAAGTTGTTCCTGATCCTCAACAACACTTGGTACTTGACTGTGACTAAAACACTTAAGGAAAACCAATTTAAAGGAGGTTTTTTGTTTATTATGGCGATGGTTTTGAAATTTAAGTCTGTGGTGGCATGCTCTACTGGTATTGGACTGTAGTGAAGTGGAACCTCGTGGCAGTATGTGAGCCTCAACAAGCTGCCTGCCTCATAGTGGCCAGGGAAACTGAGAAAGTGGAAAGAGTCGAGGATAAAATCTATCCTTCAACAGCACAAACCCAGTAATCTACATCAATCCATTGATGAATTCAGAACCCTCATGATATAATCACTTACCAATAGTCTGGGGGGTGGGGGCTGGCAGCCTAACTTTTGCATATGAGCCTTCAGAGGATGTGTTAAATTCAAACCTAAGAGCCATTCTTTCTATTGGCCATTCTAGTTGGAAGGTTCTAGTGTCTCATTTGCGTTAAATCAGCATTTTCTTGATTACTAAAGATATTAAATATCTTTTCATGACATACTTGATACCTGTCTTAGTCAGTGTTCTATTGCTATAAAGAGACATCATGACCACAGCAACTCTTACAAAAGAAAGCATTTAATTGGGGCATGCTTACAGTTTTAGATGTTTAGTCCATTGTCGTCATGGCAGGAAGCATGGCGGCATACAGGCAGACATGGTGCTGGAGAAGGAGCTGAGAGTCCTACATCCAGATCTTTGGGCACCAGGAAGAGAGAGCCACTGGGACCAGTTTGGGCCCCTGAAACCTCAAAGCCCTCCACCACCGGAACAAGCCTCTAAAAAGGCCACACCTACTCCAACAAGCCCACACCTCCTAATCTGTGTCAAGTAGTGCCACTACCTAATGACCAAACATTCAAATATATGAGCCAATGGGAACCATTCCTATTCAAACCAGCACAGTCCCCAAATATTATCATTGTTCAAAGCTTTTGATGCTTGTAAATATGGGTTGTTTTTTCTCATTGTTGGATTTTGAGAATGTTCTTTTTATACCCTGGATGGATTGTGGTTTTGCTATTCTAAAAATGATATGAGCAATCAAATATTTTCTTCCGTGTTCTCCTAGAGTAGTCTTCAGCTAGGCATTTTGGTTAGTGCTCTATTTTGACTTTAGGTTTATATAGTATACAAAATAAGAGCTAAATTATGTGCTTGATATTTGTATCCAAGTGTTCCAGCACCATTTATTTAAAAGTCAATCCTTTTTTATTAAATTATTCTTTTATTATAAGTCAACTATTTCTTGATGTGTGTGTGTGTGTGTGTGTGTGTGTGTGTGTATCTTTTTCTCTCTGTTCCTCCTGGACTGTTTTCTCTTTCAACTCATTTGTCTGTCTTGGTGCTAATAATACATTTTCTCTTTTACTGTAGCTTTATGAAACTAGGGAATATAATGCTGTTTTATTATTTTTCAGTATTTTGGGTCATTAAATCATTTTTGCATTTCCATGTTCCTTTTGTAATCCCTCTTCAATTTGAACCTAATGAAACAGGTTTTGTGGGGTTTGATTTAGATTGCATTGAATCTATAGAATGATTTGTGGATATTTGTCTCTTTAACAAGATTTCCTCTTCCACTTCATAAGTATGGTCTATATATGTATTTATCTGTGTTCTCTTTAGTCCTGTCAACCATGTTTTATAGTTTCAGGTTATAAGTTTTGCCAATCTTCTGTGTAGCAGGAATCTTAGAGAGTCTTATTAATAAAATCAAGCCTGAGGCCAAGTATTGGGGTGAACACTGGAAGATCAGAGAAACAGAACAAGCCACAGCTAACCTCACCTGGCCAACTTCTCTGCTGATCCTGTTTCCTCAGACTGGATGCCTCTGAGTCCTCATCCAGAATGGTTCTCAGCTGAACTGTGCTGCTCCAAAGCCTAAAAGCTTAACCAGCCAAATGCTTCTAGTTTCTGGTCCTCACGCCTTATGTACCTTTCTGCTTTCTACCACTATTCCCTGGGATTAAAGGCTTGCTTTCTGAGATTAAAGACATGAGTCACCATGCTTGGCTGTATCCTTGAACACATGGATTTCTGCCTCTGGAATGCTAGGATTAAAGGCATGTGCTACCACTGCCTATCCTAAGTATCTAGTGGCTTTTCTATTCTCTGACCCCAGAGAAGTTTATTAGGGTACACAATATTTTGGGGAACATAATACCACCACACTTCTGTCTTATTTATCTATGTTTGCAATATACCCAGGTAGTAAATGTGTTGGTAAAATATATATTATAAATGTGATGTGGTATGGTATCACCCAAGGAAGATCTTAGACTTAGGGAAGATCTTAGACTTGACAGTTTTCTTTACACTGAGGCTGCAGAGGTCACATACCACTTTTCTGTTCTACGTCCTGACTCTCTTTTTTCATGAATGAAGCTAGTTCAGAACTAGCCAGGGTCATTAGCTCATGTACAGTGCTGGAGACCACTAACACTAAGGCAGCGTACATGGAATAAAACCCACTCTGTTACAACAGCTGGCTTCATCATTCCTGAGTGGACTCACATCTGGTTACTAAGCCTAATCTTTGAGAGACTGGAAGCAAAGCTTTCATTTAAAAAGGATTGCCGTTGTAGGGAAGGTACAAAATACCAGGAGTGACAGGTCATTTTTATCACCTTCTTATTGAATCTCCCTGAGAAATCAAGAAGACTACATCATACCAGACAGTGTAATGCGGCTTGTGGTAACCAGCCTCTGACATGACCTCTAAGTGAGCCCTTAGCTCCTAATGATCCTGTCACCTAACAGTCATCTTAGACAAGGCCCTCCCACTTCAGGAAGACTGATCTGTACCAAAGACATTTCAGAAATTATGGAGTTGGATTTCCAAAGTTAAGTCATAAAAGGTGTATTAGTGACTTTTTTACTGCTGTGATAAAACACTATGACCAGGGCAACTTATAAAAGATACCATTTAATCGGGTTTATGGTTTCAGAGGGCTCAAGTCCATGATGGCAGAGCAAAGACATGGCAGCAGAAACAGCTGAGAGCTCACATCTTACAACCACAAGCAGGAGGCAGAGGGCACACTGGGAATGGTCAGAGTCTTTAGAAAGTTCAAAGTCTGTCCTCAGTGGCACATTTCCTCCAACAAAGCCACACCTCCTAATCCTTCCCAAATAATTCCTCCAACAGAGAACAAAGTATTCAAATATGTAAGCCTTTGGGGATCATTCTTATTCAAACTACCATAAAGGGTATTACAGCTTCTACTTACAACCTCTTGAATACAGCACAGGAAAGGCAGCCACATGTCCTAAAAACATTAGTTTTTTCATAGAAAGCATACATAAAGGGAGGGACTAAACCATCCACCATGTGTTTGAGATACTTTGCAGCCCCAATGAGGCCTTCAGGTGGCTATCATAACAGCCAATCCAGGATTCTCGGCCTCACAACAGAACCACCAAGCTAAGTTGCTTCCAGACTCCTGATTCACAGAAATCATGTGAGGCACTAAAAGCTTATTGTAGAAAATCATCATATTTTGAGATAATTTGTTACACAACACAGAGCACATCTAGCTTACTCACATTTGTCTCACCTTAAAAACAATTTCCCATTGACCCTCCTTCTGTTTGTTTTTCCTGTGTGTTAGCTTTTGCTAAAGCATAATTCTTGAAGTCATTACCTTTCCTCAATTACTTACAATTTACCATATTGTATTTCAGTCATGTTGCCTACATATATTATATACAAGACAGGTCTCTAGTCAAACTGGCCTTGAACTTCCTATATAGCAAAGAATAATCTTCAGCTTCTGATCCTCCTGCCTCCACATCCCAAATGCTAGGATTGTAGGCATGTGCCACAAAAGCTGATATGTGATGCTGGAGAACAAACCCAGAGCTTTGTGCGTGCTAGGTATTCTACCAGCTAAGCTGCAACCCTAGCCTCATAACCTGTAATATGTGATTAAGATGCTTAAATTTGACCAGGTATGGTGGCCTGTGCATTTAATCTCAGCCTTTGGGGGGCAAAGGTAGGGAGATCTCTATGAGTGCATGGCCAACTTGGTCTACATAGGGAATTCCAGGCCAGCCAGCACAGCACAGTGAGACCCTGTCTCAAAAAAAAAAAATGCTTTAAGGTCATTACTGGTTTTTTTTCTTCCTTTAAAATTTTCTCCCCTACTTGATCTGCTCCTCTTTTCCCAAGAGGTTCTGTCCCTCAGAGTTTTACTTTCCATTCTTGTATTCTCTCTCTCTCTCTCTCTCTCTCTCTCTCTCTCTCTCTCTTTCTCTCTCTCTCCTTCCCCCTCCTTCTGTTATTTCTATTTCCTCCCTAATAATTATATCACTTTCCAAATAAACACCACAACCTAAATGTATCTATTTGTTTACAGTGCCAATGGCTTTATATATATTGTTGTTACCTTCATCAAGCTATTCATTAAAAACAATATTTGATATGTTTCTATCATATGCCAGTGATACACAAGGTATTAGAATGACAGTTGCCTGGAAAATCTTTACCTCCAAATACCTCCTTACTTCACATGAACTTCTACTTAAAAAACATCTGGCTTTTACTGAGGGCTCAGTTAGAGCCAAGCACTATTCTAGATATACCTTAACCTGAGCCCTTCTTAAAAGAGTTCCTACCTAATTAACTCTGGCTAGAACCAAAGGATAGCTTATAAGAAATTGTGAATTGAACTGACTCTCCTGGTACTTTAATAATATTTTGTGTGAATGTTTATTCATTTATCATTGTATTGATATTTTGAAAGCCTGATAGATGCTGAGGTAGGATCGCAGGAAGCCATGGTGTGAGGTAAGAGCTAACAGATGTCTGTTCCTACTTCATGTGGGGGAGACTATGGTAGAACAAGTTGGGTATTGTAACCATTTCCTTTGATCTCCCTGTTCTGCATAGGCTGTGAGCTTCCCAGAGGCACAGATCATCTCTATTGTTAGCCCCAGTACCCAGGACAGCCATTGGTTCACTGAAAGTGCATAATAAAACAGTTTCACATGTTTGTTGTTCACCACACACTATACTAAAAGTTAGGAAGTAACCTACATCAAACATCCACAAGAGGAGGCATCTTTCCGGATTCTTACATTTTGATTTCAGTCTTTCCTCACCTACAACTCTATTATGTTTAAATCCCTCTAGCCTGGTTGGGGTGGCAATATGCCAAAACCAAGCTCAGATTTTCAGGAGTGGATTGGAAGGTGGTAAAGGATGGTTCAGGATTGCTGGTTGCTCCAAGATAGGTGGAAGAGAAAAGTAAACCTGGAGGATGGGATGGCATTCAAATATAAGGGGAAGTCTCCTTTATAATATTTCTAGGGCCATCCAACTCTGGTAGAAGCTCAAAGGATGAGCTTTAATCTGAGGACCAAAAACAAATGAAAAGATTGTGATGGAACTAAGTAAAAAACAAACAACAAACAAACAAAAAACAAAGCATACCTGCCAGTATTGGAAAGTCTGGCCCTAGCCTTGTCTAAAGGTGTGCACTGCTGTCCTGCTGAGCACTGCTGTCCTGCTGTGCACTGCTGTCCTGCTGAGCACTGCTGTCCTGCTGAGCACTGCTGTCCTGCTGAGCACTGCTGTCCTGTTGTGCACTGCTGTCCTGCTGTGCACTGCTGTCCTGTTTGCACTGCTGTCCTGCTGTGCACTGCTGTCCTGCTGTCCTGCTGAGCACTGCTGTCCTGCTGAGCACTGCTGTCCTGCTGAGCACTGCTGTCCTGCTGTGCACTGCTGTCCTGTTGTGTACTGCTGTCCTGCTGTGCACTACTGTCCTGCTGTGCACTGCTGTCCTGCTGTGCACTGCTGTCCTGCTGTGCACTGCTGTCCTGCTGAGCACTGCTGTCCTGCTGTCCTGCTGTGCACTGCTGTCCTCCTGTGCACTGCTGTCCTGCTGTCCTGCTGTCCTGCTGAGCACTGCTGTCCTGCTGTGCACTGCTGTCCTCCTGTGCACTGCTGTCCTGCTGTCCTGCTGTGCACTGCTGTCCTGCTGTGCACTGCTGTCCTCCTGTGCACTGCTGTCCTCCTGTGCACTGCTGTCCTGCTGTCCTGCTGTCCTGCTGTGCACTGCTGTCCTGCTGTGCACTGCTGTCCTGCTGTCCTGCTGAGCACTGCTGTCCTGCTGTGCACTGCTGTCCTGCTGTGCACTGCTGTCCTGCTGTGCACTGCTGTCCTGCTGTGCACTGCTGTGTACTGCTGAGCACTGCTGTCCTGCTGAGCACTGCTGTCCTGCTGAGCACTGCTGTCCTGCTGTCCTGCTGTGCACTGCTGTCCTGCTGAGCACTGCTGTCCTGCTGTGCACTGCTGTCCTGCTGTGCACTGCTGTCCTGCTGAGCACTGCTGTCCTGCTGAGCACTGCTGTCCTGCTGTGCACTGCTGTCCTGCTGTGCACTGCTGTCCTGCTGTGCAGTGCTGTCCTGCTGTGCACTGCTGTCCTGCTGTGCACTGCTGTCCTGCTGTGCACTACTGTTCTGCTGTGCACTGCTGTCCTGCTGTGCACTGCCGTGCACTGCTGTCCTGCTGAGCACTGCTGTCCTGCTGTGCACTGCTGTCCTGCTGTCCTGCTGTGCACTGCTGTCCTGCTGTGCACTGCTGTCCTGCTACTGCTGTCCTGCTGTGCACTACTGTCCTGCTGTGCACTGCCGTGCACTGCTGTCCTTGCCAGCCTCACACTTGTGTTGTTGATAGATATAGCCAAGGCTGATGGGATAATCTGCAGCTTTTATACCTAAAAGAGCCAAATGGAGTCTTGAGAGTTGGTTTTGGGGGTCATTAAGTTTTGTGGCTTAAAGCTCATCTTCCATGACCCTGGTGGTCAGCAAGACTTTTTTGTAGGCAGCTTAATTCATTCTGGAAAATGAGATGATAAGATAACAGCCAACACAGGACTGCTTCACTGACTGAGACTTGCATTCCAATGTGGATAGTGCACTAATTTACTTATCTTAATCCCATCTTTGGACTGACCTGTATTTCAAAATGATGAGTGTGTTCTGGAATCTCAGACCTCCCCTTGGAAGAGTTCAGACAAGGCAGACTGACTAGATTCCGTTAACATCACTTGCCCTTTGCCAAGAACAAACAGCACCCTGTTATAGCAAGCATATTATTGTAGGTATCTCTTGTTCACTGAGTCCCCCTGCAAGTCTGACCCATTAGGCTACCCGAGTTGTAGAAGGAAAAGGTATTTCACCAGCAAAATAATCATACTGATATTCAGAAAATCCTTCCAAGTCTCTGAATCCTCTAAGGTAAGTTTATTTTGCTAAAATTGTTTGCCATGTTCATTTAAACTAAATTGACCATTTCCTTTGCCCAATTCTGGACAATTGTGAGTGAACTGACACTCACATTGAACTTTCCCTTTCCTGCTCCTGGACATTTCTGATTTCTAAACTGAACCCTCTTAGCCTGTCCACAAAGCCTAATGTCTTTGCCACTTTAGCCCTTACAGTGTCTGAAAGTTCCCCATAAGGTTTATGCTTAAACTCTTGTTCTCACCCTGTGGTGCTATTGTGGGAGGCTGTGTTGTTTTGAGGAAGTAGGGCCTAGCTGAGGAAAGTACTCATTACTGTAGGTCTTTGTCATTTATATCAATCAGCCTTGGTTCCTGGCATGCCCTCTTCTTCCTGGTGGGTCGCGATGTGTACAGCCTCACCTACAAGCTCCCGCCACCATGAATAAGCTGCTCAACCATTCCTTTCCTGCCATGATAAATGATAGCCTAGGAAATCATTATCCAAAAGAAATCTTCCCTGCCCTAAGTTGATCCTGTGACGGGTTCTGTCACAGAGGTGCAACAGTAGCAAACACAGTCCTCCTCCTTCCATGCAGGATGTTGTCTGAGTCTGCTCTGAGGCTCACAGCTCCATGTTACTTCTGCCTCCTTGCACACTTGGCTGTGCTTGACTTAACAGGAGCTACTTGGGAGTGATAGTGATAGTGATAGCATGCTCAATAGGGGATGTAGAGGCAGGACAAGGCAGGAAATAGCCCGTCCTTAGCACCAGCATCACCAGCAGACTCCTGGAGCATAATCTCCATGGGGAGATTATGGCCATGACATTCCCACATAGATCTCTAGCAAGGTTCTCTAGCCCTCTCTATTCTCTCCATAAGACAACCACTATCCCTTCAGTAATTTCTCTCCTCACTTAAAGTAGACAGAGTTCAGTTGCTAACAATAAAAATTCTGACTGATCCCTTTATGTTCTTGGCTTCATTCTTACTTCTATTCCTTTTCATGACCTCATCACATCAGTTACTTATGTTGTTGATATGACAAAATACCATGATTAAACAATTTAAGGAAGGGTTCTTTTTGGCCCACAGTCCCAGGAAACAGTCCCCCCATGATAGGGAAGTCATGGTGGAGACGCTGATCATGTTGCATACACAGATAGAATGCAGAGACAAAGGACTGGTGCCCTCAGTTTGTCCTTTCATTTTTATTCAGTTCAGGACTCCAGTCCACATAATGACTCTACTCACATTTAGGGTAGGTCATCCCACCTCATTCAACTTAACTTACATGATGCCTACAGGCATGCCCAGAGATTGTTTCTATGGTGATTCTAAATCTTCAAGTTGACAATATAAATTAACCATCAGAACACCACCTCATCACCTTGACAGCCAAATTGCATCATTTTAAATTATAACCTTCTTCCCCTGCCATCTAAAGTGTCTCTTTCATTTCATTGTGTAAAATACATTTAGTTCATCCTTCAAAATCTCCAGAGTCTTTAACACTCTCTGTTACTGAACTGAAGAGCAAAATCTCTCCTGAGACTCATGGCAATCTCTTAACTGTTTTCAAGTATAGCATCAAAAATCAAGTTCCATACTTCCAACCTACAATATCACATAGCAAACATCAGCAAGACCAGACATATGCAAACCAAAACCTAGCAGGGCAAACACCAAATCCTGTAGTTCCCTGTCTGCCATCTGGAGCTGGTGATGGAATCATCTAAGCCCCAAAAGGCTTGAGTGCCTCTGTTCCTCTGGTTTTGCTGCATGGAACATATACCGCCTTGCTCTTGAGCCAGCTCAATACCTGGCCTGTTGGTTTCTTCCACAGAAGTCCCATGTTGCTAGACTCTCCAACTTCCTGGTGTCTCCAATTCTATTTAGCTTTCTCTTCCATAGATTTGCATAGTGGCCTCTCAGGACTTCTTGCAGGAATTCAAACACTGCCATTCATTGTGTGGTCTCCATAAGTCTCAGGAACTGAGTTGCAGACTCCATGAAACATTCAACCATGCATATTTTGTGCCTGAAAAATAAAAACCATGTTGATAGCACTGCCTGGTTCGGCCATTAGCTCTGGATGGATGGCATCTGGCCTGTTTAACCCACAGGTTCTTGACCTTTGCATGTTGACCCTGTAGAAATACGTTGCTGAATAGTTGTTGGTGAGCAGAGAACCACTTCTATGGCATTCTTAGTTCAGGCTCTCTCAAACGAATTTTCAAGTTGAAGCTTATGATGGGTGGGGTCTTGTCTTTAGAACATCTTTCTTATCACCCAGGATAGAGGGCAGTTTCTCTTCTTTGGCACTGATTCGTTTAATAATGACAGAATGCTTTGCTATCTGCAATGTGCTTGTCTGAAACTTTGAATTTGTCCAGATATATTTCTTTCTCAAACTTTATACCTATCTCATATTTCTGCTTCCAGTTTTACTTTCTCACTATAGAGCTGGAGGAGAGCAACAAGCAGTAACCATGACACAGCCTGGATGCTATCCTGCCTCAGAATTTCCTCTGGCAAACTGGCCCTTTATTTTAAAGTGAGGTTTTCTTTAAAACTTCACTCAGGTTCTAGGGATATGGACAGAATGCAGCTAGAATTTTTTGGACAGAGCATCACATAAGTGGTCCTTAGCTCCGTTCCTGAGAGAGTCCTTGTTCTCCTCTGGAACCTCTCAATCTGGGTTTCTACTGTCTGCATTTCTTTCAGCATTCTTGTCTTCCAGGCTTTCATTGGAATGGCCCATTAAGCTCTACTTATAGTATTTAAGAGCTTTTTTAGCTTCAGGTTCCAAACTCTTCCATATCCCTCCCACCCCCAAACCACATCCAAAGGTTTAAGAACTACATGGTCTGACTTAATGCTCTGTGGATCTTCATCAATCTTTGCCTAGAGCATCAGTTTGAAAGGGCTCCACATAGATGACAGACAACATGAGGCATCAAATTGGAGGTGTTTACATAAATCCAAGACTTGTGTAACCCTTCAATGAGTAACCTACACAAAAACCTGCCACTTCAAGTAGGCATTGGAATAAAGCATGTCCTCCTGTGGTGGTTTGAATGAGAATGGCCTCATAGGCTCATTTGTTTGAATACTTCATTCCCAGTTTGTGGAACTGTTTGGGAAGGATTAGGAGGTGTGCCCTTGCTGGAGGAGGTGTGTCACTGAGAGTGAGCTTTGGAGTTCAAAAGTCCACACCATTTGAGTTCTCTCTCTCTCTCTCTCTCTCTCTCTCTCTCTCTCTCTCTCTCTCTCTCTCTCTCTCTCTGCCTCATGCTTGTAGATCAGATGTTAGCTCTCAGCTGCTTTAGCACCATGCCTGTTTGTCTCTTGCCATGCTCCCTGCTATGATGGTCATGGACTCACTCTCTGAAACTGTAAGCAAGTCCTCAATTAAATACTGGGTCATTGTGTCTCTTCACAGCAATAGAAAAGTAACTAAGACACCCTTCTTTTGCCTCAACTATGAGGTAAACTAATCTGTGAAAATTCATAACCACAGGGCAGCCACATATGAAGAAGCATGATCCAAACTTACACTACCTGTGTGGTTTGTTTAATCTTCAGCCAAGAATTTAGTTGCAACTGAAAAGGAGTTGAAATGTTTGAAATACTTAGTAGATGCAAATTAAATTCTTTCTGGAGGGTTTACCTTAAATTCAAGCTTTGAAAAATTTTCTTAGATAACATTGAAGAGGACATGAACATAATGCAAAAGACACCAAAGAACACATGAGAAAACAAGGCACTGTGATCAAGTCAGCAAAACACCAAGTGATAAACCTAGACCCATGAAGACATCACTGAAGAAAGACCACACACTGAAAATACAATGGCTGCCTTCTGTCTATTTGAAGAGATAAGAAGCCACTAAAAGTATGCTTAAGGAACAAAAGACTCAAGTGGCCAAGCTGACCATTCTTGCCAAGAAGTCAAGGCAGATGAGCCTGCAAAGCAGGCAGTGGCATTATCGTGGGCTCTTAAATGCCCAGTATAAGCATGATGGAACCATTGAGCCCTTCAGTGAGACATATGTTAAGTAATGCTTAAGAGGTCTAATCTGGTAGCCATATGTAGAAGGGACTAGAAAGAAGAGGATGGCATAAAGATCAATGGAAATTCCATGGCAAGACCAGCAGTGTGGAATCCTGATTGAAGAGAGTGGAAAGCATGTGTGAGAGGAGGGAGATGGCAGGCACCATGATGAAGAGAAAAACAGTTTTTGGTGCCTTGATGTCAAGGGGGTGGAGACAGTTAGTTCTCAAAGTCTTGAGTCTATCTCTAAGATTTTGTATTTGCTCTTCCTACAGCCCTGGATTCCTCCTCAAACACCACTAATTAACCCCATGAGTAGCCTGTGAGTTTGGTTTGGACTGCTAAGAGACCATGACCTTTTAAGATACATCAGAACACAACAGGTTCCTATTAAACAAAAAATTACAAACTACACCCAGCACTGCTGAGACTGGAGTAATAGGAGTAGTACATTAAACACATGAATGTGCCAAACTGCCATTTGTTCCTAAAGTAGGCCAACAATGCTTTCTTTTCCACCTCTCCTATGTTCCTATGAAGCTAACTCTTCCAAATTCCTCCAACACCTTGCAAAGGAAGATCTCAAGATATAACCTGTTGGTTTTCATTCCATGGCATTGTATTGGGATCCTCCCATGGATCCAAGGCATGAAAAGAGGAAGTGGCTGGAAACATTAGTTCTAGTTGGTTTGTAGCTATAAAGAGGGAATTGTGTAATGTGATGCATTTTGCAATTTCTTGGATTCTTTGGTCTTGAAGTCCAATGTGGGGGAGGGGTGGTGGAATGGGGGAAGAGGAGAGAGAGACAGAGTTGCTTAGAGAGATATATTTTTGGTGCCCTATGGTGTTAATTAGACATTTCTTTTCAGTCTGGTTGACAGCACATTTTAATGAAGAAATAGAGTGCATCAGAGCCTGGTAGTATACACTCTTGCAGTTTATGAGCTGAGCTTCTCTTGGCAACCTACATCTGGTTCTATCTGCTAGTGTCAGTAGAACGGTGTATAGGCACTTTCTTCTTGACAGGTTTGCTGTTATTAATAGCTCTGCATTTTCCTCTGCTTAATTCATTAGGACTGTTCAACTTCATGAAATTGCTTTCCTTATGTTAAAAAAAATGCATAGTGTTGGTCAGTCTGAATAACAATGGGATAGTATGGGAATGTGCTAGCTTGTGACAAAAGAGGCTGTATTTTAAGGGTTATAGAATGTAATGTTTGCTTGTTTCTTAAGACAGTGTCTTGTGTAGCCCAGCCTGGTCTCAATCTTTTACAGTTCTCCTGCCTCAAACTCCCAAGTGCTAGGATTACAGGTGTACAACACCATACTTGACTTTGGGAATTTTTAAAGTGTTCCCCCACTCTTATTTCCTTTAAATGGGATGCTTCCTGGAAAGTGAGAATAAATCCTACAGGAGTCCTACACCATCTATGACCCATCAGAAGCAGAAGGTATGTGTGAGACATCCTGATCACCTAAAAATGTGAATGCTTGGAACACTGTCTCTGCAATGTTTTATTTTGTAAGATTTCACCTGTTTCTGTTTAATAGTAGGCCCTTAATAATAAACACATCTTGGGCTGGAGAGATGGCTCAGTGGTTAAAAGGACCTGGGTTCAATTCCCAGCACCCACATGGCAGCTCACAACTGTCTGTAACTTCAGTTCCAGGGAATCTGACACCCTCACATCAATGAAATGAAAAGAAAGTTAAATTACTATAAATGAATAAATACAAACAAACAAACACATCTTTAGCTTTTTCACCTCCACCCATGAGTGAATGTTCATTACCACCAGAGAGTAATGGAGAACCATACATTTTTATAGATGAGCTAGGAAAGGCAGTTGCAGGAGAGAAGAATTCATGCATTTTCCCCTTCTGGGGACAGGAGTGGCTTAGAGCTCAGGATAAGGCTGAACCAATAAACTGAGGGGTAAGTGACGACAGTAGAAGGCCACAGAGGCAGAGCAGGGTAGGTCCTCATAAGCTTCTTCAGGGAAATGGAAGAAGCATTGAAAACACCCCCAGGAACTGCCTGGAATGCATAGTTCTCTTAAATAAGAGAGCTTTGTGACATTCAGAATCAACAAAAGGAGAGGAAAAACCCACAGCTGCCTTCTTCCCTGTTCGGCTAGTACTGTTCTGTCTAGGTGGATCGTAAAGAGCCCTCTACCACAGTCCTGGAATTTTGTGAACTGGAGAAAAGGCTTTTGTGCCTTACTGAGGACCCTGTGAAGAATCCAAGCCCAGCTGTTCATCCACCTGCCTTTCACCATTATCTGCATCCAAGTTGCTCAGGTATGAAAAGTGTTAGAATTCATCTTCAATAGCTGCAGACAAGGGCTGGAAGACACGTGTCACCCATTCAGTGACATTCCACTGATGAGAGCTGGGCCTTGTCACTCCCACGCCTCCCTCCTCTAGCTGTGAAGGAAAGAGAAATTTATAAGTTTTTCTTACATTTTTTTTTTTTACTTCTTGTGTGTGCATGCATGTGTGCATATGCATGCTAAAGCACACATGTGGAGGTCAGAGGACAATTTTCAGCAGCCATTTTTTTTTTCCTTCTACCATGTGGGTTCCAGGGATAGAACTCAGGTCATCAGACTTGGTGACAAGCACCTCTACCTGTTCTGCCATCTTGCTAGTCCCAAAGGTGATCATTTTGAGGGCTGAGTCCACACTAAGCTCTTGGATACCTCTGTACCCACATAGTGCCCACAGCACTGTTTTGTTTTTTACTTGCAAATGCATGATGCACTCTGAATGTCTTATTTTTGCTTCTGGTACTGGACTTGTCCTGTGTGCTTGGTTCTATAACAGACAGCTGCTGTACTTGAACTGACTCAGAATTATCTCTCCCACACAGGCAGGCATACACAACTCCCCTCAAACACAAACCCCATTTAAATGAACAGCTGTTCTTTCCTCCACGCCTAGACCTCACTTTAAAGTTAAGACCTGAATTGCTCAAGAGAAATGGGATTTGAAGCCTCTTGCTCTCCACATGGGGAGTTGGAAGCTGGCTAGAGTTGGGGTTCTAGGCCTGGAGCTGAGCCAGAAAGGTGACCAAAATTGCTGTGAGATGGTCTTTCTGTATGCTGTGAATATGTGTTGCTGTTATTGGTTAATGAAGAAGCTGTTTTGACCTATGGTCAGGCAGGATGAGAGCCAGGCAGGAAATCCAAGAGAGATCCAGGGAGAAGAGGGCGGAGTCAGGGCAGATGCCAGCCCCACTGCCCAAGGAGCAACATGCCAACAGACCGGTAACGCCACGGCCACGTGGCAAAACATAGATTAATAGAAATGGGATAATGTAAGATGAAAGAGCTAGCTAGCAAGAAGCCTGAGCCATAGACCAAACAGTTTGTAATTAATATTAAGCCTGTGACTGATTATCTGGGTACCAGCAGGCAGGAAAGATTTGTCCAGCTACACAGAAGTTACTGGGTACCTAAAGCTGATTCAGAAAAGAGCTGAGGAAAAACAAAACGCCTGGGAGCAGAGGCCAAAGTTCTCCAGGCAGAGAGGTCTAGTGTAGATGAATTGCTAAAGGGTCTTATTAATAAAAACTTGGAGCCAGAAATTGGGGTTAAAGCCTGAGAGAGATCAGAGGAATACGAAAAGCCACAGCTAACCTCACCTCACCAACTCTGCAGCTCCCAAAGGCGAGCTACTTCCTGTCTACCCACACCTATTTGCCTTCCTTGCTGTTCTGCCATCTGATTTGCTCTTTCCGTCCAGCTATATCACTTCCTCTTCCTGCCCAGCACTGTCACTTCCTGTCTGTCTGTACAGACCTCCAGACCTTCATGGTTAATAGTGTTGAAATTTAAGGCATGTGCCCCCACCCCCGGCTGTGTTCCCAGTGTGGCCTTGAACTCACAGAGATCCAGACAGATCCCTGCCTGCCAAGTGATAGGATCAAAGGTGTGTGCTACCATTGCCTGACTTTTATATAGTGGCTGGCTTTTTCCAGTCAAATTTTATTGGGGGACACAATATATTGGGGGATACAATACATCACCACATTTCCCCTTTTTTGTCTAAAATAAAAGTAAAATAAAATAAAGTTATAACTAATAAGAAAAACTATATACAATAAGTACAATAACTATATACAATATATACAAGCAATAAATACATCAACAGTGTCTAGTCTAATTGCATTTGACAAATTCAGAGAAAATAATCCATTATCTATCTTATTTTTGTGAATCCAAAATGTATCTAATTCACTTTCTATCCTATCTTGTATTACCAACAGAAAACTATTTTATGATGTCTTTCAAACTTATACACCTAACACCTCTTAGTGAGTTTCTTTTCTGAATTTCTTAACAAATAAAACTATAACTATCTAATCTTCAACTCCCTCAGAGACCCGAGAAGGAAATAATATTACCTAGTAAAACAGGAAGTGCAAATAAGTAATTTCCAAAAAAAAAAAATGTGAGTTATGACAGAAACAACCAGCTTTCTGGACAGTCACCCAAGGTTTCCCTGCAACATTGGGGCATCATCTTTGGCCTACAGGCTTAGCATATCTGACAGACTCATTTGTGAAGCAAGATGTATGCAAGGCCTACAGCTACCCCACATTCAGTGTAAGTATTCCATTTATAAACTTGAATTCTGCCAGTGTCTTGTCATGGTTTAGGATTTACATTCTGGAAATTGCTGTTGTTTTTGGAATTTGGCTGCCCATTCTTCTCGGCTTGTGGGTGGCTTCATCTTTTTTATTAAATGCCAGTCTACCATCCAGAGGCCAGACTCTGTCAGCCTAGTTACTCCTCCAAGAATAACTGTTCCAGCTGCTGTCCCACTGCACATCAGGAGCCATCAGCCCACTGCCTACTCAGATGCCTTCGAAGGAAAGGGCACTGTACTTTTTCTGTATTGCAAAGTCACTTCAGCGATGGTGTCATATTGTCCTGGCCTCAGAGGATGCCTGTTATGAAAGCTACAACCACACTTGTCTTGGCAAGGATTGGCAGCCGTGTGTGTGTGTGTGTGTGTGTGTGTGTGTGTGTGTGTGTTGCTTGTCCATTTTGGACAGCATATTGTCAGCGTTGATGTAAGGGCACTTTCTTGCCCAGTAGCTAACTTTTGCCACAGTGGAAGTAAGCTCCATGGGGAGGTTCTTCAATGCCCATATCTTCTCTGAAGTAGATGGGTGCTGCCAGGAGCAGACATGTCTCATAGTCATAAAAAAAGAAAAAAAATCTATGTTATTAAAACATCTTAAATGCCATATTCTGTAGATCTCTGAAGGGTTTGAAGATGACCTGTCTATCTAAAATGTATTTCTGCTTGACCTTGAAAACTTACCTAATATGACTACAAGTTCAATTGTAATGACTAACTACTAACTTTCATTTCTTTATATCCTAATTGTTGATAATAATAATTTTCAAGGACTAGCATTTTGCATTATATTGTTAAATGAGCTGTATAGGTACAATATCTTGAACAAGATTAGAAATATATGTACAGCATTTTCTAACAAAATTGATCTCAAATTTGTATCAATATACATAATTTGTATACAATACACAAAAACCCAATCCAATGTAAAATATTTAAAATTAGTAGTTGCTTTCTTTCTTTTTTTTTTTTTTTTTTTGATTTTTCGAGACAGGGTTTCTCTGTGCAGCTTTGCGCCTTTCCTGGGACTCACTTGGTAGCCCAGGCTGGCCTCTAACTCACAGAGATCCGCCTGCCTCTGCCTCCTGAGTGCTGGGATTAAAGGCGTGCGGCACCACTGCCCGGCTAGTAGTTGCTTTTTAAAAGTAAATTCAATAATCTACCTTTTTATCTTATCATATTTATATTAATCAATCTCAAATTTGTAGCAATATACATAATTTGTATATAATACACAAAAATCAATCCAATATAAAATATTTAAAACTAGTAGCTACCTTTTAAAAGTAGATTCAATAATCTACCTTTTTATCTATATCATATCTATATCCTCTCTTTTTTCTCTTCAGAGTAAATTCAATAATCTACCCTTTTTTCTATCATTTCTATATTTTTTTCAGAGTAGATTCAATAATCTACCTCTACCTCTTAAATATATCTTCTTTTTCTTGTTTTTTCTTGAAACAAGAACCTTAAATCTAATTTCATTTGTTTAATCTTTTTCCTGACCATTAACAATTAACCATGACAATATTCATAACACAAATGACCAAAAACCACCCACCTCACCTCTTGGGAATGTGGGTATTGGGTTCTTAAAATTACTTCCTGCTGTCTGAGAGTGAAGGCATCTATAGGGGATCCTGAAAAGAAAAATTTTGGGTTAATTGTCAAGTCCTGAGAGATTTGGCAGTATCATTTGTCCAGTCTCTGCACAATGAGAAAGTGCAGGACTTGTCTCAAGTCCTTGCTTGAGTAGTTTTATTTAAAAAAAAAAAAAAAAAAAAAAAAAGAGGAAATGTGGTTGATATATTGTGCACCCCAATAGCCTAGGGGAAAAAACATGCCTGCCCTAGCTCCTGGTGAGTATTTGGCAGTGGCAGCCATCAGCCCAGTGCCTAAAGAACTAACCGAGTTACTCTAGCTTTTCTGAAAGATTCTAGGCTCCTGGAATGTGTAAAATTCTTGGAACAAATAATGATTGCACCTGTGAATGTCTTCTTGTAAACATCTCGGTAACTCTTACATCCGGGCCATGTTTAGTATAGCCTCAACCCATCCTATTTTGATGTTTAAATACTCCTAACATCTGGTTTGAAATTCTGTCACAATGTTGTTGTGGGCAATTTCTTGTTCTTTTTCAAAGGACACTCTTGTGTCCTTTGCTTAGGACTTTGACTTCTCAGCTGTCTGACAGAGGAAAGGAACCTTTTTCTGAATCTGATGGGCTGTGATTAACTAATTTGCTCACTCAGGGATCCCCTTTCCCAAGGCAATTAACACGGTGATAATGCAATAATCTTATCACCAAGTTGATCCTAGGCTTGTGATTGATCAAATCCATTGTCAAGGACCTTCACTCCTAAGCTATCCAAAGTCATCTGCCAGGTAACAAGATGCCCCTTTGATGAGGTCAAACTGTGCAGAATAGGAGGCTGCGGGTCAGCCAACTGGACATAAAGAAAAGCCTTAAGGCAGATGACTGAAACTTACCTTCTTATGGAAATGGGAACACTGGTTGACTAGACTAATCTAAATTGCTTGAGACTTGAGATCCAGATTCTAGAATATTCGCACACACCATCATGAAGTATCTTGGGGATGGCATTCATGCCTGAGCACGAAACTCACTCATGTGTTATACACACCTTATGTATAGAGCTTAGAGGAAATTGGCATACACTATTTTAAATTTTGTACATGAAACCAGGTTCCATGGGATGGCGCTTTCCTGTGGCATCTTCTCTACAAGCTTTGCATTTTAGGTTTAGAGGTGGTCAGCGACTGACTCACACTATGTAGAGAACTAGGTATCACAGTAATTTAAGTTCAGTTCTCATACTAGAAGTGCTAGGTGAGGCGGCATCATTATGACTGTCAACATGAGCAGCATTAAAGCAGCCCGGCACTGTGTGCAAGCTACATGTAAGCTGTTCACCTGTTAGGGTAGACACATGGTATCAGTATTTATTCCCATCACCATCTCATCCAAGGCCACAGCTCATCATCAGCTACAGAGCTGAAGCTGTGACCCAATTCTACCAATTCTGTTTTGGGTTCTGGAGACAGGGCCTGTCTCTACAGCCCAAGCTGTTGCTCCTGCCTATTCTCCTGGTGCTGGATCATGGCACGTGTCACCACAGTTGGCTCAAATCCTGTTATAGCTGCATGGCAGTGCAGAGGAAGCAGCACCTCTTTTGTTGGAAACGTTACGTTTTTATTAATGCATCCAAGCACTCCACTCACTCTTACTAGCAGCTCATCTGAATTCAAAGTCCTATAAATTCCAGAAGCCCTTTCCCTGTTATGAACCTTCCTACTCCTAACACACAGATGATATTCATGTCCATCTTCAGTGTGTTGTCCTGACTGAGCCCCCCGCCTCGTGTGTGGAAATTCCTCATGTGTGTGTGCATATGTGTATGTGTGTGTACACTCATGTGTTTTCAAGACAGGGCTTCTCTGTGTAACAAATAGTCCTGGTTGTCCTGGCATCTGCTTTGTAGACCAGTCTGGCCTCAAACTCACAGAGATCCTCCTGCCTCTGCCTCTGGAGTGTTGGGATTACAAAATCCTTCTCTACCAGGTGTTCTGAGCCAGGCTCCCTGGTGTTAATTATCACTGTTACCAGGTGACTCATCTGAGAGGCTGCTTTTTGAGCTGCTTTGCATAGACCCCCCGGTGCACAAACATTTTCATCCAAAACTGTCCTCAGCCCAGCGTGGGGGTGGGGTTCAACTGACCATGGCAGGGAGGACCCCGGTGCTTGAGTGTTTGCGTCTTCTCTGGCTTCCTTTCCAGAAGGCAAGATCCTATCTCCTCATAAAAGAGAAAATTTAACAGGAAAAAGTGCAGAGCAACCTAGCCAGTTTCCATGGAATCAAGCACTAAAGAGAGGTCAGAATGGAGCTGGGGGTGGGGGTGGGGGTGGGAGGCAGATGGGACAAAAATTGGAATTAAAATATTTTAAGTGTCACCTTTAATGTGTCAGAACAAAAATGGACCAGATTTGCCATGGCCCAGGAGGAGAGGTGGCCATCTCGGCAGAACACCAGCCAGATGCTCACAGGAATTCTACTCATCTGCTTAATTTGCAGGCAAAGAATAATATAAACGTCATTGTTTGAGGGGGCAAAACCTCCTCTTAGGAAAACAGAACAAAAACAAAGCCGATCTTCACCGCTCCGTGCTTATTTCTCCTCTCTGCTCTGATGAAAGTGTTCGCACTAATTTTCCAGGGAGACCAGAAAATATGTACGGTGTGTTTTGTCTCTGGTGGCATCCTGGGTCACTGAGCACCGTCATTCAATGAGATTTGTTGATGGATAGATGGAAGAATCGAACCTTTCAGCTTAGGGGGTTGGGGAAAAAAAAAAAGGTAGCCTGAACTCAGTGTCCTTAGGAACCCACAGGAAAAAAAAAATCACTTGAAATGTTAAAATCTTAAAGTTTCAGAACACTCAGGCCACAGAAAAAAAGCCTGGGCGCTGTCCTGGAGACGGCACCAGCTGGTTGTGCCTCTGCTGGAAAAGGTGCCTCTAGAAGCGCTGAGGGTACTGACAAAGTGAGAGCCTTCCACGTGGTGTCTGAATGGCCCAGACTTGGGCCCTCAGTCAATTGTGTACAGAGAGAAAGGCCCAAACTGCTAGCCAGGGCTGCCCCAGAACTGGTGGGCTGTGGGAGTGAAGGGGGGCAGGGCAAGGGAGGTGGGGGATGCTGTCTGTTCAGAGGAGTGAATTCTCTACAGGCTTCTTCCCAGCTGAGAGCAGAAAGGCAACATGTCCCCATACCCTCCCGAGTTCCCAAGGGAACCAGAAACAGCTTCAGCTCTCTTCTGATTGCCTCTTGGTTCAGGGACTGAATTGGCCACTTCCCTGGGGTGGGCCAGACACTAGGCAGTCTCCCCACATGGGACTTGCTTCACCTTGTATCGTAGAAAGCTGGGGAGCCTGATGGTCTCCTTCTCCCGGAACAGGTCACAGGTGGAGGCTCCTGGGAGCCTGGATGTGGTGCTTCATTCCCTCAAGAGGGCTGGGTTCTGGAGTGAGGCACAGGAACAGGGTTAAAAGGAAAAAGACCTATCATGGGCCAGGCCTGCTCTAAAAGGCTTTGTAGTGATTCTCTGCCTCAAATCAACCCATTTGACAGATGAGAATGGCTTGGGGCAATACACAGTATGTAGAAATCAAATATCACATCAGTGTGAGCAAAAGATATCTGATGAGCTTGGCCCAGAAAAGCAAGGGCCTGGCGGGGGGGGGGGGGTCTTACCCAGCCAAATCTCCAGGATTTGCTTCATTTCCACATAGACACTGGTCTCCTAAGGCCTGAATGTAACTACTATCAACATGACATGGAGTGTTGAAAATGTTGCTTCCCGGGAGAACTGCCTCTGAGATTTGGGGGACATCATCTACAGAGAGGATGAGAAGGAGTCAGGACCCCTCAAATTATGTTTTTCTCACAGGTCATCTACATTCATACCATCCTAAAAGGATTGAACATATTCCAGCACCTGAAGTATCAACTAAATATTGTCTAAACTAGATATAAATAACTTCTCAGCCTTCTGGCTAAATGTAAATCAGACATGGGTGAGATTTAAGGTATGATTCATTCAGAGGCAGAATTCCTTGCCTGTCAGCTATGGGTTTCCAAAAGACAATGATGATGGGGGCAGGCACAGGATAGGCAGCCCAAATCCAAGGGGAAGAAATAAAAATTAGGAAGGATTGAGAAATCCCAAGTAAGTTCCACTATAATGCAAACTCTATGATATCTTAGTATTCAAAAACTGATCCTCTATGACTCACTGTCCTGCCTTCCTGAGCAAGAGGGCATGCATGCCCCAGCATTCTATTGCAGGGCTTGTCCTCAGGTCTGTTTAGGCAGATATCAGGTTCCTATGTTCTTGGTTGGAAATTGACTAGTCAATTAAATCCAAAGTTGGTGCTCTTGGCAGCCCCCAAACACCTTTTTGGTCTTTTGACTTCTCTTGGGGAACAGCTTTCCTTCTTTCCATCCAATTTTTCTCTGCTTCTCATCTCCCTAACGTCTGTGGAGGTGGCTAATTAAGCCTATGAGTCATAGCCACACTAATTTCACTATCAAATGATTGGCCTACAATATCAGATTTGTATATAC
This sequence comes from Peromyscus maniculatus bairdii, assembly GCF_049852395.1. Classification (NCBI taxonomy): domain Eukaryota; kingdom Metazoa; phylum Chordata; class Mammalia; order Rodentia; family Cricetidae; genus Peromyscus; species Peromyscus maniculatus. The sequence continues at coordinate 143,554,078 of NC_134856.1, forward strand.
AAACTATACAACATATAGATGTGTAGATATCTACTATAGATCAGATTACAATTCATCACTTTTTATAACATGGAAGATAATCCATAATAATCCATTGTCTGTTGACCTCCATATGCACACACATGCACTAAAGAGAAATACAGGGCTGGCCAAGTGACTTATGTAGTTTAAAATGTTCTAGTATTCACATCAGAAGTGAAAAGGAACAGCTGGCCATTCACACTTGTACTAAGTCTGGATTTGAACCAGCCACATCTTCAAGTTTTGGTGAACCACACAACATAGCAGCTACTACACTGAATCCAGCAGAGAAACTACCCTATAAGATCCTACAATTTGCTACTTTTAAGCTGTAATGGTGAAGACAGGGTAGGTTTTGGGTAGAACTGCTGTCTCTTTAGTTACCAGCACGTGCAAACTCACCCATCCTGTCAATCCCAGAGACTTCACACAACACCAAGTACAGCAGAAGAGTGGAGCAATGCTGTATTTGCCTGGGAAGGAGTTAGATGTTCAGTTTATTGTGGAAACAAGCAAGCTATTCATCATTGCAGAAGCAGCACTGGTATACTGGGGAAGCTACAAATGGTGAGTCAGGAAAGGAAAAGGAAACTAACAAGGCTTGAGTGCCTAGCTCAGGGGAACACCACATGCTTAACATGCTTGATGCCTCAAGTTCAAGCTCCAGCACCAGGGTGGGGGGCACATTTCTGCTACCCAGAGATCGTGTGTGTGTGTGTGTGTGTGTGTGTGTGTGTGTGTGTGTGTGTGTGTGTGCCTGTGTCTGTGTGCACATGCATGTTTGCGTGTATGTGTGTCTATGTCTATGTGTGTGTACCTGCTCTTTAGAGGCAATGCAGAGCAAATAGTCAAGAATGAGTAAAAATTAAAACAATTAAGAAGGCTGAAACAGAGCTGGGGAGATGGTTCAGTAGAAAAGAACATGGCTGATCTTGCAGAGGACTAGGGTTTAGTTCCCAGCACCCACATGGTAGCTCACAACCATCTGTAACTACAGTTCCAGAGAATCAGTATCCCCTCTGGCCTTTGTGGGCACTGCACATGTGTGGTGGACATATATGCAGGAAAAACACTCATATACATAAAACAAAAAATAAATAAATCTGTTTTAAAAAGAAGACCAAAAGTCTCATGTTGCTTTGCTTAGGCATTTTTTTACCTTACTGGTATTTTGCTTGTACATTATGATTCCTGGTTTTGTGTTTTTGTGTTTTTTAATGTGTGGGTATCTCTCTGTGTGTATGTGTTTCTTGTGTTTTTTTTCTTTGTTTTTTGTTTGTTATGCTACTTTATTTGCTTTTTTCCTTACCTGTTTGTTTTCTAAAGAGAGAAGAAGATATGATGTTGGATAGGTGTGGAGGATCTGGGAGGAGTTGAAAAGAAGAAACCAGAATCAGAATATATTGTGTGAAAAGAATTGATTTTCAATTAAAAAAAAAAAAGACTAAAATGTCTTAAGTTAATCTTCACACTCCACAAGAAATATTACCCAAGGTATAAAAATAACAAGATTATAGAAGCTGATAGGTTAGAATTTTCAAGGTTGCTTTGACACAAATTAGAGTTATCTGGGAAGTAGAACCTCATTGAGAAAAGGCCTCCACCAGATTGGCCTGTATGCAAGTCTCTGGGACATTTTCTTGGTTAATGATTGATATGAGAGGGCCCATCCCACTGTGACTAGTACCACCCTGGGGTAGGTGGTCCTGCATGGTATACAAAAGCAGGCTGAGCAAGCCAGTAAACAGCACCATTCCATGACCTCTGCTTCAGCCCCTGCCTCCAGGCTCTTAGTTTGATGTCCTGCCTTGATTCCTTTAATGTAGGAATTATTGTAGAAAATAAACCCCTTTCTCTCCAAGTTGCTTTTGGTCATGGTGTTTTTCACAGCAATAGAAAGAAAATTGGGACATAGTTGGATCAACTAACCAAACCTACTTACTTGGAGTTGTAAGTAAGACATCCTCGAACATATTAATTAGCCTTGCCTGGCAGTGGTAGTATATGCCTTTAATTCCAGCATTCAGGAGGCAGAGGCAGGCAGATCTCTGTGAGTCCAAGGCCAGCCCATTCTACAGAGCTAGTTCCAGGGTAGCCAGGGCTACACAGAGAAACCATGTCTCAATAAACAAAACAAACAAACAACAAAAAACTAAGACTGGGGCCTAAGTCTTACTTAAAGTGAGGTAAGTAAGAGTCTCAGGGGTTTATATCAATAGGACACTGGAGAAATAAATAAATTTAAGAAAACATAAACTAATGCTGGAAGGCTCTTCACAATTGGGAGGTAATACTGACTGACTGGATCATTTATCCTCAAAGATCCATGCCAAAACCATAGGACTACCATGAGTGCTGGTAAAACCACACAGGATCCATGTCTCCACATTAGGTGGAGAATACTCTGAACAGAGAAATAAACACCAGCTCTCAACTTACAGATGCTGAACTTCAGAAGATGGAGGGCTTTTGTTGTTAGTTTTTGTTTGTTGGTTTGCTTTTTGGTTTTTTGAGACAGGGTTTCTCTGTGTAGCTTTGGCTGTCCTCAAACTCACTCTGTAGACCAGGCTGGCCTTGAACTCACAGAAATCCTAGTTTGACTTTCTAGAGCCCACATAAAAGGCACATAGGGTGAGCATCCCAGTGCTGCCACAGGGAGATGGGAGCAGGAGACTGAAGGATCTCCAGAGGCTAGTGCACCATAGTGAGCACATGCAACAGAACGACAAGGTGAGCCTGTCTCACACAAGGTAGAAGGTGAGGACTGGCACCCGAGGTTGCTCTCTGAACTCTGCGTGCACACCATGGCATGTACTCACACACGTGAATGCATGCACACACATAGACACAGAACTTCACGTCAATAAAGCTCTATAAAATCACTCTTTAACTAGGACACTGCCTATAAAATACCTAGAAATAAAAGAAGGAGGAGGACAGGAGGAGGTGGAAATTCCTTTTTATAAGGTACTTTTAAAGATATTTAATTTTATGTTTATGCGTGTGCACTTGAGTGTGTATATGTGCATCACCTGTGTGCAGGAGACCAGAGACCTCAGAAGAGGCTTCGGATCTTCTGAAACTTGTCTGTAAGCTATACTGGGAACCATACCTGGGTCCTCTGCCAGGGCAGCATCCCTCTTAATGCTAAGCCATCTCCCAAGCCCCTCAAAAGGTAATTTTAAAAAATGTAGCATTAAAAACTGGATTAAGTATCCTAAAATCAATATCTGGAGACAGATTATTGTTTAAGAATCCTAGAATCTCAATTTCCTTTAAACGACTAGAAATGGACGGACACAAATCAGTAAAACATGCAACATGAAGTGTTTTATTCAAGAAAAGTATTGGGGGAAATGCATTATTTCAATAATGAAAAATAAATTATAGTCTCCATGGAGAATTTCACAAGGGACATTGAGAAAAGGTAGGCTAATAAGCAAGAAAATTAAAATGAGAATCATAATTCAAAATATCAATAAAAGATGTATCTTAGTCACTGTTCTATTGCTATGAAGAGACACCATAACTACAACAACTCTTGTAGGTGAAAGCATTTTACTGGAGGTTGTTTAAAGGTTCAGAGGCTTAGTTCATTATCATCATGACAGGCAGCATAGTGCTAGAGAAGCAGTTGAGAGCTTCATCCTGGTCCACAGGCAGAGAGGAAGAGATTGGAACTAGCATGGGCTTTTGAAACCTCAAAGCCCATCCTTATTGCAGGCCACACCTCCTAATCCTTCTCAAATAGTGTCACCACCTGGTGACTAAGCATTCAAATACATGAGCCTAAGGGGGCCATTCTTGTTCAAACCACCACATGATGATTTTGAATGTTTGTGTCACAAAGAGATGATACATGTTTGAGATGATAGACAACCAATACAGTGTATTAATCAATGCACAATGTATAAATGTACATAGCATCACATTGTACTCTACAAAGGCATGCAAACATTATTCTTCAATAAAAAAAGAAATTCAAATGTGATAAAGAAACTAAATGGCTAGTCCAAAAGGGTCTGAAAAAGAAGCCATACAGAGAAAGTCCAACATAGGATAATTGTGTCATATAAAGCAGCAAACAGGATATTGGAATAGAGTTAATATTCCATTTTACATGCTAACAACTTTCTGCAAAACAAGGAAAATTTCAATTTTTATAGAGACTGGGATTATGACACAACTGGAAAAGTCAACAAACAATAGGCTCTCTAAAAGATAGCCTATAGAACCCACCAACCTTTAAAGACCAAGAAAATAAACCCTCAGAAATTCCAGGCAAAAGACCCAGCTACTTATCAGAAGGAAAGTCAGACATGATGCTGGAAGAAGTAGTTCAGTGGGAAAGCAGTTGTCCAGTGTGCATGAGACCCCAGGTTCAATCTGCAGGGGCAGGGGAAAAATTTAAAGAGGAGGAGAAGGAGGAGGAGGAGGAGGAGGAGGAGGAGGAGGAGGAGGAGGAGGAGGAGGAGGAGGAGGAGGAGGGAGAGGTCAGATGCACTATCGCACTTCCATGAGCCATAAAAAATTAATGTGAGCATGAAGCAGCCCTCCCATGAAACTCAAAGGCAGAAGTAGATTGCATGTCCATCTAACCAGCCAGACTTTGAAATACTGTGCTGATGACCTGCAGGATGCCGCACAGAATGAACTTCACCCAATGAAGTGATGTAGGAGAATGTCAGCAAAATAACCACAGTGATTGCTGAGCGGCAGGAAGCCCAGAGACTGAGCAGGAATGGAAGATGTACAAGGACTTTCTGACAGAAAAGAAAAAACACAGAGAGGAGAGAGAGGTGGAGGAGAGCAGAGCAAGGACACTGCTTGCAGAAGTGAGAGAAGATTCTCTGAGTGACCGACAGCAAACGGTCAAGGGAAAACCGAAAAAGAGCTGGGGAATTGTAAGATATAAGAGTAATAATTAAAACAGAAAATTTAGGGCTGGAGAGATGGCTCAGCAGTTAAGAGCACTGGCTGTTCTTTCAGAGGTCCTGAGTTCAATTCCCAGCACCCATACGGTGGCTCACAACTGTCTGTAACTCCAGTTACATTCATTGATACAGTCCAGGGGTCTTGATAGGGCTCATTTGCTCTGTCCGTTAAAGAATTAAAAGGCAGGAAAAATCTGAAGCACAGCAGGGCAGAGAAATCTCTGCAGACAGAATCAGCAGCTGAAGAAAGGTGTTTGTTCGGGGTGAGAAAACACACATGTGCAACAGGCACACACAGAAAAAGACCCTCCGCAAAGCAGAGGGGGACCTGGAAAGCCAAAAAATCCATCTCGTCTTGAGGGTTGGGGATTTTAAAGCCTCTGAAGAGTTTTCCTCTGCTAATATTTCGGTTGGTCAGTTTGAAGACATATAGGATGGTTGTCCACAACTACTGTATAACACGTCCTCATCCAGCCTTGAACTGGCCAGTCCCTCAGCAGGAAGTCTGCTGGTTGGGGACAAAAGCTGCCAGGCTTTAATCTAAGTCACAAGGTTGAGATGAAGCTGGCCATCTTGGAAATTTACCACCTTTATTATGAGCTAGTCACAGCCTCTCTCCCTATCTGTCGCCTACTAGGAGACTGCCCAGCTCCTGGTCTCACCCTCTCTGGCCTTCTCTGGCACCAGACATACGTGAGCTACATACACATACAGGCAGGCAGAACAATCATGCACATAAAAAATAATAATCTCAAAATAAAATTAAGTATTTTGCCAAGCTTGGTGGTAAGCACATTTAATTCAGAGGCAGCGGCATTGAATCTTTGTGAGTTCAAGGCCAGCTGGTCTACAGGGAGTTCCAGGCCAGCCAGGGCTACATAGATAGACCATGTCACAACAAACAAACAAACACCAAAAACATTTTCAGTAAATTATTATTATTATTATTATTATTATTATTTTGTTTTTTCTAGACAGGGTTTCTCTATGTAGCTTTGCACCTTTCCTGGAACTTACTTGGTAGCCCAGGCTGGCCTCGAACTCACAGAGATCCGCCTGGCTCTGCCTCCCAAGTGCTGGGATTAAAGGCTTACGCCACTACCGCCTGGTTCAGTAAATTATTAAAGGCTAAAAAAATCAAACCTATGGTCTGAAAGCAGAAGACTCCATAAACGCTAGGTGGCTGCTGGGATGACCCACTTTTCATTCTTTTGTCCTCACCGGACAACCACGAAAGGGATCCCAGGAGTCCCAACCTGTACCTTACCCTAGTTCCTGAGAGTTGGGAAGAGTACATTTTTAAATTAATCGGAACTGGTCTAGAAACTCTAGCTCCGTTTTCTTTTTCCTCTGAGTTCTGTAAGTTGTCCCAAAGCTGTTCATACTTCGTATTTAACAGTGTTCGCTGGTGCATGTGCAGGCGCACACACATGCACCTGTGTTCCCTGGAAGAATCAAAGCTGGCTCCCACTGCTGTGGAGGTCTGCTGCTGGTTGAGTGTTTTAGGGTAAGAAAAAGGCCATTAAAATTCTCTCTGATGGTGGAGTTACCCCGAAGGGGGAGGGGACAGACGCAGACAAGGGAAGAAATTTCCTGGTAAGCGGAGCCCACTTAAAAATTTTCCCGTTCTTTGTTTCTCACTTTTCCCCCCTTGAAGCAGCTCTCCCTGGAGTCAAAGCATTTTACAAAACAAACCACTCCGAAGCTTTCAAGTTGAGGGAAAGCCCAAGCAAAGTTAATTAACATGAAGGTTCTCACAAAAGTTAATTAACATGAAGGACTCACAAAAGCTGTCTGTGGCATCTGCTGGCCTGCCCTGTGCAGCAGCGGTTCCTTTGTAGCGACAACCGCGAGCCAGCCCAGCCCAGCCTCGCGCAGCATCTGGGGCTCTGAGGCCTCCATCTCCACGCAGTATGCAGAATCTTCCACCAAGCTGCATGTGCTGCAGCGTCCACAGGGCAAAGCTCTGCTGGAGATGGAGGGAGAAAAGCTGGCTAGGCATGTCTGCTTGAGAAGGAAGAAGGGACTGAATTTCGAGAGGGCAGGGGGCGGGGGGACAGGAAAGCAAGAAGACTGGGAAGTCATCAAATCTCTTAGAAAACTGCTGCGTGTGAAAGGAGATTGTTTGGAGCAGAATAATTTTAAAAATACCACATATATGCAAAACACACACCACTGAAACAATAACATGAAGAAATGCCAAATGAAGAACACGGGACACACTGTATAGTGTGGTTCAATAAATAAATAAAGCACAGAATAGCAAATCTCTTGGTATGGGTGATGCGATTATAATGAAAATCCTCATACCATCTCTGACCTTTGGCTCTGTGCTGACATTTCCCCTCAGACATGAGACTATGATTGCATTCTCTTCTCTTCCATTCCCCACTGCCCTCCCACCCCACCCTGTGTGTGTGTGTGTGTGTGTGTGTGTGTAGGTTAGAGTACAACTTTGGGGAGCTAGTTCTCTACTTCTCCCCTGTGGATCCCAGAGACTGAACTCCGGCTGTCAGGCTAGGTGACAAGGACTTTTCCTACTGAGTCTTCTTTTTGTCCAGTGTTTTCCTTTTCTTATGAACCTGTCAGGAAGCCTGAGGTCTCCACTAACTAGGTAAAGCCCCCCTTTTCTACCTCACTCATTGAGCCATTTTGCCAGCCAAATGCTTTGCTTTTTGATTGACTCATAAAGGATCTTTTGATGTCAGTAAATATTACATTGTCCCTGCAGATACACAGACTTTCCTAATCTTCCAGGTGATCAAATCACACAAATCATAGAGGTGGTATTTCCACGCCACTCTTAGATGTGCACTGTGTCTAGTGTGTGCAGTGCTTATTTATCCAACACACAAAGCAAGGTGACCTTTCTTTTGTAGTTCTGGGGATGAAATCCTTGCCTTGTGCCCAGTAGACTAGTGATCCACCACTCAGCTATGGCCCTGGCTCTTCTCGCTCTCTTATTTTCTGTGTGTGTGTGTGTGTGTGTGTGTGTGTGTGTGTGTGTGTGTGTGTGAAGACAGGGTTTCTCTATTAACAGAGCCCTGGCTGTCATGGAACTCAATGTGTAGAGCAGGCTGTCCTTCAACTCACAGAGATCCTCCTGCCTCTGCCTCATGAGTACTGGGATTAAAGATATGAACCACAATGCCCAGTGGCTCTTCTCTTAAACAAATGTTTAGTGTGGTGAATTTTTTATTTCCTTAGAATGAAGCTGTACAGTGTGTTTGTATTATAAATTTGGACTTTTATGTCATTTTCTCGGAACTTTGATATTGCAGACATCTGCTAGGAATCTGAGTGGCTCCCTGGAAGAGTGATGGTTCATATGTCACCCTTTCTGTCTACTGAGTGGACTGTGCTCATCCCTTCACAGGCTCCTGGCCCCTTCAGCCATGCATTTGCCCAGAAGTTGCCCAAAATGGTCAGGGAACTTCTGTTGAGTTGTTGAGAAATCTGAAGGTGTAGGAAAGATGTAACTGAGACATGAGAAAATCATGGAGGCAGGCTGGGTTATCATCCTGGTATATTGGCTTATATTTCTATATATTATGTCGCTTATATTTCTAAGCACTCCTTAGAGGGCTGGGCTCAATTGCACTCTAACTTCCCTAAACAGAAACATTTTGATATGTTTGGTTCAGGACAGAAAGTTGCTCCACATCTGCAGCCTTCCTAAATCCTCAGGCTATGTGCATGGGCTAGAAACACATGAAATAAACTTTAGGTTTATTTCTTCCTGTGCAGAATATCCCAGAAAAGTCCACCATTGTGACAGGAGCAAAAAGATGCCCAGTCAGAGTCTGGAAGTCATGGGGCCTTGGCTCGAGACTCCCAAAGACACCCAAATCTGGTGTTCAAGTCAAGTGTTAATATTCTGATCCACCCCTTGGCACCACCCTATGCCCTGTAGAATGTAGAAGCCTATTCTTAAGGGGAAACTCCACACATTTCTCTCTTCTGCTTTCCTCCCACGAGATGTCCACCTCTTGAACCCCTCGCCTCCCTCCCTCTCTTTCTACCCCCTCTCTCCACCCCTTTCTCCCCCTCCATCTCCCTCTTTCTGTCTTTCTGCCTCTTCATCTCTCTATTATAATAAACCATGTCCATGCAGATGCAGCGTCTGGGTTGTGTATCTCCACTCACCACCCTGCCGCCATGCCCACATGAACTGGGCCGCCCAACAGCCTGCTGCTGCATCTGGGGGTCCCACTACGTACAATTCCTAACATGGAGTCATTCACATAATGTGGCTTAACACTTGCCACTCATTCATATATGATGCATATACACTCCTCTGTACATTCTCCTATGCATACTCCCCCATATAGCGTTTGAAATTATTTCTAGGTTACTCATAATGTCCATGCTATGGTGTGGATTTTGAGTATCCTCCATGTCTTAGTTTGCTTTCTATTCCTGTGATAAACACTGTGACCAATAGCAACTTGGGGAGGAAAGAGTTTATATCATCTTACAGTTTGCAGTACATCACTGAGGCAAGCTAAGGCAGGAACCTGGAGCAGGAACTGAAGCAGAGACTATGAAAGGATGGTGCTTACTGCCTTGCTCTCCATGGCTATGCTCAACCTGCTTTCTTATACAGCCCAGGACACTTGCCCAGGGGCGACACCACCCACAGTGGCTGGATCCTTCTACATCAATCATTAATCAAGAAAATGCCTCACAGACTTGCCTATAGGCCAATCTTATGAAGACATTTTCTAGGTTGAGAATCTCTCTTCCCAGGTGACCCTTGCTCATGTCAAGTTAATTTTAAAAGCTAACCAGTAGTACACCCTAAAAACTTGATGCTATTAGAAAATGGCAGAAGATCTAAGAGATGACTAAGAGATGAGCCATAATAAGAGGCTTCTGGGTCATTGCCTGGTGTGTCCTTGATAGTGAAGCAGGGTGTGGTGGTGTACACCTTTAATCCTAGTACTCAAGGCAGACACAGGTAGATCTCTGGGTTTGAGGCCATCCTGGTCTATATAGAGAGTTACAGGACAGCCAGGGCTACATAGGGAAACTTGTCTCAGAAAGGGGGTGGGGGTGGGGATAAAGAAAAGAAAAAGTAAAAAGAAAGAAACTATTCTTCTCTTTGTGTGTCTTCCCCCCCCCCCCCCCCAGTGGCTCCTATGTCCAGTGACAAACTTTGCCAGCAGAGTTAACTCTGTGACAACCATTGATGTGTCACCGTTTGTAGAACCAGCTACCATACTCAGCGTTCCTTTTCCAGGTATGTTTCTGGTGTGATTAGAGTGGGCTATGAGGATACTGTCTTTGAGACTCAATCAAAGGATAGGGCTGGCAAGATGGCTCAGAGGGGAAGGCGTTTGCTGTGCGAACCTAATGGCCCGACTTCAGTCCTTAGACTCTATGGTAGAGGGAGAAAACTGACTCCTGAAATTTGTCCTCCACGTCCACTCATGCACCATGGCATGTACACACCCTCACCCCCACAGTAATAATAATGATGATGATAAACAATACTACTAAAAATAGTTAAAGGGGAGCTGGGGAGACAACTTAGCAGTTAACACTGGATGCTCTTGTGAAGGATTGGGGTTCCACTTTCAGCACCTACATGGTGACTTACAACTCTCTGTAACTCCAGTTCCATAGAATCCTGATGCCCTCTTCTGGTGCACATACATGCAGGCAAAACACCCATATACATAAACTAAAAGGGCAGTGCTGTGGATATTGCTCTATATCTAAATAAAACACTGATGGCCAGTTGCCAGGCAGGAAGTAGGTGGGACAAGGAGAGAGGAGAATTCTGGGAAGCGGAAGGCTGAGAGGAGAGACTGCAGCCACCGCCAGGACAAGCAGCATGTAAAGACGCTGAGAAGCCACCAGCCACGTGGCAAGGTATAGATTTATAAAAATGGGTTAATTTAAGATAAAAGAACAGTTAGCAAGAAGCCTGCCATGGCCATACAGTTTATAAGTGATGTAAGCGTCTGAGTGATTATTTTATAAGTGGATTGTGGGACTGCGGGGCTTGGGGAACCTGGAGAGAAGCCCTCCAGCAACAGGGCAGGGGGAGAAAGAAAGGAAAAAACCTACTCTCTTCTCTCTGTCTCTCCCTCACTACCCTGGTGGCTCCTGTGCATGTGGCAACTCAGTGTATGCTTGTGCACCATGTGAATGCCTGGTAACTGTAGAGGTCAGAAGAGGGCATCAAACCTTCTGAGACTGGAGTTATAGACAGCCATGACCCACCATGTGGGCACTGGGAATTGAGGCTGGGTCCTCTGGAAGATCAGCTAGTGCTCTTAACTCTTGAACTATTAACTGAATCTCTGCAGCCCCTCCCACTTTTTATTCTTGGGTGGAGACCACCCTGCTAGGAAATGATCTCTGGCACCACCCTAATCCTCCACAGAACCCTTATGATGACCCTGCCATGACAAAATGATGACCAGCCTCTGAGTTTCTTAACTCTGATAACCTCTTCTTGGAGATGAACCTTAACCGGCCTCCTGGGATTATTGAATCATCAGCTGTTCTGCCTTATGCATCACTTACCCCTCCCAGATACCACTCAGGTCATCAGAAAGATGTTGCCATATGCTGGTTACCATAATCAACTCCCAGTTTGTCAGAAGTTGCACAATAAACGTTGCAAGCAAAATGTATGTTATTAGTATCCAAGGACCCGATTCTGTTCCTCCCTTCCTTACCTGTTGCCATTGTTGGTTTCTCTGTTGCTGTGGTAAACACATGACTAAAAGAATCTTGGAGAGGAAAAGATTTACAGGTTACAGTCCACCACTGAGGGAAGTCAGGACAGGAAGTCAGGGCAGGAACCCAGAGGCAGGAACTGAAGCAGAGGCCATGAAACAACACTGCTCACTGGCTTGCTCCTGGTGACTTATTCAGCTTGCTTTCTTATACAAGTCAGGCCCACCTGCCCAGGTGTGGCACTCCCTACAATAGACTGGACCCTACATCAATAAGCAGCTGTGAATATGCCAGAATAGACATATCCAATGAGTGTATATGATAGAGGTAATTCCTCAACTGAGGTTCCCTCTTCCCAGGTTAGTTAAGTTGACAATAAAGCTAAACAGGACACCTGTCCTTCAAGAAAAGGTGGTGATAGGAAGAGGTGGAGACATGGACAAGGCTAAACCATGGCCACTCTGAAGAGCATGTGGTACATCTGTTAAAATGAAATCTTTTTTGTTGTTGTTTTGGAGGCAGGGTCTTTCTAGATAGCCCTGGGTATCCTGGAACTTTGTAGACCAGGCAGGCCTCTAACTGAGAGATCTACCTGCCTCTGCCTCCCAAGTGCTGAGATTAAAGGTGTGTGCCACCACACCTAGCTTGTTAAATAGAAATTTTAAGGGGCAGATAAAGAACACAACACTGTGGTGGTATTGTGCTCCCCAATATAGTGTGCATCCTAATAAACTTATCTGGGGTCAGAGGACAGAACAGCCACAATATTAAAAATAGAGGTTGGGCAATGGTAGCACACACCTTTAATCCTAGCATTCAGGAGGCAGAGATCCATCTGGATCTCTGGGAGTTCAAAGCCACACTGGAAACAGCCAGGCATGGTGACTCAGCCTTTAATCCCAGGAAGTGATGGCAGAAAGCAGAAAAGTATGTATGGCATGAGGACCAGGAACTAGAGCTGGTTAAGCTTTTAGGCTTTTGAGCAGCAGTTCAGCTGAGATATATTTGGATGAGGAAACAGAGGCTTCCAGTCTGAGGAAACAGGATCAGCTGAGGAATTGGCAAGGCAAGGTGGCTGTGGCTGGTTCTGCTTCTCTGGTCTTCCAGCATTGACCCCTGTAGCAGGATTCTTAAAAGTTCTTATTAATAAAATCAAACCTGAGGCCAGTAATTGGGGTCCATGCTGGTAGATCAGAGAGACAGAGCAAGCCACAGCTATCTCACCTCACCACTTCCTCAGCTAGTCCTGTTTCCTCAGACTGGAAGCTTCTGTGTCCTCATCCAGAATGAATCTCAGCTGTACTGTGTTGCTCCATAGCCTGAAAACTTAACCAGGCCAAGTGCTTAACCAGCCAAATGCTTAACCAGCCAAATGCTTAACCAGCCAAATGCCACTAGTTTCTGGTCCTCACGCCTTTCTGCTGTCTACCACCACTCCCTGGGATTAAAGGCTGGCTTTCTGGCATTAAAGGTGTGTGTCACCATGCTTGGCTATTTCCAATGTGGCCTTGAACTCACAGAGATCCAGAGGGATTTCTGTCTCTGGAATACTAGGATTAAAGGCGTGTGCTATCACTGACTAACTAGTGGCTTGTCTGTTCTCTGACCCCAGGTAAGTTTATTAAGGTACACAATATTTTGGTGAACACAATACCACCACAGACCCCAATTCCTGGCGCCAGGTTTTTTTCTTTTCTTTTCTTTTTTTCTTTCTTTTTTTTTTTTTTTTTTGGTTTTTCGAGACAGGGTTTCTCTGCGTAGCTTTGTGCCTTTCCTGGAACTCACTTGGTAGCCCAGGCTGGCCTCGAACTCACAGAGATCCGCCTGGCTCTGCCTCCCGAGTGCTGGGATTAAAGGCATGCGCCACCACTGCCCGGCTTGTTTTTTTTTTTTTTTTTTTTAAATAAGACCTTCTAAGATTCTTGTTGCACAACACCCTTGGGTTTGTCACCCTTATCTGTCCTCCAAGGGCACTGCACACAAAGGGAATCCACTCACATAGACACTCATATATACACAGGAATAAAAATAAAAACAAATCCTTAAAGTAAATCTTAAAACATAAAGAAAACAGAGGCTCTGCTTTTTACTTGTTTGTCTTTTCACTTGTATCTTAGAATATTGCTGTGGGATGGTCTGTATGTCAAATTGCTCTGATTGGTCAATAAATAAAACACTGATTGGCCAGTGGCTAGACAGAAAGTATAGGCGGGACTAACAGAGAGCAGAAAAGAAAGAACAGGAAGGTGGAAGGAGTCACTGCCAGCGGCCACCATGACAAGCAGCAGGTGAAGATGCTGGTAAGCCACGAGCCATGTGGCAAGGTATAGATTTATGGAAATGGATTAATTTAAGCTATAAGAACAGTTAGCAAGAAGCCTGACACGGCCATACAGTTTGTAAGCAATATAAGTCTCTGTGTTTACTTGGTTGGGTCTGAGCGGCTGTGGGACTGGCGGGTGACAGAGATTTGTCCTGACTGTGGGCAAGGCAGGAAAACTCTAGCTACAGAATGGCTGTGTGGTGAGGAATTGGTCAAGGCCTCATACCTGCAGAGGCCTCCTCATTCAGCCCAGGTTACCGCTGCACTCCTCAGATGCTGTTTCTGCTCCTGTCACCCTACCTCCACCCTCCTCACCTTTAATTGCTGCCCTAGCTCCCGCTGCTGCTGGTTCATGGTGAGTCTTTGCAGATGAGCCCTGCTTATTGAGTTCATTAGATGCATCACCTGAGGCCTGTCACGCATCAAACAAGAAACAGGGAGTTTCGTTTCACGGCTACACAGGGATGGGCTTAAACATCTTCATCTTTCTATCTGTGTGAGTGCATACATGCATGTGGGAGCCACAGGACAGTCTTGGGTGTTGCTCCTCCTGCACCCTCCACCTTGATTTTGGATACAAGGTTTCTCACTGGGACCAGAAGCTTGCTGATTAGGCCAGTGAGCCAGAGGGGTCCTCCTGGCTCCACCTCCCCATTGCTGAGATTATAAGCATGTGCCACCCCGCCCAAATTTTTACATGGGTAAAATCCAACTCAGGCAATCCAACTCAGATTCTTATGCTTGCGTAGCAAGCACTTTAAGGAAAGAGGTCCGCCCCCCCCCCCCCCCCCCCCCCCCCCCCCCCCCCGCCCCTTGTGTCTTACAGATGAATTTCAGTAGACTTTAGTGTTGGGAGTATCTAGCTTGACTGATGAAAAGAGAAGCATTGAGAGAAGCAAATGAGTCAAAAGCATTTGAGGAAACGGTGCATGTGTATGGAACATGTTGATCTTTTTCTTGTAGTTATATTCTAAGTTATACAGGATATCAATTTCCATAGACTTACTTTGCAATGGTCATTATAAGTAATACAGAGATGATTTAAAGTCTGCAGTAGGATGAGTGCAGGCTGTATACCAATGCCACACAATATTTTACGAAGCACTTGGGCATCTGAGGATTTAGGTGTCTGTGGAGTCCTAAATGCTGAGGGATGGCAACAGAGAGTGGAAAATCCAGAAGGGGTCAAATGTCACAAATGAACTTCTTTGGGAGTGTTTGAGCAAGCATGTGTACACATGACATGTGTTTTACAGTAGACCTTGGCTATGTAGTCAGCAATGGAAGAATAATTCATAAGTTCAGACATTCTTCCATTCCGACACTTTGAAAATCTCCCTGTAATTGTGTGCGTCTTATGATTACAGGCCATTAGAGACCATTAGTAAATGAAGTTGGAGATTTCAATCGTGAAATGTAAACTCTTGTGAAATGCAAACCTAGTTTCATGTATTAATTGCTTCTAATTAAGGAGGAACATTTTAGCCAATTAGCTTTTGGAATTTAGGTGTAATCAGAAGGAGAATTCAGAGATTTGCTAATTGCTTCCCTCACTGCCGCTGTTTGCATTAGCACAAACATTTGCTGGGCGTGCAGGGTAGTGTACATGCTCCTGGAGGTGCAAGACTCAGAGGTTCTTTGGTTTCAACAGCAGTGTGGATGGGAGTCCCCTGTCCTTGAAATTAACACATCAAACAAACGGGGTAAGATGAAGACAAGGAGGTAACAAACATCAGATTAATCCAATCAATGGTCCACCTTGATTGCTGTGGGTAATGGCTTACATTAGGCACGCCATATTGATTCTCCAGGTTATAAAGTGTCAAGGGTCCCTGGAAGCCTTAATCTTCCATGAGTCAGACATCTTTGTTCCTGGTAGCCTCCCATGATGCCATATGAAGTGGGAACTGTGAGGAAGTACAAAAATGCCCATCACAAGAAGGGCAAATGTGCCGGGCGGTGGTAGTGCACGCCTTTAATCCCAGCACTCAGGAGGCAGAGGCAGGCGGATCTCTGTGAGTTCAAGGCCAGCCTGGTCTCCAAAGCGAGCTCCAGGAAAGGCGCAAAGCTACAAAGAGAAACCCTGTCTCGAAAAACCAAAAAAAAAAAAAAAAAAAAAAAAAAAAAAAAAAAAAAGAAGGGCAAATGCATCTCAGAGTTCAAGCATGAAGGGCTACCTCCTGTCTCGCAGACCACAGATCTCCTGTAGGCCTTTGGCCGGCTCTTGACATGCTTCCAACCATTGTCAGTATTGCTTCCTCATTTGGCCTTTCTTTGAAGGGTGTGTTGCTCTGTTTTCAGATGCTGGCCTTGCTTTCTGCTCATCTGACCTATTCCTTTCTGATGGTGCTTCTTCGATCCTGGTCTGTAGCAAAGGGCTTCTTGCTGTTCTCCATTCCTGCCTCATCTTGCTTCTCCACTGGCTGCAGAGGCTTTCAACACTAGTTCACCTGCCTCTGCCATTGGTTCACATTTGTAATTACAAAGAGGAGTCTTTGGCATCTCAACTTGGGCTTACTCCCGCAATCCTCATTATTATATAATAACTCACCAGTCAGAACTTGCTCATCAAGTCTTCCTCCATCTACATAGTTTTTTCCTTTATACAAATAAAACAGGTTATTATCCACCCCACCCTGCTTTCTGAGAGAACATAAGCTGTTGTCCGTTGTGTGTAAAGATGGTGTCATTGATAGAGACATTTCCTGCAGTTGTTCTCTTAGGAGCAACTTGACTTTCTTGTTGCCCTTGCTGCACACTCTGACATCATGTGCTGGTACCCTCAGATGAATTAAGATAACACTCTCCAGGAAAACGGAGTGTCATGGGGCTTCCCATGCTTCTCCCCATGCTTCTCCCAGCAGGCACTGCTGCTTGCTGAGGTCTGACTCTGTCTTAGGGAAAGGACTGCGTGTCTCTGTAGTGGTGGTTCTCTCTAGCAAAGTGTCTAACTTTACAACATTGCAATTTCAGTATGACATTGTGATTTGTGAAGTTCATGCTGGAGACCTGCACAGTCAAATTACTCAGTCCTACCCCCAAATAACCTCATGAAAAAGCTCTCATGTTTTAAGTTTATGGATTTTGTTTGGGGTCCTATTTATTGCCTTCTTTGGCCACACGAGGCTGCATTCACAGCCTGCACAGACACCTGCAGCTATGTGAGCTCTGTTTTCTTTGCTTCATGGGGGAACCCTTACAGAGAAGCCTCCTTTCAGTCTTGGCAAGTGGAAAGTCCCAGCTGTGCCATGTCAATTGTGATTTGGGTCACCTACATTGGGCACACTTCTTTTTGTAGCAGAGCCCCAAGACCCTCTGTTTGCTGGAGTTCCATGATCTGAACAGGGCAGAGTATCTCTCACAGAGATTCATGATGACAGTTGTTCTAATTTCCTGGCAGGAAACATATGCAGAAAATGGTGTCCAACACATCCTCCATCATGACTATGTGAATGATTAAACAGACTCATGCTTACAGTGTGTTCTCATTATGTACGACCTTCATTAAGAGCAATTAAAACCTGGCCAAAGTTCTTTTCAGACGATTAGTAGGCCCACCTCATTTCTTCTTTGGAGAGGTCAGTTACTAAAACAAAACAGCTGTCTCTATATCAGCATGGCTGGTGCCTGGAGTTCAGAGGCCCGGAGCTTCCCAGTAGCTGTGGCATAGTTGTTGTGGAAAGGAAGAGAAAGAAAGGAAGAGAGGGATAACAGGAGGAGAGGGGGGAGAGAGGAAGGAAAGGAGAGAGGAGGAGAGGAAGAGGAAGAGAGAGGGAGGAAAGGGAGTGGGAAGAGAAGAGAAAAAAGAAACGAGGTCCTAGGTCCTGAATTAAAGGGGCAGATCTTGGTAAACAGTTTAATTAAAATTTGTCCCAGGCCAACGTGATTAAAAATGAAGTTACTTATTAGCTGTAAGTTATTAGCATCAACAATAAAACGTATAAACTGGCTGACAGGATGGCTCAGTGAGTAGAGGTGTTGCTGCCAAGCCTCAGGACCTGAGCTCTTCTATCCTTAGTCCCACATGGTAGGAGAGAACTGACGCCCCCACGTTGTCCTCTGACCTCCACATATACAGTAAATGTAAAAATAAGATTAAAAACTTAAAACTGGCTCTTAAACCTAGTGCTCAGGATAGAGAAGCAGGTGAGCTCTAAGTCTGAGGCCAGCCTGGTCTATAGAGCAAACGCCAGGACTGCCAGGGCTGCTACACAGAGGAACCCTGTCTAAAATAATCCCCAAAGCAAAACCCAGCCAAATAAATAAAAACAAATCATCTTGTGGAACAAAGTATGTCTCAACAAAGGCTCCTCATGGCTTGGGTTCTAATTAATGCAGGGAATATTTCCCATGGTCAGATTTGGAGAGTCCACATTCTCCTTGACTTGAATTCTGGAACCAAGTTAGCATTGTTTATGAAATTCACTACAGGACTTCAGAACAAACAGGTCACTAACTCTACCAGGAGGAGAGAAGATACAGTTCTAAGACATAAAGCAATGCTTAACTTTTTTTCCTGGACAGTGTCTACTATGGAGGTCATTGTATTAACTGAGTGTTTGATTCTTTGTGTGTGTGTGTGCTCCTGCAAAGCTTCAGTGTTGTTTCTCAGGAACCATTCACTTTGTGTTTTACCACCAGTGGTTCACTGATTGGTTAGGCTGCCCAGCAAACACCAAGGATCCCTTTATCTCCACCTCCTCAGCAAACACAGCAAAGCCTGGCTTTTGATTCACCTGGGTCACGCTTGCACTGCAAGCCCTTTCCTGGCTGAGCATCCCTCCAGCCCAGCCCCACCTGGAAATCACCTTGGGTTTCAATATAATGGCCCCAGTCCTCTCTGAGATGGGAACCCAGGTCAAGAGTCATTGTAGAATGTGTGGGATGTGGTTGATCCCATCCTCACTCACCCAGTGGCCCAAGACTCCACCACCATTCTTACCTTCAGATATCACCCTCAGAGAGCATTTGTATTTCCTTTATGGATGACACAGGCTTCCAAGGTTGCAAGGGACTTGGTCTGAGTTGGTCAATTGGATGCTAGGGAAGTCCCTAGGCAGGAAGGGCAGACAGAGGGCCCCACATCCCCTGCGTGTTCTATCAGGGACGCTCACAGCTGTGAGGCAGAACACTGGGAAGGGAATTCCTCTGCCTGGACTCCCAGACATAAATGCAAAGTTCACAGGTCTTGACTCTTTCCCACAGAGGAACATGTGTTTTTGTGGAAAGACCACACAGAAGAGTCAGGATCTCCCTGTTGTTTCCAGAATCTGGCCTGTGCTGGCCTCTCAGCCTGAGTTGCATTAGGGAACCAAGGCCACATCCGCCTGGAAGGAATTTAGAGATTGTTTCTGCTGGTGCTTCAGAACCACTGGAGCTGCTCAGAGCAGACTCCTGGGCTTCCCTCCCACAGACTGATTTAGTGGGTCTGGAGCAGCATTGGATTCTGGCTTTTCCAGCAAGCTTCCAAGGCATGCTGATTCATGGACCACACTTGAGTAGCACTGGCCAAACACTTCCTTGTCTTAAGAGGGACTGGCAGGCTTCTTCCTAAAGGCCAGAGAGTAAATATCTCAGGGTCTGCAGGCTAGTCAATCACCATTGCAAACTACACAATTCTGCCATTATAGCGTGAAAGCAGGCATGAACACTGTGTATAGACACAGATATGGCTCTCTCCTGACAAATCCATACAAAACCAGGAGGCAGTCTTGGCTGCAGCTGGCTGATTGCTTTCTCTAGGACTTCCCACATGCTTAGAAGATGGTTTGAGCCTTCCTGACCGCTTATTTACAGTTACAAAAACAACACATGATTAAAAACAGGGGTATTAAACTGCCTTTAATCCCAGCATTGGGAGGCAGAGGCAAGTGGACCCGAGTTTGAGGCCAGCCTGGTCTTCGGAGTGAGCTCTAGAATAGCCAGAGCTACATAGTGAGAACCTGTCTTGGAAAACAAAAACAAAAATAAAACACCCTAATAGGGATGATGTTTCTAGTCATGTTTTCCTCATGCGTGATGACAATGATGAAATCAAGTAAGTGACCACTCAAAAAAATAAAAAACAAAAATCACCCAGTACTAGGTCAGTTAGTACTACATTATCAGCTACAGTGTTAATATTCGTGTCTTGTGTTTAAAATACTTCAATTTTTAAAATCATGTCTCTGTGTGTCTGTGTGTCGCATGTGTAAGTGTGTACAGGCACCAGTAGAGGCCAGAAGAAGGCATCAGATCCCTTGGAGCTGGAGTTACAGTTCTGGGTGGTCCTCTGCAAGAACAGTAGGCACTCCTAACCACTGGTCTACCCCTTCAGCCAATTTTGTTTAGACTGAATTTGGCCTTATGTAATTCCTGAGTGCGTGTATGGAAAGATAAATAAAAGGGAACACTCACTTAAAAGGGTCATTAAGTAATTTCTCAGTGTCCATAAAATAAACCTAAAACAGCTCCCACAAGGCTAGCAAGAGGACTTTAAGGAACAGTCTAGAAACAAGCACATAAACCAACAAGTTATATTATCTTTATTCATGTTAGAATTTCTATCAGTGTTTGAACATTAATATTTAGAGAGTTTTGTACATTTTCATCTGAGAACCATACCAGGTCACAATGCTCGCGTCAACACTTCCCAATCACATGGATAGCTGTTCACTTGAACTCTCTTAACACTGTTAAACGTTTCCTCTTCCTGCTGTCATTTACAACGAAAAGTGTCCTCATACTCATGTCTCAGCAAAGTTCCAGACATTACGGATTTCATCACATATAAATTCTTTAAAAATATACTTCTGTCCAAAGACTTGATGACTACTATGTACACTACAAAAATAAATTTTCATATAAATAAATTATATGGCATACTTTCATCTCTGTAATTGAAATGACACAAACTCATTTCCACCCAATTTGGCAGACAACGAGACCCAGTTTGAATATTTATTTCCTTTAAACTCCGAACACTAAAACCTACCATGAGTCCTTAATGTAAATGTTATATACTCTGAACTATTTAACATTAGTAAGCACTCTATACAAATAAAACTTCTGTTCAAAAGTAAAACATAACTGCAATAGTGTTTCCAATAGAAATAAAATCCCTGCATTTTTTTTTTTGTTGTTATAAACTGGCATGACAAATTCTGGAGGACATTCTTATGATACAAAATTATAAATATCAGCAAAGATCTTTTCTTTTAAAAATTAAAACATCCAAATAAACAAACAATACAGACAAAATAAAACTATGATGAGACAGACAGACAGACAGACAACACTCACACTCCAAGACTGCAGTCTCCTGTCAGCTCTGTGTTCTTCCTGCCTTGGCTGATGCAATTCACAATGTACAGAAACCAAAGGGCTGTACAAATTCCTTATGCCACGAGAGAGCCTCAGGAGTGACAGACACAACCAGGAATTGCAGGGAGGCGGCTTCAGTTTTCTATCTCCCTTCTCAACTCAGGCACCAGCTATCTGAGCAGAGCTGGTTTTGGGTAGGCAGACAGTAGCCTGACAGGCATTAAGACAGTAGCAGTGGGTGTCCAGGGCCTCTGCATATTCACACACACACACACACACATGCACACACACACACGTTCGCACCGCAGCCACAGGTGGCTTCCAATTAGTACCTTACAGTTTGGGGATGAGTTTTACGCACTGAGGTCACTAGATTGCTGGTACTACCAGGGCCATTGCCGTTACAGATTTCCACGCAGGACAGGAGGGCCTGAAGTTGCATGCAGAATGCACTCCTCACAGAAGCACCCACGTGCACTAGCTCCCTTCCTCTGAGACAAGTCCTCAGTGTTCACTCACAAGGGAGGATATTGCTTCCCCGCCACTAGTCTCTGGCCAGGGAAAGAGAACAGGATCAAATTTTCAAATCTAACACCTGGTTCGAAGAGCTTCCTCTATATACTTCTTTGGGATGGCATCTTCCTGCTCTTCCATGAACATTATACTGGATGAATTCTAACAGTGGAGAAGGGAATGGAGTGTGCACAGGACAAGAACACATGAAGAAGAGTCTTCAGCAGCTCACATCCCACACAGCTGACTGCATCATCAGTACGCCCCAACCAGGCAGTCAATGTATCGAGAGGAATTCGGATTTGTAAAGGTTTGAATATAGACCTTGAATGACATAGATTTTTCTGCCTGTATCTGGCTTATGGGGATGGGAGGCTGTGTGCCAGGTGTTGCTCATCAGAAAGGTACAATACCACACTTCCTTTGAGTGTAATCTCACAACCCGGCTGAGATTCACCACCAATGAAGACCGCTGGCTCCACATACAGAGGCCCTGACACCTGACATTATGATCTATGAGAATGTATTCTCTTTGAAGCACAAGGGGCAGTCCCTGGAGGGCTACTCATGACCTCAGGAGCTGCTGCAGGCATGAAGCCAAGTTTCCTTCTCTGGAATATTTCCAGAGAATAAGGCAGATGACGGGTCCACCCTTCCACCAGCACCAAGACAGAAAGAGACCTGGACTTTCCCAGCTTGACTAGGCCATAGCTAAGGTCACCCGAAGCAAAGAGAAACAAAAAAAAAAAGAACAAAACAAAAATCACAGTACAGTACATTGGGAAATCACACACTCACACACACACACACACCCATGAGAACTGCACAAAACTACCCCTAGAGAAGCCACTGGGATTAACCTGTTTTCTTCATGTCTGCTCGTTAAACAATTATCACGCATAGCGTGTTCAAAAGTTAACAGTAACATTTCATCCTACCACAGGGTTGTGATATGCAAATTTAAAATATTTTAAACAGAAACCTTTACAAATAATCCTATTACATAAGCAATATTTGCATAGAATTATACAAGTAAATTATACAATATTTAAGCAGCAGCGACATATGCTGGGAGATTTTAAAAACTAAGTTAAGCTTGGTTGTGGCACAGAGACCAATGTACACAGGGGAGGAGCCCTGTGGTCTCCCCACTCTGGGGCAGGAGTGGAGAGGCCCCAGGCCATAGACTTTACAGCATTTCCATGTATATTACATGTGTACACCTCTTAAATATTTATAGAAATATTTCACAAAATAATACAATCAATTACAGTAACAATGAACTGCTTTCCCATAATTCCAAGCAGTTCTCTTCAAGCAGTCAGTTCTGGAAAGAAGTGGGGGGTGGGGTTTTTCCAATCTTTGGCCTCTTTGCTTCAGATTTTAATTACCCTTTAAAAGAAAACAAAAAAGGAAGTCACATCATGGTCATGACCACAGAGCTGTGTGCCTCTCACACAATACACCCCTTAACTCCAGGTCAGAACAAAGCAACTCTACAACGGGCTGACTGTTGTGCTAAATTCATCTAATGTATTTTCACCTTGCAAGGCCATCTGCATGCTGGTTAGAACTCTGCTGCAAGCATGGCAAACAGGTACAAGGTAAAGCTGTTAAACTGCATTCAAGAGATTACGAGTTAAAAGAAAAGAAATCCAGTTTGGAACTGTATTGGTTTGGCCATATCAGCCTTGCCTTGGGGAGAAAAGGTCCCACAGGGTCCAGTTTGGGATGTGCCAGTGCTCAGTTAACCCTGGAAAGCACCCTGGGGCACGCACCTCAGTCGGAGCTGCTCCCCCACGGCCTCTCCTCACACTCCACGTCCTGTAGTTCTATGACCTCCACCTTCGAGTCCCTCCTCTCGCACCTGACATGAAAAGGCACATGGGGATCCTCGAACACCCCATGGTCAGTCTCAGGGTAGCTCTCATAGCCTGGACAGGGACCCCCTCGGGGGTTACGCCCAGGCCCAGGTGGGGGATGCACAGCGACAGTCACAGAAGCGGAAGCCGTCACAGTGGTGATGGGCTGGCCATAGCTGGGCACAGAGCTGCCCATGGCAGTGGACGCTGGGTTCCGAGGGTTGTGAGAACGGGCCCCACGGGGGCCTGAGCGGTCCCTATTGCTAGGGCCAGAATGCCCTTCAGTAGAAATTTCAAAAGCGTCTCTGCGCGGTCTGTATGGGGGTGGCCGCAAGCCTTCTCTGGGAGGATCCCTTCGGGGCTGCTGGCCTTGCCGTCCAGGGGACAAGGAGCCAGAGTCCAAGTGGGGCTGCTGCCGAGAGTTCAAGGGAGGGTGACGTCTCGATTCAGGATGGACCACCTGCAGAGGTGACACAGTTAACACGGGGTAGAATGGTGTCCTTCCACCCACAAAGAAAACCCACTCCTTTAGTATCTCCAGAGTGTGGATCCTGCATGCTCCAGACCCTGCATGCTCCAGTAAAGCTGGCTGGAGGCATATAGCTGCCGCTCACAGCTGCAAGAACATCCCAAGGGCTTTACTTCTACAAACCAGCTACCCCCACCCTGATCAGTCCATCCAGATCCTAGGTTCTTTTCCTCAAACTGCTAAGTGTCTGGCCCTGGCTGGCCAAAGGTGGGGTGTATTGATACACATGCAATCACACACAGTAGCTTTTAGAGATGTAAGATACCAGTTTCTGGGTCTTGTTTCACCTGCCCCCAACCCCAAGCCAGGTGTGGCTAAGTAGCTAATGTACTAAAGAGCAGAGCAAAAACCTCTGCTGTCACGGATAGTTCTGTCACAGGCACTCGTCTCAGTCTGACCATTAGGAATCTGGTTTCTGGGTCTCTGTGCAAAGCTGGAGCAACACAGTGGCCACATCAATCAAAAGGACCGTGACCAACTTCAAAGTCATTGAGCTTGTACCTATTTTTAGGCTCCTGCTGAACAAAACCAGATTCACACTGCAGCTCAGCAGGGCATCGTCATGGGGGGTGGCGGGCACACAACCGCACAATTCACTGGCCAGCCACTCTCTCCTTCATGGAAGGCTGCTCTAGCCTGGGACTCGAATACACATTTCCTGTAAGGATGGTGGGGGCCTCAGGCGAGCAATGGGAACTCTGGAGCCTTCCTTGGCTCTTTAAGGCTGAGCATCTTGACTGGGGGCTAGTGCGGGTAAGGAAGCAGTCTGTCGCTTCCTCACTGTCTTCTGGAATTAAGGAAAGAACTCAGGATGCTCCTGCACTTCATTAGATCTCCAGCCATCTACAACAGTAAGAGCTTGAAGCCACAAAGGTATGGGAAAGTCTTAGATAATAATTAAAATAATTTTTGTACCAAGGCCAATTAAAGGGAATAGAGATGAGAAGGAAGAATTGCTTCTCACGGCAGTACAATACGCTATTTGTTACATTTCCTCACCTAACACTCAGACAGAACAGGAAAGGGGGTCAAGGCCTGCAGCTGAGTCTACTTTGAATAAGGGTAGAACTGGGGTTGAGCCCCAGGGCATTGAGTATTCTCGGCAAGCTTTGCCGCGCGTAACAATGTTGCCAATGCCGCT
Organism: Peromyscus maniculatus bairdii; assembly: GCF_049852395.1. Lineage (NCBI taxonomy): Eukaryota > Metazoa > Chordata > Mammalia > Rodentia > Cricetidae > Peromyscus > Peromyscus maniculatus. The sequence continues at coordinate 143,579,396 of NC_134856.1, forward strand.
TCAATCCACAAGATTGAAAGGATGCATGTCATAGTTTACAAAGAATGGTGTGCTGGCAGTTCCTGTGATTTGACCTGGTGTATACACTTTTTTCTTGCACCTATCTGTCTGTGAGATCTGCTGCTCAGATCTCCCTGGACCTCCCCTGGACCTCCTGGCTCACTGCCAGAGGAGAGATGAATCTTTCCCAATCCCTCAGGTGACTCACAGTGGATCGGGCAAAGACGGGGTTTTCTGTGGCTTCCACAATCACTTGGTGGGCAGGACCTCCGGAACCCTGCTGTGCCTCATAGTGCCTGAGTTCCTCACTGATGCCAGACACTGTGGTCTGAGAGCTGTACTCTGAGTCAGAGGAATCAGACCCATTGTTCGTGTGTCCGGGAGGCACTGCAAACCGGACCACGCTTGGGGGCGGCTCAGGCGAAGGAGTGGGCAACCGGTTCAGGCCACTGGCTGGAGACACCTATTTAAGGAGAGTCCCAATTAAAGTGTTACATTCGTTTATCTGTTGCCCATCTTAAAGTTCAAAGCCCAATGCTATTCATCAGCCTCCATCACCTGACAAAAGAACCCCACACATCATACTGCATCTACTCCCCTCTCCCTGCTATCTGGCAGACCCTCAAGATACTGGCACAGAAACACTGCCCATGTCTTCCAACATCAGAAAGGCAGGATAGGTGTCTTTTACACCTGTTAAGCCCAGACACTTCTCTGAAGTAGAAAATCTTCCTTTATATATCCCCAAGACTGAAGTTGCCCATCAGCTGATCTAAAACAGTTTGCTCTACAGCCCCCAGCCTCAACTACCAAATGGAAAAGTAAAACGGTGATTACTGCTGGGTGTTTACTAATGCGGTCACACCATCAGCAAACACAGCAGCACCTAAGTATCTAGGTCCGGAGAGCACTGGGGAAAGCAGGCGGCCTGTGGGGTGAGTGTCCCACCCTGGTAATCACTGACCTCAGGACACGGTCCAAAGAAGGACAAGAGTACGGGCAGCAAAACCAGTCCGTTGAGAACCCCCAAGACAGTGAGGATCGCCAGGACAGCAAAGAAGTATCTGGAAGATAAAAGGGACACGAGACTTGTCAGTGTGGAGAGAAAGCATTCCACCTCCACGCACCCAAATGTTACTTTGCACCAAGAGCTCAGCTTAACAATCCCAGTCCTCTGAAAAGTCAGCCACAAAACTGTAGTTCAAACTTTAACACAAGATTAGTATGGAGCTTTGTTCTTTTTTAACCTTATGACTCTGAGGACTACATTCCACACACTAGAGTGTTAGTTCATTAAAGGAAAAAAAAATAAGTTTGTTAATTTGCTGAGATCTCGTGCCTGTAATGTTATTTATGAACGTGTTACACCAACACAGGACTAGGGAATGTGAAATGAGTGACTGAACAACCTGGAAGCAGACACAATGCCGAGGGGCCCCTGCTCACGAAAACCCGGCAGAAGCAAACAAATGAAGTGAAGGGTGTAGAATTTAAACAATTTGGCCCAGGAGGAAAAGCAGCCTGCTTCTGCAGGCAGCTAATCCACTGTGAAATGCCCCTGCCTCTTACGGCAGAATCTCTAATTAAGTCTCCAGCCCATCAGGTAAGGCATTCCCTGGGCTTTCATTAATCACAACTTTCTGCCTAGAATTCTCTGGGTTCCAGTTTTACCAAATAGCTCCAATTGCAACCTTTTTAGAACACAGGAACCAGCTCTGCAAAGAAAACGCTGCCCATTCTGTGGGAGCGGGGGGCATTGTGCGGGGCGAGGGCGCTCCACAATGGCAGGCTGCTCTGCAGGCCAATCTTTTGTTGAACAATTTAGCATCTTTGAATACTCTTGTTTTGCGTCAGCCAATTCAAACATAAAGGCTGAAGCACCATGGCAGAAGAGGGAGAGTGAACAGCGAGTTCTGCGTTCCCACCATTGAGGGCTAAAGGTCTGGGATCCTTCAAGAATACCAAGGTAAACCTGTCAGCCAGGGCCCGCCTCTGGTCGGCACTCTGCACAGCGGGAGGGTGCACACTCCACGCAAGGATGCTTTTCTGGAACTAATGATTTCTAAGGCTTTGATGGAACTGGGCTGGGGGGTGGGGTGGGGCTAGGATGTTCTGGAAAGAAAGAGGGAGGGCTAGATATCTATCTGTTAATGGTCCCCTGAATCATAAAACTGAACAGCCACCCTACAATGCCATGTCTATGTATGTTTTGACATCAGATGAAAGGGGAGAGAATCCCTATAAAAATACAAATACCTCACAGCTATTGTAAACACTGGAACCCTCTGAGTTGCATTAGTAAAAACCCAAGCCACCAATGTCTTGCTCTAACATAAACTGTAGAACTTTCAGTGGAGGCATATATCAGCGGCAGGCATTAAGACATTTGCATCCCATCCATCTAGCTGCAACATAAACAGACCAATTAGATTTCTGACAGCTTCATGTATACAATGTCTGCTCATTTATTCAACTCTGGTGAGGACTTTATCCATCCTATTTTAGAAAATGGGAAGCCTTTCTAAGTGCTTGAAACAGGAACTCTGATATCTCTGGGAGGGAATGAGCAGCCCCAGCTAGGACAGGGAGGGAATGAGTTCTGCTTTGTGAGATCCTTTGCAAAGGTGTGCACTGGCTAACCTTCAAGGTCCCAGCACACCCTGCATTTATTTCTCTTGGCTTTCAACTGCCTGGGGAGACTGGTATCTCCCAATCCCGGCAGACTATAAGCCACACAGCAGAGTAGGTTATGTGCTACTTGCCAGTAGTCACAAAAAATGGTACTCGTGAGATGAGGCTGGCATTACCTTTGTGTTGGAAGAGCCTAGAGACCATGCCAAAACAGTCCTATTTGGCATTGGGCTTCATACTAGAAAGACAAAGCTAGTATCTGTGTAAGAGTGTGTAGGGGAAATAAATGTCAAATCAACCATTTAAAACAGAACGAACCCAAACCAGGATCTAAGTGAAGGCAGCCATCTCACCGGTTTCTGGCAAAGGAGAAGCTACTGATTAGCACTAACTTATCAATAGACTGTGTGAAGACTAGTCTAGATAGCATGCTCAGGCTCATCTGAGAGCTGTCTGGAAAGGCCGCTGTTAATCTGCACTTTAAGAGCCCCAGATGATCAGGAAGCATGTTATATAGGGTGCTGTCTACACTGAAATGAATCTGCTTACTCCACCCCAGACAGTGAGCCAACCATGCCCTCATTCAGAAAGACTGACGCCCTGGAAGCCTGGATAACCAATGCCTCAAGACTGGTCCTCTCTTTTCTCTCCTCTGGTAGTGGGGATTGAAACCACTTGCCCCACGCACCTTCGGCAAGTACTTGCTGTATCACTGAGCTACACCCCCAATGTAACTAATTTTTGTTTTGCATTAACCTTCAACTAAAACTTCTAGCTAAAATTCTTTTTATCTGAAAAGGTGAGCTTCCCTACTTGGCCAGCCTATGTGTGTACACATGTAAAGGTTATATTAGAGCCAGATGTGGTATATAGTATATATAGGCTATAAGCACATGCCTATAATTCTAGCACTTAGGAGGCTAAGGCAGGATAATCAGCAGTTCAAAGCCATTCTCTGCTACATCACAAGTTTGAGGCAAGCCTGAGCTACATGAGACCTGTTTCATAAACAAACAAACCCCCAAACACTCAATCCCTTAAAAAGCATTTTCTTGTCTTCCTCACACTTTCCTGTGTTAAACACACAGTAGTGCTTTTCCTAAGGAGTGGTCTGACGAGCAGCCAGAACATACAGGAGTTCTAGCCCAGACAGCGAAGCGCAGAGTAGTTCTGTTTCAAAGAGTACCAATAAAAGAAAAACCAAATGATGCTACCAAGAACAGCCTGATTAAGTCACCTCTCCAGACATGGAGCACCACACACACTCTCTGGGTTTTTCTGCCTTATTCTAAAGAATATCTACTATCTTACACACAGAGGACACTGGTTCTGCCTCTTTGCAATAGATCAAGGTTCACACCTAGGAGCAGAGACACCCAGTGAGGCCAACAGCACTGTGGAAAGAGTTCTTGCTCCAATCTTAAGATTCTTTTTAAATGAAAACTCACTGTCTTCTACACTTCGGAAAGTTACCATCTTACCCATACCAAGTAGCAAAATCATGCCTTGTGATCCAAAGAAGAGTACACGGGCCAGGCTTGGAGCCCCTGAATGTGACCCTGAAGTCAGATGTTCAGCATTGGTGAACTCTCAGAAGGGACCCAAACACAAAATCTGGGTACACTGCACTCATTTCCTGTGTAAAGTTTAGAACTAGATGACTACACTGGAGGTATGCTAAGTTTTTTCTACAGTTTATTTTGAGGCAGGGTCTCATGCATCCCTAGCTGTCTCAAACTCAATACACAGCCAAGGATTAGGACTATAGAGATGAGCCTCCCACACCTCTTTTATGTGGCATGGGAGACAGAATCCAATGCTTCATGCATGCCTGGCACCCCACTGAGCTACATCCCCAGCCCCTCCCAAAGTTCTGAAGGAGAGAAAACCAAAGCTGAACGTTGTTAATTATCGGAACCCACAGTCATCTCTCATAGGTGTTTATAACGGGAATCTCAACACTTGGGATACCAGGTGCCTCCGGCTTCAAGCTGTGAAGCTGCCTCTGCTCTAACTTTTCCTCTTATGTCTTCCAAGATACGAGACCAGAAAGCTTCTAAGAGAGCTTGTCTGCATGCCTCATGACAGGTTGAGATGCTGCCACCTACCAGACAGAGGAAAAGCCACAGAGACTACACAAAGTCTCCTATTCCACTTCTGCTTACCTGACAATGAAATCAAACTCGGACCCTGCAAGCATCAGTACGCCCAGCAGAGTGGACACAGCACCGTCCAGAACAGGAGCGAACATGTGCTCCAGGGCAAGCATAGCCCTGTGGTTCTTGTCACCAATGGCTGTCAGAAAGGCCTGAGCAAAGGAAGAATTGAGATGGTCACATTTCTGGACTGTATGTGGTGAAGTGCTCAACTCTGTCTATACTTGGGTTTTGTTAATTTTCTCATGTATCTCAGGCTGGCCTCAAACTCACTACTGTACAAGAATGACCTTGAACTTAACCCTCCTGGCTCCACTTCTAGAGTGCTTGGGTTTACAGGTATGTGCTGCTGTGCCTGGTTTTATGTGGTGCTGGGGTAGAGCCTGGGCCTCCTGTAGGTGAGACGAGCACCTTACCACCACCTCAGCTGTAGCCTCCACCCTGTAAGTAATTCTTAAGTTCAAGTAGGTGGCTCGAGTCACCTCAAAGAGACTATTCTGTTGTTAAGAGAAAAAAAGAAATCATCTAAAATGTAGCAATAAAGCCAAAAGGATGACTGTGTTTTTAACGTCATGATAAAGCATTTGTCTTTATTCTAATGGTCTTCTGAAGAAAAGTATTATGTGTATGGGTGTTTACCTGCATGTATATGTCTGTGCACCATGTGCTTGCCTGGTGCCCACAGAGGACAGAAAAGAGGACATGAGATCCACTGGAGCTGGAGTTACAGTTAGTTGTGAGCTTATGCTAGGCAAGTCCTCTACCAACTTAGCTAAAGTCCCAGCCTCAGGTCTGCCTGAAATGCTGGATGTTGCCTCTATCTTTCTCTCCAAAACATATGCTCAAGATTTTACTGCTTAGCTCCTAGAATGTTTACTTGGTTTCACTACAATGCCCTGTTCATATTATTGGGCCATAGTTAGTGATGCATTATCTTGAATAAAACCCAAAGCATGATGGGCCAGGCTTATAATCTGACAGGCAGATCCCTGGACCCTGCTGATCAGCCAGCCTAACCTACTCAATGAGCTCTAGGCCAGTGAGAGACTGTCACCCAAAATAAGGTGAATGGTGTCTCAGTAACAGTATTTGTTACCCTCTAGCCTCTACAAGCATGTGAACCTACACACACACACACACACACACACACACACACACACACACACACACACACACAATTCTAAGATATTGTTTCTAAATCATCATCTTACTAATAGCTTCAAAACATTTTTTCTGAACATCCAAGTCCACAACCTGTGAGTGCAGGGATAGTTCTGAGAGGTTACAGAAGGCACATACCACGTGCTAAGCTCCAAGGACAATGTGGAGAAGGCACGCTAACATCACTTGGTTCAGGCCAAGAGCTGAGTTTCCCAGCTTGGGCATTCCAAACACCAGAGTTTACTCAGCCGGTACTTATTTACTGAATGCCTGTTAACAGCCCCAGGTACTCAGGATGTGAGCACATCTGTAGGCAGAAAGTTAACTGCACACTGCTACAGGGCTTTTGACTAATTTTCTCATCAGTGTGTGCAGCTGGCTCATCTTTTGGATTCTAGACTCTCTTTGAGGTTGATTTCTTCCAACACAAGGCAGTGTATAAAGAAAGAAGGCCAAGGTCCTGGTGAAAGCATCCTTGGTTCTCTTGTTTTCTGCTGCCATGGATGCATGAGAAGCTGGGAGGTCTACAGAGATGGGTGGGCTGAGGTGGAAGAGCAGGCTCTTCAGGGCTGTACACCTGAGCTTTCGTTCACAGGCCTGAGGGTATTTCTGTGGCTGCCAGCTCACCTTACCCTCAATTATGCTATCCCCACCAAGCCTCTGAGGGTGGTCTTGCTCTATTCATCCCCACTTTATGATTGTGCTTAAAACTGGATGGATGTTTGCCTAAATACACAGAATATCTTGGGACCACAGTGACAACTTCAGGACAGGTGTGCTACTAGTGAAAAAAAAAAAAAAAACAAAAAACAACCCAACAAAACGACAACAAACCAGTATCAATGTGGAGTCTTTACAGTCCCAACACACTACTGTGGTGAGCAATCATTTTTACTCCCTTGTCTCTTATCTAGGACTCCCCAAGAGATTAAGAACCCCCAAAACATTTCAGACTTCCTTGAGAAAACTGTGCTTGAAGCTGTCCCTATGACATGTAGAAAACAAAAGGCCCAGGTTCCTTTGCCCAGTCAGCCAATTTCCCCGAAGGACCTCTCATACCAAAGCCACGTGGACGGTGAACTCCACTCCGATGCCGACAGATGCAATCAGGATGACCACAGGCACAGCACTCAGCTTGATCCCAATGAGGCCCATCATGCCAAAGAGCTCAACTGTCATCAGAGCCAGGACCATGACCTTGAGGAAGGCACACAACAGGTAGTGATTGGTACAAGGGATACTAGGAGCGGCCAACGGTGCAAATCAACAATCCCAGTGCGGCTTTGTCTAAGACGGGGAGCAAAAAAACCTGTCACCTGAATACTACAGAAAAGCACTACCGTCCTTTACCTCTGGATACGCCTTACATTTCAACAGCCTGCTGAAGGGAGATGTTAGCACAACTTACTGTCAGGCTAAAAAGAGATTTTGCGAAGGCAAAGTTTAGTTGTGTGTGTGTGTGTGTACATGTGTAAACTAGAAGTAAAGCTGGTGTTGCTCTCTGGAGCCTCCACTGAGACCTGAAGTTCACTGATCAGGCTAGGCTGGCTGGTCAGGTCTCCTCCTGTTTCTGCCTCCCTAATCACACATTACCACACCCAGCTTGACCGAGCTATCTCCATATCCATCAGTTTAGTATTCTTTGCAAATTATTTTTCTCTGCTCCTATCTTAGAAAGGGAAAAATAAAGAGACCACATTCTGGAGCCATCTATAAAGAAGTATACTATCAGAGTCCAGCCTTTTCCCACTATTATTTCATCAGCAACACAGTTACTAGAAACAGTTGAGTGAGCACAGGTTACATGCAAATACAGTAGTGCTTTAACATACCCAACTTGGGCCTGGGGTACTCTGGTATAGAGGTCCCAGAGCCAATACCTAGGACAACCGTGGTCCACAACAAGGCTTTAACCTTAAGCACCGGAAAGTGTTCTTTAACTCTGAGTTCATACTGCAGTGTTTTGACTGTTACAGGCTGCAGCCTAAGGAGAGCTGATAGGATGGGGTGAATAAAGGATTCTGTAGGTAAAGGAACTGTGCTTTGGTTGGGGAGCCCACAGACCAGCATGTCAGGTTACTGGGCCTCTGTGCTTTCAAGAGATGGGCAGCACTACCGGGTCCACAGCTCTGGAGCCTCTCCTCTTCCCTCTAAGGTGTGGAGAACGGCATGAAAACCTACAAGGAAGATCTGCGTTTCCTCGGCCAAGGAGCAAAGAACTGGTTCACAACCAAGGACGTTCTCGTGAGCCTCCCCGACTTCCACCACACGGAGGAATGAGAGTAAATGATCTTTCTTGCTTGGGGATAGGACAGTGGGTGGTGGCAGAGGTTGGGAGGAACAGAGAAAGATGGACGCCATCCATGACTTAAGTGCTGTGAAGGCTTCTGCAGACTAAACAATTACCTTTAATGTACCTGCTGCCCAGATTAAGCACAGTAACAAAATCTGTTTTTATAATTCTGGCATTTTAAAGACTATACCACAGTTCATGGGACTTAATGCCAGGATGTCAGACTCTACACGAGACTCACTTCAAATCTGAGGGTAGCCTAGAGAAGATGCTCCAAACTAGCTATGAGAGGCAATTTATCATTTCCCCAGCAGTTACAGTGTACACGATGCACCAAGAGCCCACATGTCATCCCCACCCCTGCATCTGTCTTAACTTCTCTGTGCAGGCTTCCCCATGACACACAAAGAACCTTCTATACATTATTAGAATGGGGATGCGGCCACAAAATAACTTTCCAATTAGAAAATTAGTTATGCTTTTTTTTTTTTTTTTTTTTTAAAGTAAAATTTCAGTGCCTTTATGCAGTGTGCTTACAAAGCCTCCTATCTTATACATGCATGTTTTAATGCTGTGTGAGAGGGGACACAGATTCCGGCCATTAGAGGCTCTACCTTCCCCATGAACCTCACCACCTCAAGTAGAATAAATATCTTACAGATGATGCAATCTATACCCTCCTCCTCCAAAGGCCCAGACATAAACAAAACTTCCTGGCTGCAGAAAGAGCTATGCCGAAAGGAATCCGACTTCTGTAAAGACCCTTATAGTAAACTCACGATGATCCCAGCCGTCCAGGGGTTCAGCAGGAAGACTGCACACACCAGAAACGTGCAGGCCAGCACCACACTGATGGCCAGCAGCAGCCAGTGGCGCAGGCTGATGTACTGCTCCCAGAACAGGAAGGGGTAGCCATTGGGGTAGCTGGACAGCCCCAAGCTCGTGTAGTTGTTACAGATGATTCTCACTTTTTCAATGGCTTCCACAAAGTCTGAGGTGTCTCGCAGGCCGTTGAGGTAGAAAGGGAACTGAGCATATTCGATGGGCTCTGCTGCTGGGACTGGACAAAGAAGAAGCAGGGTGAATGAGGGCCTCAGGGAAGAGCCTCCTCCACCCCAACTCCACAGATGTTGGGTATGTAATGTAATAAAGAGAGAACTTCCTAGAAATTCACTCATTATCTTTCTTCCAACAGAAAAGGCAAACAATACATGATTCTGGGCTTTCACAATATGCAGAGATGGTTTAAAATTTCTCACTAACAATCCATATGTTTTCACTGCGTGTGCCCACTTCAGGCATACATGTGGAGGTCAGAGGACGACCTTGGATGTCAATCTTTTCATTCTACCTTCCTAGTGAAAAGTCTCTTGCTTTTTGCTATTGCATATTCCAGGCTAGCTAGCCCTGGAGCTCCCAGGAACATTTCCCATCCCCCTCTCATCCTGTCTTATACATTGGGGTTACAGGTACACTACCACACCCAGCTTTGTGTGAATTCTGGGGATTCAAACCCAGTCCTGATGCTTGTGTGGCAAGCTCATTTACCCAGTGAGTCATCTCCTGAGCCCAGAATCAACCCTTTGGTTTTTATTTGGTGGTGGCAAGTGGGTGAAGAGTGAGGAAGGCAGAAGGCCTCTGTGATCTGCATTTTTTTTAAGTCTTTGATTTTATTATTCCAGAAATAACTACCATTTGTGAGAACTCTAAATGCTGTAAGACTTCAATGTTGAAAACACCTTTTCGTTTCCACATTCAATTTGCTCTCCTTGACCATTTATTTATAAGACCAAAGTAATCCCAGAGTCATGCCTTGCAGAAAAGACACTTTACTTTCTTGTCCTTTAGTGACCTTGCAACTTAAACCTTGCCTGCTTTTCTAATGCAATGCTAAGTCTTCAGCAAGAGGGGAAGAAATCCTCACACAACAAGCATCTAGTTACTGCCCTGTGTGTTCCACACCCTTTGGGGTCATTCAGTTGACTTGCTAAACATGATTTGCCCTATTATAATCTCAACTATAAATTTTCATTAAGACAAGCCTTGGCTGCTTGCCACCAGTCTCTGGGGGTTGGTACAGGGGAGTTCAGACTGCTGCCTGCCCTGTTTGCAAAGGGACCCGTCTTCTTTCTCATGTCTTCTCTTGGCCCAATAGCCAAAGCATATGCTGCTACTAACATCTCTAACATAAATGCAAATTAAATCCACACAGAGCCACCTTTCAAACCCTAGGCTTAGAGGTGAAGGGAAGAGGAGAACACTGATGTATACAGACTTTTCTTCTCCAGTTTAAACAGCTCTGACAGAGCACAGGTGCTTGGTGGCTTATAGAAATGACCCAACATGCCAAAAATCCCTTCAACACCAGAGTTGACAAAGTTAAGATAAACATATAATCCCTAGCGATAAAACTCGGCAATAGTAAAATAACACTCAATGTGGAGGCGTCCCCAGCTTTCACATGGAACAGCTGGCATCAGGAGAGATGCCTGGAGTTAAGGCTACAAAAGGAGGTTAGAAACGCTTATTTCTCAAAGTGAGAGTGCAGGGCTGTATTCCATTACACATCCTCGTCTGTCTCCCAGAGTTTTAAACTAAAAGAAATATATTGTTCTATTTACACTTTTGAACCCTGGGTAGTGTCAACGAATGAGGCTGTTGCTGAGCTCCAGGCAGCAACTAAAGGAGCCTCTGAGAGCTCCCAGCCTCTCTGGATAGACTGCTACTTACTTCTCAGCCTGGTCTCTGGCATGTAGTCGGCTTTGTCGTGGACCCACTCTGGTCGGTGAGGCCGGATGTTGGCCTGGGAGGCAGCGTAAGCTACAGGGTCGTTGCTGACCCAAGCCGTCAGGTAGATGTAGAAAGCGCTGGGATTAATGATGCCATCTGCATCCACCAGACGCTGTTTAGTCAACTACAAAATGGGAAGAACAGAGGTCATTCAGAGCAGGCTGTGAGGTAAACACACTCCTGCTGGGATAGTAAAGCTTTGTACCCACATTTCCAACAAACAGTAGAAGGCCCATGGCTTGACAGTGCCCTAAGTCCCTCAAAAATACCTTTGATGTCTTTCAAAATGCACCTATTGGGGGATGCAATCACCAGTGTGTTTACAGCAAACACAGGTTCTGCAGATGGCCCAGGAATCGGCTGAACCAATTAAATCTGGATGCTAAAAGAGACTGTCTGCAGCCAAGGCGGGTAATGAACAATCTGGAAAACCATATTTACAGGAGGGGCAGGGGGGAAACCTGGCAAGCATCCCCATCCACGTCTGTGTGCAGTTAACCTCTGTTGTTAACACTGAAGGAAATACCACCCAGTAAATGGAGGGGAGCTATAAAATAAAACAACATCTGTATAAATTTTGCTAACACAGCCTCCGATGACCTGTGTATTCAAAAAATGCCCATTGCCAGAAAGTGGAAGACAATGATGTAAAGCCAGGGCCCTTCTGAGTAATCTTACTTCTGAGCCCTGGTCAGATGCAGTGGCCACATCTGCTCCCACAGTAGGTCTTGTGGGCTTTGCTTGAGTCAAAGACACTATGAGACAGAGTGTGGATTATAAATATGGTAGATACACCGAAAAAAAATTTCCTGTTTACTTTAGATCCAGGCCTTCTTCCAACGTTTGGTCTTTTTTAACAAAATGAAAAACACCAGCGACAGCAGTTCACAGAGAAAAGAGTGGAAGAATAAAGAGCGTGGAAGAGATGGAGAGAAGTAGACGGCAGGGATCTGGATTCAATTAATCCACGGGATTTCTAACAACTGTAGGTCCTCAGACTGTCTCTGGAATTACATAGCACAGCTCCTGGCCTCCGTGCATGCAGCATGCTCTTCTTTCTCCCGGGAGAGGAAATGGTATCTTGGTGCCTAGCCCCACCACAGGCATCCCACAGGCTCCCTGATTCCTAAGTCCAATTCAGTATGTCTCTGCTCTATCCTCTCAGGCAGACTGGTCTGCCATACCCTTGTCAGACCTGACAGCCCATTGCATGCCACTATAAAGCACCAAACTTCACACTCCACAATGACCGAACAATGTACTTTGTAAATCTGTCACCTTTAATGCCAGCAAAAGGGAGAAGACAATGTACAGAGCTGCCGAGAAGATCATTAACATGATGTTTTCTGCCTAAAGACAGAGAAAGCAAACTACGAAGAGCAAAGAGGCCTAGGACTCACTCCAAATCCAGGGTGCAAATGTACCCTGCACATGCCCGAGGAAACCAGAAGGGATATGCCAGAGATCAAGTGCTTCAAATACAGAACACGATCAAAAAGAACAGCCCTCATTACTGAGGCAGAGCAATGTAGGGAGGGTGCATGCCTCTGTCTGCTATATTCAGGCCACAGCAAGCTGCCTGTTCTTAACATCTACTCTTGGGGCCAAGCTGACCCCAAAGCATTAATACATCCTTCCACTATCCTAATGACCTCTATGATCTAAGCCACCCATCTACCCAACCTCGGTTCAAATGACTGTTAACCAACAAATCCATTGTCCACTGTCTGAATACGCCATACTAATGAGTGTTAAACTCTGAAAGCCCAGTGTGCGTCACTGGGAAAAGCACTGTCTGTCAACACCCCCGTATTCTGCTCATTGCTACTGTGTTGGAGGTAACACCTGTCCTAACCGACGAGAAGGGAAAGGGAGGCTTTCTGGCTGGCTCGAGGTCACAGTTACTATCTCCCCTCACTTCAGACCCTTATGGAACACAAACTGGGATCACACACACTGCCGACCCAATTTCCAGGGGTCAGCTGCCTAGAAGTCGTTGTTCACAGTGCCCTGGGACAGTGGGAATACCTGACTAATGTCGATGGGCTTGTCTCGGCTGCCGGTCTGCACCAGGAGTTTGTAGGCGAGGACCCCGTCGTCTGAGCCGTTTTTGTAATTGTTGGGCATGATCCTCCCAGTTTCCCAGTCACTGTCAAATGCATCCTGAAGTCCTGGAAAGAGCAAACATGTGCAGCACATTAAAACCTGGACCAAGAGGCCTGGTCCTGAGGGAGTACGCCGAGGACAGTGGGCAGGGCGGGAGACTTATCTACAGCTTTCTCTCACTTAAGAAAGGACCGCGATGCTAGCCATCGCCGCCCAGCGAGGAGAAGAAAAACACATGATCCACTTAAACTGAGGAGCAGAAGTCCAGGAGCTAGACAGATGGCTCAGAGCACTTGCTGTTCTTCCAGAGAATCCAAGCTCAGATCCCAGAGCCCACTTTGGAGGGCATACAAACTGCCTGTAACTCCAAGGGAGATGTCCTCTTGCGGCCCCCACACACCCCCAAAAAGGGGAGGGGGAATAGTGGCACAAGCCTTTAATCCCAGCACTAAGGAAGCAGAGGCAGGCAGATTCCTGTGAGTTCAAGGCCAGCCTGGTTTACATAGTGAGTTCCAGAACAGCCATAAAGAGTGACCCTGTCCCCCACCGCCTAAAAAAAGATAAAGATCAAATTCTCTCTCTCTCTCTCTCTCTCTCTCTCTCTCTGGAGACAAGGTCTCACTATGTATTCCTTCCTGGCCTATACCTTGACCTCAGTATGTAGATTAGGCGGGCCTGGAACTAACAGAAATCCACCTACCTGCCTCTGCTTCCCAACTGCTGGTATTAAAGGTGAGCTCCACTATGGCTAGCTCAACTCTTTAAAAAACAAAAACCAAACAAACAAACTTCAGGCCTATTCTAGCAAGCAAGGGAGAAGAGAAAGACACACACTACATCCATTAACCATCTCATGGCACACAGGGAGGACCCCAGGAGTTCCTCAACAGGACCAGAAACTCGACCCAGAGCAGGAAAATCCCATTCAAGCTCCCAACTTCCAACAGCAGCTTGGCTGCCCCTGGAGCCCAGGCGAGCGAACATGACTCTGTCAATCTGATCCATCTGTTTGACTTGTGTAGCTAATACAAGTTGTGGGATCCGCTGCCAGGTTGTGTAAAGATCACAGCCAACATCTATTCACTCTCCTCCTGCTCTCTTCCTCTCTGCCACCCTTCCACGTGGAGGGGTGTGTGGAGGAGAAGGAGCACGAGGAAATCCGGATCTGTCTGAGAACAAATGGCAAACGGCAAGCCCTGGGAGAGGAGAGAAAGAGCTTTCTGGGCTGGGGGATGGGCGAGCCCACCAGCTTACCGCACACAGCTGGGCTTGGCCTCGGTAATCAAAACCATCATTACAGACCTGACACTTGGTTACAGCTGTAAAGAGATAAGCATGCTGGACGAGAAAACAAGGCCCTGGTGACCCAGTCTTAGGGTCTGAGCACTGCCTGGAAGGCACTCTCCTCACCCCCCAGCTCTGCTCCTCAGTCACCTCCCAAGTAGACTCCCTAAGTCCCAGGTGCTCCAGGGACCCCTACCCTGTTGAGTTAGACACCTCTGCTCAGAGAGATGCATTTTACTCCATTTCAGGACATGACTAGAGGAACTTCAAAGACAAAACCAAAAACAAACTAAACAACAAAAATACATGTTCTGTGAATGCTCAGCATGGTGAGGTGTTTGGGGTTGGGGAGCGGGAGGAGGTGGGGCTGCCCTTAAAACAAAAGCCTCCCTCCAATATTATTACGATGTGGGCATTGTCTCCAGGGTGTAGGCCGGGTCACCTGTGGGCCCTGTACTTCAGGGGCTGGAGGAGGCAGGCAGAGGGACCACCAGCGTGGCAATCTCCAGTCTCAGACAGACTTTTCCACAGTAAGGTTTGCACAGGCAGGACCGAGCAGATGTTATTTTATGACCCAAAGCCCTTCTCTACCCCCATTCTGGAAAAAATAAACAGGAGAGGAGGACAACCACTCCCCAACCCCCCACAAGGGGCCTGGTCTGTTTGCCAAGCCAGGAGAGAGGAAAAATGAGAGAGGAGAGCTTTTATGACTCCAGACTTGCATGGCTCTAACCTTCCTCTTGGCTCAGTGTTAAAGGGCTACTCCACACAGTTCACCTTCCCTAGCATTCGGTCAGTTCTAATGCTCACCTCCTGAGAGGCTAATCAGCACTATCATTGGAAAGGTTCAAGAGTCAGAGCTAAGCTTTGAACCCAGGCAGCCCAAAGCCAGACTCCACACATATTACTCACTGTGGAAACTCACTCTGAGAGCAGTATGCTGTCCAGGAGAATCACCAAATGCATGGATAACACCAGTAACTTAGCCGATGTACCAGCAGCATCTGGTGTCACAATAGGCAACCAAGTGCATTTGCAAAGGTATGCTCACACAGAGACTTCTGCACTATTCAGGGAAGCCAAAGATCAGAGCTGCAGGGTCTGCCCTGCAGCCAATTCAGAACATATTCCTACAACGCTGACCCAATGCACTCTACAGTTACTGACTTTATGACTAGTTGAGTTTTTCCACAACTAGTTCAGTATTTTCTGACTAACCACTGAAAATCTTAACTACCATGGGCTAGACACCAAACACTTGTCCCTTGGCTGACACTTACATTCCAACAGTTTACAGCAAAACCTTACATTTCAGCTGCAGTTCTCTTATTAGCAACATTTTATACAAAAAAAAAAAATATTTTTAAGTCTGGGCTACAGGATTTACCCAAATATACAAGCCTCTAGAAGTGAAATGATAATCTATTTCGTTCATGTAATTCAGTATGAATTAAAAATAAATGCCACCTGTACATGATGCACATGTACATCACCTCTAACTTCACCTCCTTTATGTGCATGTTCACCGATGTCCTACGAGAGCTGGGGCTATATCTAAAAGGTAGAATGATGCCCTGGGTTCTACCTCAGGACTGACTTTCAAAACAACACCAGATAATCCCTGTGTTAGCCATTAAATATTTTTTAGGAGTGAAAAAACAAAATTAAATGAGATGGCACAGTTGAATGGACTTCACAATACACCAAGTATTTGGAAGAAATGCTGCTGCGAGAACTGCTTCCTCCAAGGAAATGTTCAAAGACCTGAGCAACCACTCAGCAGGTCTGAAAAATGCCTCAGCAGCCAAGGGCCCTGGTGTCTGTGAGCAGTGCTCTGGAGGACCCACTGAGGCACTACAGCTCCATGGCCACATGGGATTCTGACATCTTAGCAGGTACCCACATAACAGTTTGGCTGGGTACTGCTTGCTTAGCAACCAAACTGTAGTTCAACTACATAGGTGTCTATGCATCCCAATGTTTTGGGTCTTACAAGAGGAGAAACTAGAGACTGTCTCTAATACTGTTTTTAGAAGACTGCCTAAAGAGAGGGTCTATTGCACCCTTCCCAACCCCAGCCAACCTCCCCAAAGGGAAGGCACTGGCCTAAGACACTGGAGCTCCTTCTACCACACCCTCCTCCACTCAGCACAGCAGACCTCTTTGTCATTTGTGGCAAGTTATTTGCATGTCTTTGGTCAATGTGTGTGTGTGTGTGGAGGGGGGTGAGGAGAAAAGCAGAGACTCTGGCAACTGTTTGGCTCTTTGTTAATTCACTACTTAAAAAATAATGCGTTGAGAACCAAGTGTAAGAAAATAAAACTTGGGGTGAATTCAAGTTAATCTCCTGGGCTTCCTGGTCTGTAACAATAAAATGATGCTTTCTCCACTTTCCCTCAAAGTTGGACCTGGCACACATGCATAAGCAAATTCTGGTCACTGCTCAACACCAATTCCCGTCAAACTAAGTAGTTTATCACCTAATGCAGACTCATAAGAAAACTGGCTGCCCGATCTTTACATGCAGGAGTACTGACTTAAGACAAAAAGAGCACTTAAATATGTGTTTAAATAAGCCTAATTAAGTGGGAAATTAAGACAGCCACTGGGATAATCTAAGCCAACATATGCTGGAGTTGTAATTTATTTGGGTGCTCCAATAAAAGCAATTTTGCTTGAATTGTGTGGATAATGGTCCTGATTGTCTACTGTGCTTTGCCCGTGTCAACATTAACAGATGTTCTGGAAACCACTGAATGCGTTTATACTCAGTCAGTCAGCAGTTACAAGCAAATTTAGTCCATCTTATATTTTTCGCCGGCAGACTAATAATATTTCCTAAAGATGTATCTAAGGGAGTAAAAGGCACCAAACCTGAAGATCCGAGTTCAATCCCCAGGCCCCACATGGTAGAAGGAGGAACGCTGTCTCAGTATGCACACTGTGGTATGCACATGGTCACCCTCACACACAAATCAACAGGTAAAATAGGGGCGGGGGCGGGGGCGGGGGAAGAGCAGCAGGATTTGCCCCTTCAGAAACAGCAGTACGTGGGTAAACATTTCTAAGTTCATCACAAATGGAAGGACGGTTGGCATGAAGCTCCTTGGAAGACAATAGTGTCAAACATCAATTTGAAGATGAAACACGTACATTTTAGTGTTGGCTATTGACACACAGGGAAGGCGGGGAGGCGGGGGGACGAGCAATTTCTACACCATCTACTCAAATTTGCTATGAACCCCATGTATATGAACAAAAATTAAAAAGATGTTTAAAATATGCAATGGCTGACCCCAAATCCACCGTTACAGTAGTCTGTAATTTAGCAGACCGCTCAGAAATCTCACCAAATACTCCAGTCTCACTTGGTCACTCAACTGGCCACCGTCCAACAGGAAAAGAGCAACAGAAGCCCCAGGCTCCCCATGTTCTAACGTCTTTCCCCAGTGTGTGTGTTCACAAATGTGTTCTCAGCACCCACAACTCCAGTTCCAAGGAATCCAGTGTCCTCTTCTGAATTCAGGGACCAGATACATAATTGATGCACATACATGCAGGCAACACACACACACACACACACACACACAGACACACACACTGACACACACACACACACACACACACACACACACACACACACACACACACGATAAAGCTGTTCCATTATGATGGAGCACTTTCTTTCATACAGTGGACAGAAGGGAATCACTGTGGGTGAGACTGAGGAAGGAAAGCAGAGGATGGCATATCCTGCCGCAAGCCCTACCTTGGAGCCAATCTCTGAAGTAGTGCAGCCACATTTGGGGAAGTTGCTTGTTCTCCTCCAGCATGACATACTTCACATTGCTGAAACTCTTATGAAGGTCATAAAGTAGGTGTTGGATATTTGGGTAATCTGCTTTCTGGGTGACTATATACATGTTGTAGAAAGAAAAGTATTTGAACTGTGCAGCAATGAAGTCATATTCTCTGGTTTCCCGAGGGACAATGTCTGTGAGGTCCAGCCCGTCTCTCACTCGGGTGGTCCCATAAAGACTGACCCCCAGCAAGCCCAGGAAAAGGAGGATTACCACAACCTGCAACAGAGAGAAGGGCACCGGATGAGACCCAAAAGAATATTCTTGATACCTCCAATACCAGCACCAACTGCTTCCTTTATTCTTCTCACATAAACAGCCCACACTTAGCATGGCATCTTAGGGGTCAGTCTCCCAGAGGGAAAAGCATAAACCACACTAAATCATCTTTTTAAGTAATCTCACCAAGAATAAAAATGCATATAAACTGAGGACCTCATTTATATTCAAAATAATATCTGCTATATGGAACCTCCCCATGTAGGAGTGTGCTCATTAAAGCGGCCCTGAAATTTGCAGTCTGACTTTGGTGGGCATGTCCTGAAGCACACGTGCACATGAGGATGGATCCCAAAGGTGCCAACAGTTCACATATTTTTCTTCAAGGCAGGAAAGCACACATGGTGGAAGGTTACCTTGGCTTTGGGTTTCAAGAGGAAAGGAGCATAGTGTTTCTCTGCAAACGAAGAGAGCGTCCACTTGGTGCAGGGGGGCTCGAGGCAGTGAAGGCTGGAGTCTGAAAACTGGGAAAGCAGGTCCCTGGTGGAGCTGGTGCTCTCAGGGCTCTGACAGCTGAGGGTGTCCTGCGTGACGGTGACAGGCTGCACAGAGATCTCGGATCGTGGCTCAGCGGTAGTGTAGTACACATGTGTATGAGGGTCGTACTCTGTGCGGAGCTGAACAGTGGACTGCATGGTGATGTGCGTTTCGTGGGCGAAGCTATGGCTGCTGTAGGGAGGTGGGGGGCTGTAACGGGTGTTACTGTGAGGCTCTGTGTAGGCCTGTGGTTCAACCTGAATCACCCTGCTGACACAGGGGCTGAAAGACAAGAGAAAAACACACTGAAGTGTGCGGCCGTGATGGAGAGAGTGGGCCTTCATTTCTGCTAAGAACTGGTGCTACCCGCTGACACCACTGACTTAGGAGAGAAACATGTACTGTTTCTCTGCATCACCTGACTGCTCTAGACACAGATGTGATCAAGTCCAAGCCAAATGCACAGTGGATCCTGAAATGATGATAGACCCCTGCACAAAGCACAACTCCAAAGAACTAAAAAACTAAAAACAAAATCCACCACCCTGTGTTTCTAAACAGGTGGTTTTCAGCATTCCTCTGCTCCAAAGAGCTACCAAACAATCCTGAACAAACATGGGTTCATGATGGAAAGAGACCACAAGCAGCAGAATCTCCAGGGGAGGTTTCTGGGCATAATCAGAGGGGGAAAGTGTGAGAGCTCACACGTGCCAAGGAGTCCTTTGTCTAGTACCCTTCCCTGCCCTCATCACACCAGCCTAAACCCTATTAGCTAATCCCCTCAGAAGAAGCCCACAGACTGGAAGGGTTCTCTAAACAGTCTTTCTATACGTCCAATACAGGCCCCAGGACCCTGAAAATGTACCTTGTGAAACAGCAGAAAATATCCAGTCTTCTGTCCTCTCGTCTATATAAATCCATACTGAGAATTGCAGGGAAAATGAGCAGCACCATGGCAAAGTTGAACACCACTACCACGGCAGCCTGGAGCAGAAAGAACGGAAGGAGTCAGTCAACACACCTGCTAGTTAGCCTGCTGCTGTATAAGCAAGCATCTCTTTTGTAATTTTCATTTTATGTGCATGAGTGTTTGCCTGTGCACCATGTGCATGCAGTGCCCTCAGAGGCTAGAAGAGGGTGTCAGACCCCTGGGATCTGAGATGTGAGCTACTATGTGGGTCCTTTGGAAAAGCAGACAGTGCTCTTAACCACTAGTCATCTCCCCAGCACCCCACACAAAGACAGCAGTACTCTCTCAATAACCTGTGGCTACACAGTGAAGCAGAGCTGGCAGACAGTGAGGTGTCTCCTCCCCTCCTCACCACTAACAGGCTGTGTGTAATGGAAATGGGAGAGCCCCAAAGTTACACAGGTTGGAGTGAAACTACTGCTGACTTGCTAACCCTACCAGACCACATCTACAAAGCCAGGCAAAAATATGACTTGAGATGTTTCACTTCAAAACAAAAAGAAACATTTTCCTTCCAGAACATTTCTAAGAGTTCCCACAATCCTGATTAATACTCTGTATATAAAGTAGATCAAGCCTATCAACATGTCACCTTTAAAACATGAATTAAAATTTCACACATGTCCCCTGAGGTTTTTAATAGGCACATTCCAAATAGCCTCAGGAGCAGCTTTTGGGGTGTTCTAGTGAGCAACAGCCAAGGTCAAGGAGAGTTAAGCAGAAAGAAATTCCTGTGTGTGATTATAGTCTGTAGAATAAATAAGTATGGATTCAAAAGCCACTCTATAACCTAGAATAAACACAGGGTTAGGTTCTGCAGCACTTGGGCAGATCTCCTGCTGACCTAGTAAAAATTGCAAAATTGCGCTGTTTTTAGGCAGAGCTGACAGGACATCCAAGGGCAGTGCTGTTCTGAGAAGTGGACAAGAAGCAGAAAAGGAAAATGGAAGGGGAATGCTAAATAGCCAAGAAATAATCAGAAATTCATTTAAAAAGTAAAACCTCCTAGCAGAGCTTTCAAAGGACAGCTTCTGAGACCTTCTCAGAATAGGAAAATGGATCAGAGTGAGGAAAGGAGGCATGGCCATCACTGGTATCAAGAATTAAAAACCAAGAGACACTTCACAAAGGGCTTTTTAATGGGAGTGTTGGTTTATGCTGCAGGTGAAACAGCAATCTGGAAGACAGGCCCTTCAATAAAGAGTCCCGTTAAGTCTACAGAGCTACAAAGTAGCCAAGTCTTCTACATCACGCCAACTCTGTCCTGAGTTGATTTTAAAAGGACCTCATCAATTCCAACAGAACAGGTTAACTACAGCTCAGATGCATGTGCAGGACTCTGAAGGCTTCTTTATGAAGCAGCATGTGTGACAGGTTCCTGTCACTACTGTGACTGGAGACTCTATCTAGGAGATTTATCCCTTCTCTTTAAAGTCTAGTCTGTGCTGGGTGCTGGAGAAGTAGAGAGAGCTACAAACAAATTTCATACAAGCCTGAGATGTGTCATTTAAAAAAACTCCCTCAGCAGCTCAGGGAGTGAGTGCTTATGGGTTGGGTGGACAGGGTGGCTGGTCCAAGAAGGCTTCCTGAGAAAGGTTTAGAAGATGAAAATAGGGTCCAGGAGGAACAAGGAAGATACAAGATGCTTGGTTGGAAGATACAGGACAAGAAAGACACTCTTGATTCGAGCCACTCAGTCCTGTGACAGGTGATGGGAGGCCAGGCTGTCAGTATGCACCCATTGCATTCCCACAGTAACCAGGATGTGGACAGTTTGCTACAGACAGAACCAATTACCTAGAAAGCCTGAGGCTTCTCAGCCAATCAGATTCAAATGGAGGTTTGATGCAAAGTCCTCATCTTAACTAGTGTGGATGCTTTTGTTGGGGCTGGTGACTTCTTGAAATGGCATACTCGCAGTAGGTGTGGACTGCTGACTAATCAGATGCAGGGAATGCTGGGAATAATAAGACTCGAGATTTTCCATGAAATCAGTTATGCTGGGGCTGCCTTTTAATTCCAGACATGTTTACAGCTCAGGAGTGGGATGCAGAGGTAAGCCCTAGGCATCTCTTGAGGGTGAGGGCAGAGACTCCCGAGTCACTAAGCCTCACAAATGCAGAGGTGGCATGTGCTGCCACGGCAACACTCATTAAAAAAAAAACACTTTCAAAAAGTCTGACAGGCAGCTGTCTTTGCTCACTCAGAGGGAAGCAGAGGGACAAGAGCCCACAGCAATAGCTCTTCTAACCTATTTTTTGACCATGTGATCCATATTGAGGAGGGATAATTTTCTGCAAAGAAAATGAACGCTGACATCCCCCATGGGTGTCAAAACCTTAGAAGCAGCTAGCAAGGATTTCCCAAGGCAGAATGGTCTCTGCAAAGTAAGATGATACTTTAAACAACAAAAAGAAATTCTAAGCAAACCAGAGAATCTGATGGGAATGATCTTGGCTGTGGATTGAATCCAGTTACTCTTAGAGATGCTGCCCCCACCCCCAAAGCATCTATAGTGGCCCTGCAGAGACGCCTGTGGCAGGACCCTAACCTAGAACCTTTTACTGGTGTAAGGGTTTAGTTCAATGGTAGACTACTTCTTTGTGTGGTCTTGGGTTCAAATCCCACTGCCACAAACAGAAAGTGGGGATAGTAGGTAAGAGTAGTCACTGAAACCTGAGGACCTGATTTCAAATTCTGTTGCGTAAATAATTTTCTCCGGAACCAAAACATTCTATCCTGCAGAAAGCTCTTTAAACAGGAACATAAACAATAGCTTTAGGAAGTCCCTGAAACTGATCAGATTCACTAGGCTCCTCCCCGCCAGAGTAAGCAGAGCCAAGCTGCAAAGAAGACTCCAGACAACTGAACTGCAAAGACCACTCGGTAGATCCAACTGGTTGTCTGGAAGCACAAGTTTAGACCAGAAGTCACCTGGAAAGGACACTCTCCACCCTGCTGAGCTGCCTACAGGCTGTGCAGTGGGTCCCCAGTTCCTAGCTTTGTGAGCTATCACTCATGCTGGGGTGGCTTTGGTGATGCAGCTGTCTGAGTCATTTCTGCTCTTATAAGTAACCCATCACTGATACTTCTGTAAGTATCCCCAGTAAAAATCATTGGTTTACCAAGTTGGACTTTGGTGGTATCTGTACTTTGGTCTGTCACAGGTTCCCTATGTGGTATGAGTAGACATGTGTGTTGCATCTCCCCAGGAAAAGTCTTGTCATACAACCAATTCCCAATATCCACATAAAAAGCTGAATACTGCTTCTAATGCCTGTACTCCCAGCATTGGGGTGGAGCTTACTGGCCATCCAGCCCAGATGGCAGATAAGCTTCAGGTTAAGTGAGAGACTCTTTCTCAAGTCAGACAGCGAAGGAAGATACCTGATGTCTTGCTTTGGCATCTGTACATGAATATATACACTCATACACTCACACAGTAACACACACAGTAACACACACACACACACACACACAGAGAGAGAGAGAGAGAGAGAGAGAGAGAGAGAGAGAGAGAGAGAGAGAGAGAGAGAGAGAGAGAGACTAATAAACATTTAAAGCAAACCTTTATCATTAGAATGGGTAAGGGTCTTGGTCTGGGGGTCACTGGGAAACTGAGACGACTGTGAAGGCTGATCAGGAAACAAGCTATTTCTTTGAGAGAAGGAATGCTACTATTTTGGTCAGGGCAATCATCAAAGTCTCACAAGGAGAAAAACCCAAATGCCACACTGGTTTATTCCAGCACAGAACCTCTCTGGATGCTGTTCGTGGCTACAGACAACAGACACACAAAACGCAAAGCACTCATTTTGTCCCTGAAAGGTGCTTACCTTGGGAGAACTTAGCGCTCTGGATTTTCTAAAAGGCTTTTCTATCCTCAGGGAGAGACCACACCGTGGGGTGTCATTAAGGGAGGAGGAGTTTGCCTTGAGGAACCATCAGTACTGAGAGGAGAGGAGAGCAAAGAGTGAGGAAAGACAAGGTGTGTGTGTGAGCAGACACAGCGAGGGGCAGGCAGTGAAAGGAGAACAGAGGCCTTATGTCCGTTCTAGAGTCGGCTGCAACGAGCAAGAGCAGACACCAGAGGAGCGTGCAGCAGATGCATGCCTCTGTAAGACAGGTTCCTGAAACGTCAGCGGCGCCACCAAGGCCACCGGCATCTTTTCCCTTATCTTTCCTATTACAAACCCTTGGTCATTTTCATTTTCTTGTGTCTCTGTCCAGTTTCAGATTTGACTTCACTCATTAACCACTGCTATCTCTATTTCCATAGATGTTTTTAAGGACAAACCTCTTTCTGGTATTTCTTTTTTTCAGGAGTTGGTGCTTATGACTGACAGAGGAGAGGTTCTTCTCAATCTCAGATCTTTCACTAACTGTTAAGGTTGCACCTCACCCACAGTAGGGCCTCTACTGGTAGGTAGATGAAGCTCAGACACCTCAGGGGCTGTTTCTACTCAGGTGACAATGTGTATTTAAGAGTATAAATAGGAACACGAGGCATCATCTGTCACCGTCTCTTCCTGGCCACGGTTCTTAGAACCTGCTGCTGAGTGGAGAGCATGAAGGCATGCAAACTCAACAGCAGATTCACACAAGCACATCAAAGTGGTTTCCTTCAGGCAGCCGGCCACCTCGTGAGTTTTCTTAGACATCCTAAGAAACATCTTAGACTAGGATGTCTAAGAAAAAGAGAGACAAATGTTCCCTTCAGCTAAAGCTTTAGAACTTGAAATTAATTCAAGAAATTTCCACCCTGTCATGAACTACCTGGAAGCCTGCTGCTCTGACTGCTTCAGGCTTCCTATGAACTACTACAACTTACTAAAAGGTATGAACTACTCCTATGAGCTACTGTGACTACTAGGTATGGCCCACAGCTGCTCCTCTCACACCCAGGAACAGGCTCTTCAGACTGGCTGGGAGGAAGCTGTCAGAGTAATGAGGCCAGCATCACAGCTTTGCACAGTGAGCGGCCGGCACTCTACGCTTGCTTGAGCAGCCTGAGAAGGGAGTAAGGAACCAAAGAGGACAGGATGGAATGCAGAGGAAAAGGTAGTGAGACACAAGGATCCCCAAGAGATGCCCCTGTAGGACACAGCCAAGTGGCCAGTACACCTCATACAGTGTGACAGTCAGTGCCTGTCCCAGGATTTGAACAACCCTAATCTGCACACACTGGGGCTGGAGCTGTTTAGGGAAGGGAGATATGAAGTGACCAGAAGGGGAGTAGTCTAGAAATGGGAGCCAGCCAAGGAGGTCTTCAAGGCACATCCCTGGACCCACTGACCTAACTACACAGTACAATTCCACAGTGAACAGCTGCTGGGTAACAAGGTCTAAGAAAGCAAAAAGCTTTTTTTGCTGTTTTTGGAGTGCCAGGTCATGCCCCGAAGCACCCACCCAACAGCACCAATACCCAAATGCTGCCGGCATGCACTTGATTTGTAAAATAAGTGCTGAACTCAAGGAAAGCAGAGGAGATGTTGAACAGCCAACCCACAGGGCTCTGCTGCTGTCCACTCACCTGGAGGGAGAATGCCCGCAGTGCAGGGATAGGGATTAGTGCGGCCATGAAGAAGGCGGTGACATTGCTGATGGAGGTGAGGGCCACGCTGGCTCCTGTGCGCTTGAGGCACTCCCCGGTCCTGTCCTGAGGGAGACAAGCCACCGTGCTGAGGGCTGCAGCCCATACTAGCCACCCCTTGGAGCACGTTGTGGCAGTTTCTAATACTGGCTGTACTGTGTCTAAGGAACAGGGAAAGGCCACAACCAACCTGACCCCAACAAAAGGTCCTGTTGACTTCTCCCTCATGGGCATGTGTTCCTCATGGTTACCGTCACCCAAATCAGAAAGCTGAAGATAATGATGACTTAAACGTAAACTCGTAGCCAAAGAAAACCATAGAAGCAAACTTGGGCTCTGGGAAGGATGGCACAGGAGCATGAGGTAGAATGCGAAGACACCCGCATTTCCACGGGCATCCTAAATGGGGCTCTCGGCATTTCTCACAGTGATGTGTCATTTGACTTGAGACTGACCAGACAGTCGGAAAACTACAGGACTAGGAAGAGGGGGGCTTTGAGTGACCCCCAAACTTCCTTCTTTTCTCCTGCGGTTACCTCAAATGGAATCCTTTTATTTTGTCCTGTTTCACTGAATGCATGTGCCAGGAGGAAGACATCGTCCACACCAACACCAAGAGCAAGAAATGGCAAAACCTACAGCAAACACATGCAATCACAGAATTAGCCCAGCAAGGTTGCACAGGGAAATGGTGCTGCCAGTGCCCACAGGCGCCCAAGGGGAGCTTATGCCAGTCCGGCGGACTAACGCTCTTATCTAACAGTTCGCATCCCTAAAATCTTTCAGGTATGACTCAGAGATGTTCTTACAAGCTTCTATTTCTAAGGTCCAGGTATAAGAGCTTATTTTAAATTAAAAGTAAGAAGTCAGCTAATGCATATCTAAAGCTATAGTTCCTAGTGATCCCTAGACCAGGATCAGGGAGAAATGCTGAAAAATAAGAGGGTGCCTCCATGCAGACTGGGTCCAGCCATCTTTGTTTTCTCAGCGTGATTCTAATGCCCACTAGAGTTTGGGAATCAGTAAATGATATAAACTATTCTAAGTGAATGTCTATCTGCCAAGAGCATCTCCAGACTTAAAAAAAAAAAGTTATTAGTGTGTGTGTGTGTGTGTGTGTGTGTGTGTGTGTGTGTATGCACATGATATGTGTGTGGACATGGGTGCCACACAGTCCACTGTACGGCGGTCAGAGGACAATTCTGTAGTCTGTTCTCTTTTCCACCTTTTATGTGGGCTCTAGAGACTGAACTCAGGTCACCAGGTCTGCATGGCAGGTGCCTTTACCCACTGAACCATCCCACCAGCTCTCCAGGCTTTTAGCCTACGGACCAGACTGGCCCACTGAGAGCTCGACCTCCCCCAAGATAAATGACATCCTCATGGAAGAGGCTTTAAAGACTCTTCAGGTGAGAAAGACACACAGGGCCGGCAGGTCGGGAAGGTGCTGGCCAGAGGGCAGCAGTGAATGGCCCTGTAGTACCTGAGTTGTCGCGGCATTAAAGGAAATCCCGATCAAGGAGCAGAGGCCCAATCCTGCAGCCACGGACAGTGCAACCAACAGGACGCCAGCCAGCCCCACGGCACCCTGGGACTTGGAGCAGTCCCAGCGCAGCATGGTTAAACAGGCATAGGCAAGCTGCAAGCGGAACAAGGGGGGGGGCAGGGGTCAGAGGGAAGGGGGAGGGGATGGGGGTCAGAGAGAGAAGGGGGGAGACACAAAACAAGAGCCAAACATCAGAATGTGTGTGATTCTAATGTTTCCCCACCCACTGCCCCACATCCAAAGTGAGAACCTATTAACTCCAACAACAAAATCATCACACAACAGGCTAGGTACCATTTCTGCAACCCTTACAAGGCTGAGCTGTCTCTGTCTTGGATGTGCTTATATGTTAGGGGCAGTTAAAAAGCAGGTATTGTCACAGAATAGTAAAGAACTAAAATTAAAAAACAAACCAACTCAAACCGAGCTGACCACCCCACCCGTGGGAGCCCAGAGTTACCATCAGGAGGTAGCCACTGGCCACGCGGATGACACTGACATCAGAGAAGGATTTTAGGATGTCGTCCAGGGTTGTGGTGGTGAAGGAAAGCACCTTTTGAGTGGAGTTTGGGGCAACGCTTTGATGAACCACCTGTGGTCACAAGACAAGGCTAAATTTCCAAAGGAACTAAAGCACCAGCATGCTCCACCTGCACAGACCTTGGGGACACCACTATGCACCCCACACTCTGTGCTTAGACATCAGCACAAGGTCCCATGTAGTCAGATGAGGGAAGAGAAACCTCCTTCTGACAGTGAGGGTCGCTGTGATTGAAGGAGAGCAGGCGGCCAATGGCCACCTAAAGTGTATTATTACTTTGTAACTCTAAGGTACTCCAGCCAGGCAACTGTTCTCTCTTAATCCAAAACAACTCATTCTTATAAATTCCACCTCCCCCCACTTCATTTGCTGGCCACTTTCAAAAGGTCAGAGGCAGCCCCATAGAGGTCACTGCTTGGGAAACAAAGGCCAGCCTCCTGTCACATGACCTGACCAAGGGGCCTGCAGCTGTGAATAGGTTCTGTCTTGCTAATGCTTTCCAGACACCTTTTCTTGCTCACCCAGTGGTTCCCCCCCCCCCCCCTTTTTACACTCCCTGGGCTCTGGAGTCCACAATAGTTACTAGGCATGTTTCAAGGCACCTCCGCTAAGAATGAGTGTCTCTTCAGACACTACTCCCAAGTTTTACAATGGCTCAATAAAGAAAACCAAGCTTCCATCTCATGCAATGCTCTGAATTAAAATCTGTAATGAAAATTAATCCAAGGCTGGGTGTGGTGGTGTAATCCCAACCATCAGGAGACTGAGGCAGGAGGATAGCAGATTTGAGACTGCCTGGGCTGCACAGTGAAACTCAACAACAAAGAAAATCCCACTAAACCTACTGGGAAACACTGCTTTCGATAAGGACAGGAAGACTGGACTAAGTTACAAGTTGTCTCTGATGTCAAGGCAGGGGCTCACCTCCACATACGTCCTCTGCCATGCCTCCAGGATGGCTGCTGCCCTATCCTCATTCCAGTTGATATGAGAGACGTACTCGTAGCCTCTAAAGTGCTCATACATTTGCTTGGGAGTCATTAACTGGAACATGGTCTGCAGGGCGTGAGCACTGTGTCAGGGTAAACAGAAGGCAGGTCAGCACCGCCAGCAAGCAGTGTGTGCCACGTGAGATCCCGAGAGCAACACCAACTCTCCCTCAGACCTCCTCCCTCCTGTGCGCACATGTTTCCATTCAAACAAGACCAGGATGGTTATTGTATTTAATAGATTGATGTACCATATTAAAGGTGTAACCTTACAAACCTTTTACAGATAGACCCCAAAATTAAATTAATAGGCAATTTCCTTTCTCAGTTCCTATTCCATGAAACAGGAAGGAGAGGGGAGTAGATAGCTTGACCAGATACACTGGGTTCAGCCATGCACTCTTGCGGTGCAGAAATCCCTGAGACAGTATCCCAAGGGAGAAACCTCAGACGGAACACCTGACACTTGACTGACTGAAGTCCCTGACTGCACAAAGGCTAACTCTTGCTTTGCCTGTAGTTCCTGGTCTTTGACTCTTAAGAGTGTGTAACACTGATCAGCTCCCACCACTCAACTACATATTATTACTGGATTTTCTTGCCCCATTCGTCTACACAAAGGGCAGACCTTTCAAAACCCTGAAATCAACAGCTACAGCTCTGATGAAAACTACAAATCCATTCTAGAAAACTTCTCCCACGAGATTTCTTTGCATGCTGGCCTGATGTGCTAATGTTCCCCAAGATTCAATGACACTGCACAGCTAGCAGGATTAACATGATTCCGAATGTGTGCACATGAAGAGAGGCACAGGATGGTGTGGGGTGCTGGGCTGGGTTACCTGACCAGTCTTCCAGTGGCATTCTTGACTGTGCCACCCACAATCAACTCCTCCTGCCAATGCATATACTTCCTGGATAAACCTTGACATCCACCATTCAAAACAAGGGCCACATCAAGAGGCTGTAATGAAAAGACAGCCACATAATTACGGGAATTAGTAGGCAGGTCACATGCCTCGTTAAAATCCAGTGCGTTAAGGGCTTGTTTGTTTCAGAGAAAACATTAATAACAAGGCTAATGAGGGTTATGCTAAATCTTACAGCAAAACTTAGCTCTGTAAACAACCTTAGTTCCATACACCAAAGTAAAAAAGAAACAAAACTCATAGCAAATAAAATCTTTAAGATGAAAATATAAAAGAGAGCTGTAAATGAAATAGAAAGGCTTTTTTTCCCTGCACTCTCTGGAAACTCACTTTGGTTGAATTTTTGTTGGGGGCTGTGGCAGGGCAATCTGGGTCGGCTGGGTTGAGGCAGGGCCGGTCCATGTACCCATGGCCAACTTCAGCTTTATTCAGCATTTCCTCCCAGCTGTCCACTTGGTAGTTTATTTTCTTTAACTCTTCTAGGAATTCCAAGGGGTCAAAGTTTGTCCACCGCAAAGGAGGCTTACCTCTGCGAAAGAAATTAAGAGGGGAGGCCATGAAAAACCGGCTTCAGACAGGCAGGAGGGCACCAAAAGGGAAAATATGGTATTCCTCCCCAGGAAAGCCATTTACATTTACAAACAAGTCAGGAAAAGAGCTTGCAATTTAAAGCAGACATCAGAGACTTTTAATCCCCTAATATTGTTCTTAATATCTTTTAAAAAAAAATTAGCCAGGTGGGGGCGGGGGGTGGAGGTGGGTACTTCTAAGTAAAACACGGAGATCCAAAATTAAAAACCAAAAGAGAATTACAATATTATATTAGTACCTTCTAGCTTTAAAAAAAAAGTTTTCTAGATGTCACCAATCAAAGTATCTGACCTGTAACCTCCAGCAATTCCTTCTTGTGTGCCCTCTTTGTGGCTGGCAGTGGGGTGGGTAAGCCCCCCATGGGCTCTGCCATCACCACCATCACTGCCACTTCCCCCACACTCACTTTGGAAATTGTGCTGTTGACAGACCAGAAAGGCTTTTGGCTGCCTGTTATGTGGTTCAAACCGCACTGTAGCTGCTTAACCAGGCTGAAGTCATTATTCAGACTCTCCCAACCAGAAAACACAAAACCCCTTATTTCCCATCTAAAACTGTACACTGAAGGTCGGGGGATGGCCACTGCAAATTGCTTTTGCAGATACGTGCCGGCCAGGATGGAGGCAATAACCCAAGCACTAACTCTTGCGTAATTAGCTGAAAAATGCCTACACTGAGTAACCGTCGTTCTTTAAATGATGTGGTATATGTAATTCCCAACTGCTGGGCTATGAAGCATCCCTTGTCATGGCCTTCACAGAGGGCATATTTCCCCCTTAAACATCATTACTGTGATCCAAAGAAGGGTTCATATATTACTTTGCAGGAAGATCTTGAACCTTAGCTTGAAGTATTTCTTTGTGACATGTACCCAGTAATAAATTCTCTTCTTAAAGGTCTGAGTGTTGGTGTGCATAACTACAAGCATTTTATAAAGAGTTTTTAAAAAAATTGCACAGACTGTGTGGTAATTTGCATTTATTTGCATATAAATAGGTTGGTAAAAGTGAATGAAATTTAATGATGCCTACAGAACTGTTTTTGAAAAGAGAAAAAACATTCTGCTGAAATCCCCTCCTCCCCCCACCATTCACTCAAAAAAAAAAATTCGCTTGGAATTTCAATGTTTTTATCTCTTGTCCAAAACTGAAACAGAATAAACAATGATAAGCCACACCGGAAACTGTCACAGAGCCCAGCAATTCAACACCGAGGGTACACTTACAGGAGGTATGCTGTCCCCGACTGTAACTTTGCCCCTTCCCAGAAGCAGTCCAAAGGTGTAATGATTAAGCAAGGGTAAAGGTATTCTATTATCTGTCAAAGCAGAACAACAGGCGTGAGTGCATTAGGCTAACATGCTGGGGTGGTTTCCAGAAACTATGACATTCTCCCCTCTTTGCAAACAAGAAAAGAATGTACCTGATCCATGTAACCTGTCTCTGTGATAAGTTCCCCTGACTTGTAGCACAAATGTTCCAACTTCCATTGCCTATTGGGATAAAAAGCAGAGAAAAATAAAAAAGTAAAACAGAAGACTTCTTACTGCAGTGAAACGAGCTGAAAGCAGGAGCAACAGGACTTATCAAAAGGCTGTAACTTCGATCACGTTGAAGCGTCTGTCAAAACCAGCACAGCTTTTGCCAGCAGAAGGCTGGCAAGCCTGCTTTAATGAGTAGATAACACTGGATCGTAATTAACATGTGGGGTGTTTATGTAAATGAATGCTACCCAAGTACTTGAAAAGTCTTGTTTCCTTAAGTGTTCCACCAATAATCTTGTTTACACCATTAATCTGCTTTTCTACATACATTAAACAACCTGCAGCAATCCAGTGGAATTATCACAAATTCAAAATAAGTGGAGCTTGAGTTAGTGTAGTGAGTGATGGGATATATTAAGGTGGGAAATTATTACTGGCTTGTATTTATCTTTCTTTACTAGAAGATGTTATTTGTAGGTCATGTTTGAAACATTTCTGCTCTTAATCACAAATGTTATAAACAACCTCTGCCAGGTAGATTTGGATTCCCAGTCTGGTAGACATGACCTTAAATACATGGACTATGTATTAACTTGATTTTAGAATCTTTAGGACAGTGTTCTGTAAACCCATGGCTTTTTCAATGTGTTTAGGGAAACAAGCCTTACTCAAAAATAAAAGGGTATATGGAAAGAATAGAGATGGGAAATCAAAGGAATAAACAAAAATTAACCACCCCCCACCCCCCCACAAACTGCTCTACTTTATTGGTCTTCTTAGGGAGGCCTGTCTTTACCCAAGGGCACTTTTTGTGCTTTGTGTCCTCGTCCCTATGCTTTTTTCTAGAATTTTCCCATCTTTCGCTCAGTGCCCTTTTGAAATTCTACCTTCCTGCTAGTAAGCTTCCTTTGCCTAATGCTGGTGAAAATGACCCTCCCGTGGAGCCCTGGCTCCTATATGGTACCTGAGGTGTGTAAGGTATGCACTGTTCATGTGGCTTTGCCTGTGCCTACCTGTGCTGACTGTATCTCCTTCTCCAGTATAAGGGCTGACATTACCCATTCATTCATCCACCCATCTCTCCCATCTTCTCCTTCCCTCCACTTACTTATCAACCTGCTAACCATGTAGGTATGTGTCTGTCTGTCTCACTCTGTGTCTCTCTCAATTCTGTGTAGTGCCATCAGAATGTTCAACATAAGCAGGTTTTCAATGCCATCTGCTGAGCTAGTTCTCTGTGTTTGCTTGAGAAAGATACTGTTGATCATTCATTGGGCATGGATCCAGAAGAAGGGCTTTGAAGCCTGGATTGATAATTTAATAACCCTAGGATCTAGGACAAATGCTCCATTTGATCTCATTTTAATTTTTTTCATCTAAAATATGCATATATTGAATATGCAAGGGTTTGTTCCTGTGCCTAACTCTGGGTCCATCTTAGCTTCCTTGAAAAAGATGTAACTTCATAGTAGAGAACCTTAAACCTTGTCCTGAAGAATGTGAGTGACAGGTGCCCCAGAGTAGGTCTTCACATATGATATATATGGAACAACCCATGCCAGGTTCTCCACAGGGCCGTTGACTGCAAATTTTGCCATCTAGACCAGACAGTTACTTTCTCTACAGTGCACACTACTGATGAAAAGAGAGTAGGTTGATGAAATATGTCCACACATTTCCCAAAGCCTTTTCCTACATCTGATCTTCCCCTGCTCAGCAATGGGCCACATGTGCTTATGGCTTCTATTCTTAAGTGACTGACAGTATAGACATACTAAGGGAAATAAAAAAGGTGTTAACTTTGTTTCAAAACTCTCTTACAAGGTGTATGTATGAATCTCCTTCACTCAGACCTCCCAGAGAATTCCCAGGGGGGGTCAACACCCGCTCTTCCACTTACATGCAAAGTAGGAAAACTAATTTTTTCCCCATCTCTCCCCTCTCATCTCTCCCTCTGCCCTTCAACATTGTAGAATGAGACTACCTAACATGTAACTGCTCCAAAGAAAGGTTCAGTAATAAAGATAATTTACCAAGTTAACAAAATATCCAATTTGAGAAAAAATATCTTGCCGGGTGGTGGTGGTGGTGGTGGTGGTGGTGGTGGCGCACGCCTTTAATCCCAGCACTCGGGAGGCAGAGGCAGGCGGATCTCTGTGAGTTTGAGGCCAGCCTGGACTACCAAGTGAGTCCCAGGAAAGGCGCAAAGCTACACAGAGAAACCCTGTCTCGAAAAACAAAAAACAAAAAACAAAAAAAAAAAAAAAAAGAGAGAGAGAAAAAATATCTTAAGCAATGAGATACAGCCTAGGTGTGCAGCCCTTCTCCCCAAGGGAATGAAACAACATTCATTTGTGGACCATGTCAAGATATTCATTTGAAATATTACAGGGCGGGAGAGGTGCTCAGAGGTTAAGAGCACTTGTTGCTCTTGCAGACAACACTCACATGGCAGCTCACATGCTCTAACTCCAGTTTCAGACTGCACATGTGGTACATAGACACATATGTAGGCACTCATATGGTCGAACACATCCCTAATCTGAAAATTTGATATCTGAAAAGCTCTAGAATCTGAAACTTTTTGACACCAACACCATGCCACAAATAGAATACTCCATATTGTGAAACTCCATTTTATGCACAAAAAATAAGTACTAAAATATATAAGACATATTGGAACATAAATCAATTCTGTCTTCAGCCTTGGATCTTGCCCCCAATAAATCTTATTAGCTACATGGAAGTATTCCAAAATAAATTTTTAAATGTTTGAGACATGCTTGGGTCCCAAGCATTTTGGATAAGGAAAATTCAATGTGTAGTATTTTGCTATCAAACTCTAAAAACAGCACTGTACAACATCTATGAAACCCTGGGCTCTAAAGTTATCAGAAAACTGTTGGAACTAATTTAATTACCCAAAGGCAATGTTATTTATGGAAACAAAGGGCCTACCTGCTGACCTGTGCAGATGACACAGGGCTGCCCTTACCTGTTGTACATGTAGACGTGCACACGGCTGGCCTGCAGGGCTGAGTCCAGGTGTTGCAGGAGAGCCTCTGTGGTTAGGACATTAGCGCCTTCTTCTTTCGGAGTCTGTATCATGAGTTGAGGATTAAACATAGCCTCTTCTCCTATCTTCTGCCGGGTATAATTTAATTCTCGACTCACTCGTCCACCAACTGACAAACATGGATAGGTATCGATCAGAACAGAACTCACCTCAAAATTGTGTTGTCTTGCTCCCTAGAAGACAGGTTCAGTAACAAGGAGCAAACTGGCGATGAAACTTGAGTTAGCAGCAATGCTGGCTTTGGGAATGATAGCCTAATAAAAACAACGCTCTCTAAGCACAGTGTCTGTCAAATACTCAGATCTACTGGATTCATTCTGACTAGACACCATGAGTCTAAAGGGAAGGGGATGGGAAACACGACACACCTTTCTCTTCCCCGTGAACCAGACCAAAACACCTTTAATCTCTTTGCTTATATAAACAATATGCCTGCAGCACATTTCATGATAAATGCTGCAATTTACACTCTTCTCTCTAGCACAGGTAACAAGGAAAAGTTTCTCCTCTGTGGAAAAATCCACAAGGAAGGTGGTTCAGTGAGTGTTCAGAACACAGCCTGGGGGCAGATAAAGACTGTGATCAAGTCAGAAGAGCCAGGGGAACTGCACAGCAGAGGAACAATGGGTCAGTCATGGCTACTGCAGGTAGCCCCTGGAACCTGGCTCCATCACGATCACCTGGTAAGTATCCAGGAAACAGGCCTCAGGTTCTGAGTCACCTGGGGGAGTGCCACCTGTGTCTGTAAGCTCCCAGGTGATGCTGGACCTCCTACTGAGGCCAAGGAGGCACCCTATCCAGCACCAACCTGTCTCCTCTACAGGTTAGCTAAAGCTAGGCATGCTGGCAAGCAGGTCCATTTGGTGGTTTTTAAATTGTTTTTACTCTGGATCTCCTTTCTGTGTTCTTATGTATAAACTCAAGAATGCCACCTGTGCTGAGAGGCATCTTGGGAAGACAGATGTCAGAGGATCTGCCTTCCATGTGCACACAAGGCAAAGGACGCTGGTCTGAATAGTTCCCAAAGTCACCGATAAGCTCAGTTTCTGAAATGCAGACCTCCGGCAATAGCTTGGAAAGAACTCAGTGATTGTCACTTTCCCACGAAGAGGAATCCTTTTTCTTCAAGTTTAGTATTCAAGGACATAAACATTTGGTTTGGGAAAGTAAGTAAGTACTGAGAACAGTGGGCTGTTTGGTTCTCTTGGCATATTTTATAAACAAGGGGGGCAGTCTACAAAGCAAACAATGCCCTCATTAGGAAAACTAGTACAGAATCTCAAGCTGGCAGGACCCTATGTGTAGGCCCACGAAGCCGCCAAGGCCACCATGGAGCTCAGAGGTGAAGAAGCTAGAGTGTGGTGTGGCTGTGGGCGGAGGGCAGCAAAGGCTCATAAAAGGTGTTCCAAGTGTGCAGACAGCTTGAGGAACGCCAAAGGGGACAGCCGGGGGCTTTACCAGGGTCATGCTATGGAAAAGCAGGACTAGGGGTGTGGCTCAGTGCCGGCCTGGCATTCACAAGGTGCTGAGTTCAGCACTAGGGAAACTTGGAAACTGCACCCCTCTCATCCTATCCAAAGACGTCTCTTGTTCACTGTGGTCAAAGTCACTAGCCAGCTGAATTTGACATCTGCCAGTGTAGAAGCACCAGGAAGCACTCCTGAAAAGCTACAAGGCCACCCAATATCTGCTCAACCTCTTCAATTTTCCTCGCCTCCTTGTGACCAGATCCTGTTCAACACACTGTGCTTCCTTTTGCTTTTAAAATTAAAACTCAGGTGACTTCAAACCAAGATGTTAATAATAATAAATAATAATAATAATAATATTTTTAAAGAGAAAATAAAAACCAAACAACAAAACAGAGTCTTTCCCTCCCCCAACAAACTGCTTTTACAGCGAGGAGCTTTCTGTGCACATCAAGACAGTTCGTTTGATCAGACTTTACTCCTGACCCCAGGGCCTAAGCAAAGAAGTCTGTCTCTATGTAATGCTCCCCAACAAGTGCTCACAAAGATCAGAAATCCACTGCATGGTATATGTCACACTGCTAAGGACATCACTGTACACTTTCAAACTAAACTCTCATCATAGACGGTTTCAGAAAGGAGATTCTTGCCAGGTGGTTGTGGTGGTGGTACACGCCTTTAATCCCAGCACTTGGGAGGCAGAGGCAGGCAGATCTCTGAGTTTGAGGTCAGCCTGGTCTACAGAGTGAGTTGCAGGACAGCCAGGGCTACACAGAGAAACCCAGTCTCGGAAAAAAACAAACAAACAAACAGAAAGGATAATCTCACAATAGAAAAATTCATAGGCCCTATTACCACCCTATGGTATATGTTAAAATAAATGCATTTTAAGCAACTAAATATCCATTCTATCTCTGTGGGTACATATCTTTGTTCTCTTTGCTCTACTGGTAAATATTCATGAGTATCTTTTTACAATCATGGGTATTTTTGTGTGGAGGGGGAAGGGGAGTATGAGCTATGCACTTGAGTGCTGGTACCCAAAGAGGCAAGAAGAGGACATCAGATCCCCCTGGAGCTGGAGCTACAGTGTTTGTGAGCTACCCTGTGTGGGTATAGGGTACTGAGTTCAGGTCCT
This sequence comes from Peromyscus maniculatus bairdii, assembly GCF_049852395.1. NCBI lineage: Eukaryota > Metazoa > Chordata > Mammalia > Rodentia > Cricetidae > Peromyscus > Peromyscus maniculatus. The sequence goes on from NC_134856.1 coordinate 143,616,758, forward strand.
CTGCAAAAACAGTATACTCTCCTAACGGCTGAGCCCACTCTGTCATGAATCTCACCTACGTGACAATCAGTGCAAGATCACAACCATCAGTGACAGGGTGGACCAAGCAAGCAGAGTTAAAACTCTTCTTAAGAATGTATGCTGAGCACCTGTGCCTTAATGTACATTCTAGGCCTAACATTTCACTTTGTATTTAACTGAGTGTTTTTGCCAAATGACTAGCTAACTTCAGTATGTTTAGCTGCATCATTTCATGTCACCCACGGTTTTTTAAACAACTTAACTCACCCAGTCACTATCTACTGACCTCGAGTGCATAAGGAGTATGGCATGTGGTATGTACTAAGGGGTAGGAATGCTTAGTGGACAGGACCTGGCATTCTTCTCTAAGGCTCTGCTCCAAGAGGGCTGAAGAGCCAGTGACATGAACAAGCAATGCCAAGAAAACCAAGTTTCACGAAGAAAAATAAGGTGGTGTGGGGCAGGAAAAAAAAAAAAAAAAAAAAAAAAAAAAAAAAAAAAAAAGCAATGCTGGGAGACATCATGCTGAAGGAAGGAGAGGGTGGCTGGAGCCTGGTGAGATCTGACTGCCGTTCATCACCAACTGCAGCATCCATCCTGGGTTACAGCAGCACCCACCCAGGCACCATGAGCGAGGTAAGAAGCCTTTCAGGACAGAGCAATGGTGAATCATGGCGGAAGGAAAACCTGAAGTTACCCATTCACCACTTTGCTGCCTTCCTGACGCTCTGAAGTCCCAAAGAACCGACTTCAGATGATTACAGCCCTGCAGACAAGAGCTGGTCTCCTACCACTGACTTAAAAAGATCTGAAGGGCACAAGGGCTTGGGGTGTGTGTGTGACCCCATTTACTACCTACAGCAAGTATCAAAGTTCTGTAATCTAAAAACAATTTGCTTGGGGTTTAGGATGTAGTTCAGTGACAGAAGGTTCAACTAACAAGTGGAGGGCCCTAGCTTCAACTCCAGAAATGAAAGAAAGAAAGAATGAATGAATATATTTAATTTTAAATGGTATCTCTTTTCTTCTTGGCTACTTGAGACTGCCTGACTAAGAAAGTTATCTATATTAAAGCCCTGATCTCTTTCCTACCTTCAAGGTCAAAGTCCCTCTTGCATACTTTTTAAATAAATAATTTAATGTTTACAAAATAATGCAGAGGAAAGTACCAATGGAACAAAATGAGCCATGAAATTCAGTATTCCTTAGTTAGTTATAGGGTCAGTGAACCATAGTAGCAGCCATGATTGCTGAGTAATGGTCTATGGATATTTACCTGATTTCTTTGAGACGTTTACTCTTTTTTAGTTTTTTGCAACGCAGACTTCCTTGTAACAAGACCAAAAAAGAAAAAGGGAAGTATAGAGGGAAGGAGGAAGGGAAGGAAGACATGTGAGAAGAAAAGACTTCCTAGACACATGAATTAAAAACAAATTTAAGGGCTGGAGGGAGGCTCAGCAGTTAAGAGCAGTACTCCTCTTTTAGAGGACCCGAGGTCAGTTCTCAGCACCCATTTCAGGTGACTCACAACTGCCTGCAACTCCAGCTCTAGGGGATCTATTCTAATGCATCTGGGTACCACATTTACATACCCACATGCAGACCACACCCACAAACACATAATCAAAAATAATAAAAGAAAAAAATAATAATGTAAGTTCAATGGCAGAGTGCTTCCCCAGCAGGTAAGAAATTCTGGGTTCAATCACCAAGTACTGAATAAACTAGGTATGGTGATGCAGTCCTGTGATTCCAGCCCTCAAGGTGTAGAGGCAGGAGGATCAGACACTCAAGGTCATCCTTAGCCTTATAGTGACTTTAAGGAAGGATCAGTCTGGATTATATGAGGTCCTATCTAGTTAACAAATAAACAAGCTCAATACATACACCTTACTGCATCTTTTAATCCGTCTCATCCCTAAATGTATTATTTCTAACAATAAAATAATCACTAGTCTCTCTGAACAAGACTCAGGATCCCAAGACCCCAAATAATCTTTTGCATTTGTGTGATACTGTCTGTCCACAGAGCTCTTAAAATCACTATTTGCTTAGAGAAACTTTGATTGTAGCTGTAACTCCATTAACTCAGGCCAGCTGTGTTACACAGACCTCAGTTTCCAGCACCACCACTGGAGGAGGGAGATCTAGGCACAAGGCCATAATGGGGCTATAAGAGGCAGGCAGTACTGATCTAATCCAACTACCTTGCCAGCTTCCTTACAGCTCAGGGGGCGACTGGAAGCATCAAATTCTGTATCAGTGAGTATACTAAGCTCACAGTTTGAGCTTTGAGAATGCAGATAAATAACTTCCATCTTATTTACTGGACAAATTTGTTGGATTAATTGTTTTATTGTCACTAAGAAGGCTGCACTGTTTAATAGGACCCCATGGACCATAGCCTCGTTTTCCTTCTGATCCTGAGCCCTCTTTCTTTTAAATTTTACATATCATTCTCTACAAATTTAAAGCTGATGCCAGTAGTTTGAAAGAGGTGGGACAAGCATTGCTTCTGCAAAGAATTTCTCAGTCAGGCTCTGTGCGTCCTTTTCTCCTCAAACCATAGTTTTCCAAAGGGAAGCATGGGGCAGAGCATTCAACTAAGAAATACCCTCCGGATGGGCACCATTCCAATCTACTACAGACCCAAGCTGCTACCCCACCATGTCCCCCGCTGAAGTCACTGCCTTTCATACAGCCTAAGTAAAAGATGTACCCAGCATTCCCAATAAAAGTTTTCAGCAAAAGCTTCTTGTGAATTACTGAAAGATGATCTGAAATTTCAAATCAAGGTGTCGTGTTTCTCCCCCAATGAGTGAAGAGCAGAGGCAAACCAGGAGCATGGCACACACTCAGACTGTGTTGCACAAACAAATGAATGAACGACCTCAGAATAGAGCCCTGGGAACAGGCAGTCATCTGTACAAGATATTAATTCCCCCCAAAAGTCAGTCAGTCAAAACAAATGACCCTTTCAGCCTGTAAAGTACCCACTCAGAGTCCAATTAGGAAAATGGGGTCTGTGCATACTAGGGCACATTCACATTTGATTAATCCTGTGAATTATCTAGCAGCCTCAAAGAGAGACTTTCAACCTTTAGCTGATTCAGTTCCTTCTTTCAGTGCTTTGACTAGTTACCATGAGGGCCAAAATATACATACTGCTAAAACGAAGGAACTCTAAAATGATTGGCACTGGTTCATTTCTAAAGTGAAAGAGAGAAAATGGTAATGTAGATAGTGGACCGGCTGAAAACTCTGGGTGAAGTTTAGTCCCCCATTCAGCCCTTTTTGGGAAGGGGTGTTGCTCAAAGGTCTCCCCATCCACCCTTTGTGGAGGAGGGGTGCTGCTCAATGGTCAGGACCTTTTATTTCTTTCTCATCATGAGAGTATGAAGTGCCTACCATGGGAATATGCTGGAATCAGACAGTTCAAACTACACTGGTCCCTCCTGAAAGGACAACCACACAAAAACATGTTGAAAGCAAAACATACTCACTCACTCATCCAGCCACAAACCACACCTCAGAGAGCTGAAGGCAGGTAGTGAGTGTGCAGGTACCCACCAGAGCCCTGGGCAGGCATCCGTGCCCCGCCCACCCCCACTCCATAGACCAGCAGCTCCAAGTGCCATCTGTTACCAGCCAGAGCTGCTTCCTCTGAATGGTCTTCCCTGAGACCAAACCACTCATCCTGTCAGATGCAATCATGTCAGCCCAGTACTCTGCCACCAGGTCTGCTGCCTACAGCAGCTTCCAAGACAACCCTGCATCTGCTGGTGGACCCTTCTTCATCAGAAATGGCAAGGGGAGGGTGTGTGTGTGCTCTTACCCACACAAACTACAGTGTTTTCCTGAGTTCCTAAAGGGCCCAGCCAGACACATCCTCTGTTCCTCACTGTGTGCTTGCCAGGCTGTGTAGTGTCCCGAGCTCCAAAGAACACCACCTCACCTGACTGCACAAGTCAAGTCTGATTATTCTGCAGAAAAGTGAGCACCGAGGGAGGTCCAACCCCTCCAGGAGGTGGAACCAGAAACCAACACAACTAATTACATCTATTTAAGGCCTGAGTTCTTAATTTAAAAAAATAAAATAAAAAGGGCTGCCTGGCATAGTGGTGCATGTCTTTAATCCCAGCACTTGGGAGGCAGAGGCAGGCAGATTTCTGTGAGTATAAGACTAGCCTGGTCTACACAGGGAGTTCCAGGCCAATTGGGACCATATAGTAAGACCATCTCAAACCACCAAAGTAAATAAGTAAATAACAAAATGGGGCTGGGATCACTCAGTTGGTACCATGTTTGCTAAGCACATACAAACCCGAGCCTGGTGGCTCCTGTGAGTCAAACATTCAAAGCCATGCTCAGCTACATGAGACTCGGTCTCAAAAAAAGAGAAATAGAAAGCATCAAAACCCAAGTATTTACTGGCCATGGCTGTGTATGACACCAATCCCAAGTCCCATCTCAGTGTGTTCTCCAGTCTTTGGAAAGCCTGTATCCAGTCTCTTCTGGAGCAGGCATGCAGGGGAGACAGACAGTCCCCACCTTTGCAAGCAGGCTCCCTGGCCTCTGGGAAATGCCACACTGGCCTTCCCTGTGCATCTGTGCAGGGAGACATGCAGCACTGGGGGCCACTTTCATGATTTTGTTGCCATCAGGATTAGCTGGATTAGGGGCCAGTACATAAGGACCCCCTGGTGCCAGGAGGAAGCTTCATCACCGGGTCAGCGTGGTGTGTGAACTATATTCTGTAAACACTACCACTTCTTTCAGCCACCAACCAAAAAAGTGGGAGAGGGGAAAACAAGAGAAAAATGCTTTGAGTGGAAAATGTACAAATATCTCACTTCATCCCCCAACAGGCATTTCAAAGTGTGAGCCATTCAGGGCTGTTCTTTCAAGCAAGGACCCTATTTTTTTTTTTTTTTCCTATTTTATCTGTAAGGAATTTAGTGAATCTGACAGTGATTACAGATAGGAAGTGCTGCTGCCCACAGGACACACACACACACACACACACACACACACACACACACACACACACACACACACACCTTTTCCCTAACCAAACAAGTACTTTGGGCAGAGTCCCACCAATGAAACCTTGCCCTCCAATCAAAACTCCTATGTCCAAGGTAGTCCCTTTTCCCTGAAGAATAAAACAGTGTCCCATCCAGTAAGGAATTCTCCCCACATTTAATGTGAAGGAAAACAATGTGGGTAGGAAATAGAGCCAGGGGTGAGGGAAGGACTAACAAAACCACAACCTTCAGCTCCTCTCCTCCCCCTCCTGGAAACCCTCAGGTCCATTTTCCCACCTACCCCCATGCATACCACTTGAAGACCTGCTTGAAGTAAAAATCACTTGTAGAGAAAGTAATGGGATTTCTGCAAGTTTGCACAAGCATGTGTATGTGTGTGCAATGTTACAGAAGAGTTCCTCTTGCACAGAACTGGGCTGTTCCGTCAAAGCAGTACCTGTTATATTTCTGTCTTTCTCTTCTGTTTGGCGTATTCACCAACGAGAGAAAAGGAGGTAAGCTTTGGCGGCCCTGACCTGCAGCTGGGACACAATACTTTCGCACAGCCCTGCCGACCCCTGACATAAATTTTACTCCGCAGCTGGCACTTACACACTCAGCATTACCATATGTATAGCTGCGCTGTGCTAATTATGCTAATCACCTGTCTAACTCGCTGCTGCGAAAAATGGTTGTATTTAGCAGTCCAGTGCTTACCAATGCAGCTTACTGTGTGGCTGAAATGTACATTCAGACGGCCCTGAATGGCAAGATTTTTCCACGTTGCTGGCTACATTCAGGCCTCAGAAAAATTTATTCAAGTCAACTGGTTTCGGTCCGCAACAAAAAAGTTACGAGAAAAAAGTGAGTGTGTTCTTGCCCTAACATTCTGGATCTGCTTGCAAGCAAAATGATAAATCAATTGGTGTGGGAAACAAAAAGGGAGAGAGGTTCCTTTGGGAGCCCATGTGAAACTGTAGCCTGTTTTAAGAAAGAAGAAGAAGAAGAAGGGGGTCATCCTATCCCCCAAATCTCTAGAGAGAGCAGCTAACAGATATTTAGTCCTAATCCAGAGTCTCTCAAATTGCAAGCACTGGCTGCAGCTGAACCGGGGTATTAGACGTGCTTTTCTGGACAACAGATAGATTAAAATGACGTGTCATACTTGACATATTTTTAACTAATTATAACAGTGTGAGAACTTCCTTAGGGGAAACAGGTAAAAACAAATAACTTCTTAGGCAGCTAGGGAAAAAAATGTTTTAGTATTTTCTTCCTTGGACTATTTAAGCTGAGGCATTTGTGATGTGTAACTATTTTGTAAAGGTTTCTGATTTCCCAGTAAAGGAGCAAAGGAAACTGAGGAGTGTGGGAGGGAAAAGGTGGGGGTGGGGCAGTGGGGGAGAGAAAGACAGGGAGTCAAGAAGCCTCCATTTCCTGTTTTTACTATTACCATTTCTTAAAGGAGTGCTCCCAAGCATGCTATGGATGGCTTTCTCAAACCAGGAAAATATTAGAGCACTTATTTTAACAATTGCCAAAATCCGATTTCCTCCTAACTCACAAAATATGTTCCTTTTTTAAACTGAGTCTGGTCCTTCTGAGGAAGGCTGAATACACGTTCTGCGGTCTCTCTAGATTTTCCGAGTTTTAACTGTCTGTAGCATTATAAACACGCACCTGGGTGGACAGCGCCAGAGGTGCCCAGCAGCCCGGCCCTGGCCGGTTGCAGCATCCTGACTTCCCTCCAGAAAGCACAGCCAACTGGAAAGCCTCGCATCTGACAAGGTGTCTTGAGCCACCTCCTAGTGCTATATCACGCAGCCTTGTGATAAATACTGGGCTTAAACCCAGAAGGTGAACCAACCCAGCGGGCTTTCTCTGACACTGCAGGAGGTCCTGAGGATAGCTGGGCCATCTTGGCCTAGCTTCCCCTTACCTTTCAGTTTAACTAAGAGCAGATGGCAAGCGCACCATTCACAGTAACTTAAGGATGCTCCTTGGAGAACCTAACTTTCTTCCTACTCACTCCCAACCCCTATGCTATCCAATTTTTGTTTGTTTGTTTGTTTGGGCAGCAGGAGGGCTCTAGCTTTGGGCATGCTAGCAAGTGCTGTACTACTGAGCCACATCTCCAACCCCCTGTACAAAAGGCAAGCTGCTTCTCTATGGCGTTTTAGCACAGGATGCTGTTTGTTGCCTTCTAAAGTATTAATTTATCTGGGATTTGTACTTCCAATCTTGATTGTGCAGCTCCTAACTCAAGGAGAACCACTGTGCTCAGTGGACAGACAGCCAATGGCCTGCTCTGCAACTCTGGGTCTCCTGCTTTTCTTAAATAGGAGATGGACCACCCTGCCTTGTGGCACGGAGCAGTGTTTACATTGCAATCCTTGACTATGTAATACATCTGGCATTTTTGGGCAGGATCCCTGAGCTAGTAGCCAGAAGCTCTTAAGCACACTGACTGAAAGCCCATTTCTAGCTCCTGCTTTCTTCTGTCCACTTCTCATCAATAGCTGCAACCCATCTCAGCTGCTAAGCTGAGCACATCTGCACCAGCTTCTTCGTGTTTATCCCAACTGGAGGGATATAAAGCATATCCTGTGATATGCATGGAAACCTGCTTCTTCACTGGCCTCACCTCCACAGACAAGAGCCATGGGGCCCACAGGCAGGGTGGACTATTCAGTCCAATTCACACCTGGGCTTATGGATTACAAGTAAGGCCCTGCCTTCTCATATTAAATCTCTCCAACAACCTTGTCTTTCATCAGAAGGTACCTGACTATCCACCAAAAAAGTTTCCCTAACACAAGGCAACTGTTTTGCCAACTGTGCTCTAAACTCCAATTAAATCCCAACATCACTACCTAACCCATGACCCCTGAGGGGCAAGGAATGGGGTACAACTTTCTGGACAGTAGACTCCTGCACACCTCACAACATTCAGGCAGTTTCTCAATGGCAGCATTTTACTGTCTAGGAAGGCTAATTTTTTTTTTCTGCCAAATCTACTTAAATGTAGATATGCAGGAAAAATTTAATATAATGTAGTATAAAGGGAGTATCAGTCTAATATAAAAGGATCCACAATCTGATTTGAGAGGGAGAAACCCAGTAAGGAACCCAAATTCAGAGACTGGCAGCAAAAAGGCAACAGAAGAGCTTGTATTTCTGGGGCAATCCTGAGTTCCCACTGAGAAGACTCCAAGAGCTTCTTCCTTCTGTCCACGCTGAACTGCCTCTGCAAGCGGAACCTTCTGAACTGCGTGTTAACAGAGCTCTCATGAGGATGGAACACCTGAGGCTATAGAGTCAGAGAAAAACTGGGTAAGATAGTCCCTTCTGTCAAAGCTCTGTATTCCCACTGGCTCTGGTGGGTGTTCCATTTAGGGAAAGGCTGAAGTAGGTGCCTGGGTGGAAATGTATGGTTTGTGCCTCACTTAGCAGCTCAGAGATGGTACAGGGCTGAATTCTCCCCTACATCATGCCACAAGGACAGGGGGCTAAGACTTGCTTCATACACTGGTCAATTTATACACACAGAAAGAACATGTCCATGGTTCCTGAAGTTACCTTGTAAGTCTGGAAAATGTCAGGAATCCTCAACAGGAAGAGCAGCTCTTCTGCTGGCAGAACCCAAAAGAGTACTCCACGGACCCCACCACCCCAGGAGTATGGTGGTTCTGCAGCTAGGGCCTCACACCACTGGTTCAAAAGGACACATCGACCAATTCTTTCCTAACTGACCAGGTGAAAGACCTTTTCAGAATTGACACACTTGTGAGGAAATGAACTTGAGCAATTTAGGAGTGAGTGGGTAGGAAGGAGGGTAGGAAGGGTGACAAGAAGGGAAGAGAGAGGGAGCAACCAGCCAGGAGCCTGCAGCAGGCACTGGAAATAAGAGCAGCAGAATATGAGAATCCTAGGGGTACAATGATTTTTAGGGACCATCTTCCCCCCCACCACCACAAAGTGTCAAAAGAGTGTTGCCAAGAGATCAAAGACTTTTGTGAAAAATGGCTTCCATGAAGTCTAGTCTCCTTCAAAATAACTGTAAAATATTGTATTTAAGAGCCCTGACACATCACACCCTGAGCAGAGCACACGCTTCAGGGGTTCACTCTCAGGCACTCACCATGTGGGAGGCAGCCACAAGAAGCCCCTCTGCACCCAGAAACCCCTCTCTACAGAATTTAGAACCCCTTCTTTACCCCCCAGCAAGAAAAATTAAGCAAGAGAGAGTAAGTACCACCTCACCCAAAGTGGATAGGGTTCCAGGGGTCATGGGCAGGTCAGCACTGAAGGAGAAATCCAAATGAAATATAAACATGGTATTGTGGAAAGCAGACCAATCTCCCTAGCTCTCCAGCCAGCATTAATCTCGGCATCAGCTGTGGTGTATAACCTAAACACACAGACCAGGCGGCTCATACATCTGGAAGCTGTCGTCTCCAGGAAGCTCCAGGCAGCGCTGGATGCATCTGAAACAGTCCATGACCCAAACTGGCTTATGAACGAACTTCTTGGTGTGTCAAGAATGGTGGGCAGCATAGAGATGGGTTCAGAGCTCACCAACTGCCCTGTGGGGAATGCCTGAGCCACCTGCCATTTTTTGCAAGCAGTTATTGGTGATTTTTACTTGTCATTCATTTTACTCGGAGTACAAAGGGAATAGAGTAACAGCAACTTGGTTGCACCAAGTGCACACTTGCTCTTTGAATAACCACCTCTTGTTCATCAAATTACACACACACACACACACACACACACACACACACACACACACACACGGTGGTGCCTTTGCAAACTCAATCAGACCTGCAAAGTACGGGTTCTTCTACCCAGTCCTTTATCACCCAGCTCAGTGGTTCTCGGTTGGGGCATCTAGCAATGAGTAGGGCTGCTGACTTAACTGGGACAGTGCTGCTGGGACCTAGTGGGTAGAATCCAGGGGCTCCAGTGAACACCCTACAGTGTGTACAGCCTCTCACAGCTGAGTAATATCTAGGCCCAAATGGCAAGAGTGCCAAGGCTGAGCAACTGAAGGACAGTGGCTCTAACTGTGCAAAGCACACAGAAAGCATACAGTACAGACTTGAGAGTGCAACTGCCCATCAAATAAGCATTTTTTTTTTTTTAAATAAAGTCTTCTATTTCTCTTTAATAAATTCTCATCCTCCTCCCCAATACTGGCCTTAAAGCCTTCAACAATCAAACACCAGGGCAATATGGAGTCATTTCAAGGTTGTTGCCCTTTTCAAAAAAGGAGGCCAGGCGCTGGCTAAGCTTTTATCTCGGGGAGATAAATGAAGATTCTGTCACAGGAGTACCTTGACAACAAACTTGTGACAGAGAGCTGGAGGAGAGGGAGGGAGTATGCAAAGGGAAGCAGATATTAAAGAGAGCAGGAGGGCAGATCTGCTAAGTCAAAAGAAAGAATTGCCACCGGGAAATGTGAACGGCTTAAAAAACAAAACAAACAAAACAACTAGTTTCCTTCAGCACCCTGAGAAGCAAACACAAGCACTTCTGCTATCAGGAAGAGTACCAGGAGATAATTAAGAACCACAGATCCAGCATCTTGAAGAAAGAGCCTGCAGGCCGCAGCCACTCTAGGTGGCACACACCCCTGTAGATCTTCCAAACCACCGGATGCCCAATGCCCGCCCCCCCCCCCCATTCACTCCCTCACTGGTCACTGGAAGATGAACACTTAAGGCCACACACACACACAGACACACACACACACACACACACACACACAAGCACACTCACACACACACACACGTACGTACATACACACACACACACACACACACACAGACACACACACACACACACACACACACACACACACACCCTCTTCCTTATGCCTAGAATGTCCTTCACCTCCACCCTCCCAGCCTGGGACCATCCTGGAAGTCTCCGCTGATTTCCCTAACAATTTGGCAATTAACCATCTACTGACTCATCTATAGATTGTCATCACCCTTTCTCTCAAGAGTTTTGGGCAGTGCCTGGTGCAGAGCAGGCACAGAGACCCCACACTGACCAAATACTTGTGGCTGGAAATCACCGTTTGTGATTTTGTGTTTATGTACCACCATGTTTCTGTGACAGCAGGTGCCCAACACCAAGATCTTTATCAAACCTTTTGGTCCAATCACAAGCAAGCTCTTGTTGACACCTGTGACATGCAAAAAAATACACCCTAAGACTCAGGTTGTCACCTTATATATAACTGTCAGTTTCTTGAAAGGCAATTATTAAACCAACATGTTAAAAGAATCAAAACGTTATCACTTATGCATGCATAGATGCTGTGTACTTGTGAGAAGGGGGGGGAAGCAATGTCTTCATCTTTGTGGTGAATGGACCGACTGTCTTAATAAGCTCCATTTCTTCAGGATGATAAGCCACGGCTGTCAAGGAGATTCCTTAATTTTCTGGTCATATTAAGAATAGTTTGGCAGACAGAACACACACAGTAAGCCTGTGTATAGACACACACAAGCACAAAGGCAACTCATCACAGGAGAAATAGCAACCTTTCTAAACTGTCTCTCCAGCTTCCCTTTTCTCTTACAATCTGTCTTTCCTCTCTTCTCATCTTATCTGTGTGTACAGCAAGCTCTTGGCTCTTGTAATCACACCCAGAACCTGAAGAAAGGATCATGTAACAGATGACTTCGCTGACAGTGATAAAGAATTTATCTAATAGACTGAAGCAAAGATGAACCTAAACTTGGGCTACTGCTCACTATAACTCACTGACCTCCGCCATCACCTACAAACACTGGGAATTTACTCCTAAAAGCAAAGGCTCACAATATAACATTAAATTCCATATACCATAAACAAGACCTCTGGTTACTATGACAATGGGTTCCCCTAACCCAATTTATGAAACTTGCTTCTTGTAGAAGGCAAGAATGAATAAATGAATGAACGAGGCCAAGGCAGTATCAGACTAAATGACCGAAATCAATGGTAGGTAAAGTGAACATGAATGGACATGTGGATGGCCATTCATGGTCATTATTTGGAAAGAGTGACAACTGTTATATGGAACACATATATGAGGTGGCTCAGTGGAGGTTTGCCTAGCATGATAGTGCCCCAGGTTTGTGTGTGGGTGTCCTCAAGATGCCAAAAGCAGGCCTCAGGTGTCTGCCTCAGGTGTCTGCCTCAGGTGTGCCCCCCTTACTGAACATCTTCCCACTTAACTCTGGAGTCCCTCTTCATAAATCTCATGTCATTCTTGAAACAACTGCTCCAACTACTGAAAAGCAAATCACTGTATGGTCATGGTGTGGAAAAAGCTCTATTTCTACACTTAGAGTCCTGCTGGTCAGTTCCGTGCTGAGGACCTTAACCTTCCTTTCCGGAGGTCTTGCAGGCCATGGCCTGTTCCTACTACAACACCCTGTTGCCTCCTGTCTCTCTAGTATCCCTGCCTGCCTCAAGACATCCACTAAGGCCTTTTTTTCTCCTAATTTAACTTTCATGGACCAGTTGAAGTGTAAACCTAAACTCAGTGAAAATGCATTGAGTTCCAGAAGTCTGAAGCACAGGACACTGGGCACTGTCTCCCACCACAGTGACTAAAACAGTATAGAAACTCAAGAAATTTGTTGCTAGGGGACTTGTGGGTGCTCAATAAAACTATTCCCTGAACTACCAATGACAAGGAAGCAAAGTGGGGTAAATTACCTAATGGAATCAATCCAAAAGACACTTGTATTCATTAACCAAGCTACTTAAGGCAGGAATGTGTTCTGCTCGTAATGATTTGGATTATTATTTTAATTGTCACTTTTCAACTATTATTTTAATTGTCACTTTTCAACTAAATACTTCAACACTAGTTTGCAAAACATTGAAAGGTGAATATTCTCGAAGGTTAGTTTCCAATACCATCCTGAAGAATTACTCATTAACTCCGGTTTCCAAATTCTGTCCTGGGTGGCTTACAGAAGACACGCACCAGATACTTGGGGTTGAAATATCTGCTCAACTACTCAGATGCCCAAAGCAGTGTTTGCCTGAGGCTAAAATGTTTTCCAACAAGGGATTGATACGTTTCAAAGAGATAACTGAGAAACGACCAACGAAGAAAAAAAGGAAAAAGAAAGCCTATAGTGGTGGGGGTGGGGGAAACGGCGAACCTATTTTCAATTTACAAGTCCTTTTCTAAAGCAGGTCCCCAACCCCCCAAATCGAGAAACGTAGATAAAAGACCGGCATACAAACCCCAGGGGGAGCTCCCGTGGCCCCTCCCACCAAACCTGCATTCTTTAAAAAAACACATTTCTTTCTTGAAAGCCTGCCAAGCCTCCCCCCAGAATAATTCCATTTAAAAAGCCCCCACCCGCGAGGAAACATTAATCTACTTTGCAAACACGCGTTCCAGTTTGTGCTTTACTATTTTTTTTCAACCCCCACCTCCACCGCCCCCCCCTTTTTTTTTGTACCTTGAGACAAATGTTTTTTTCCCCCAGAGTTGAAAGCAGTCCAAAAACAGGACCACACACGCGGCCGCCTCCGCAGGCCCGCGCGGCGCCCGCCCCCCGCGCGCCCCGGGGGCGCGCACACTCCCTGCAGCTAGAGGGGTGGCCTTGCCCTCCACCCCCTCTCCTTTCTCCGCAAACGCGGTGGGTGGGTGGGGGGAGGGAAGGAAGTCGAGCCCAGAAGCCCAGATCCGAGAGGCCCTCCTCCGGCCGCTGGGACCCTGGCCAGAGCCAGGCGGACGGCTGTGGCGGACCTCAGGGACCCCCCCACCCCCACCCCCGCGGGCCTTGCCGAGTGGTCCGTCCCGCGCAGGGGCCTGGCGCCCCCGCCACTCTCTCCCACCACACCTAGCAGGCGCAGCGCCCCGAGTAGATTACAGCGCGGCCTTTGTCGGGCGGGCCTGGCCTTAGGCCAGGCATGCAAACAATAAACAGTCGCCCCTGGTGCGGGCAGGGGCTTCGCTGGCCACAGCAAGGCTCTAGGTGCAGGCTGGCAAATATCTTTATCAAACACAGGGAAGGGAAGGAAGAAGACGAAGGACGCGCGCCAGGTCTCTTACCTTCCACCCACAGCTCTTCCACATTGGTCTCGAGATTAGCTGCCTTTAATCCTACAGCGAAGGCCCCAAATATGAGGAGACCCACAACCAAAAATTTGCCGCAGTTCTTTTGAATGTAACAACCCAGTTTAAATAAGAGTCTCTGAAACTTCGCTCTCAGCCACAGCGGTGCTTTCCGGCCAGTAGCCTTCCCCTGGGGACGAAGCAGAAGGGAGGAGTGAACGCCTAGGAATCACTATCCGTGCGCACCCGCCTGGGGACACCCCCCCCCCCCAGCAGTGGAGGGCGTGAGCGGCCGTGGCTCAGGGAGAGCCCCAGGGTCATGGGGGACTAGGTTGTAAATCAGAGCGAGGTTGCAGCGTGGGAACTACACCCTAGGGACACAGGGCGCCCCCACGCAGCCTGAGCACCATCCCTGAATGAGACTTGGGGTGCTGGGGAAAGAGGCTAACAGAGGAGCCAACAAAAACAGGCAGGCACTAGTGTCTCGGACCTGGAGAGGTAGGGCCTGAGTGATCCTAGTGGAGAAGCCCAACACTAAACCATCAGGCCACGACCCCCTTTGCCCTAAGTCCTGCTACAGCCTTTCGGCCTCTTCGGATACCCCGGAGGCGGGTGAAGAGCGCAAGCGCACTTAGGGACACTATACAGCGACCGTGGACCTTATGGCCTCCGGCCTGGCGTGGCTGCACGCGGGGGTCCACGTGGTAAGCCCGGCAGCCAGAGCTCGCTCCAGACACTTCCACGGCTTTGGGAGACGCCACAGGAGCTCAGTTAGGAAGTGCAGCAGCCATCTGCAACTTACACTTATTTGTGCTCTGAAGAGGGCGGCCACAAGGATCTTTCCCTCCTCTCCCACTCCCTCCTGGTGAAATCTTTAAAAAAAAAAAAAACAGCCAAGTGTACGGGGAAGAGGCCCAGGCCGGCGCCGGCGGGGGTCCTGGCTGGGCGCAGGCTGCTCTCGGGACGGCGGTGCCCTGGTGCTGGCCAGGGACCCTACAGGCCCCAGGCTAGGTACTCGCCTTCGCCGGATTCCACACATTTCAGCCATCCCCGTAAACACAATGAACCCGGCGGTTCCGCACACCAGCACCGAAGATTTAAGGTGGCAACTTGTTTACAATTGCCCCTCTCTCCAGCAGGCTGGGAGAAGAGGCGGCCCAAAACCTGGAAGAGAGGGGACGTCCTCTCCCGAGAATAATTTTTAAGGGAGCAGAGATTTCAAGCTCAACGAAAGCAAAACCGGCTGCCAAAAAAGGAAACCACCTTTACTTTGGCTCCCTCCCCTCTGCCTCTCTCCGCCTCTCTCCACTCCGCCTCCCCCACGAAGAGGTTAAGAAATGTGGCAACGCTGAGATTTAGGCTACAACCGAGGGCAGGGGCGCGGGTGAAGGGCGCTAGGGCCGGGGGCAGTGCTGCACCGCGGCCGCCCTGGAGGTGGTCCACTCAGGACGGTTTCCAAAGCTCCGGAAAAGGCACACCAGGGAGGGCGTGTGCGCGCGCACACACCACACACGCACATACACACGCACGCACGCACCCCTCCACCCCCTGCGGACCTCAGACAGCCCTTTCCTCCGAAGTCCGGAGGGAGGGTTTGAAATTTTCAGACTTCACTTGTCTTCTGCTTTCTCAGGAGAGTGTCTGTGTGCGTGTGTGGCAGGGATCCCAAAGAGGAAGAGGAGGGAAGAGTGGAGAGGGAGGAGGGAACAGACGTGCACCTTGGAAATCTGCTCCAGAGCGAAGGCGGCGTCGCAGTAGCTGGGCCGGTGCAGATAGTCCCGGTCCGGCACGGCGCAGTGCGGTCCCCCGGTCCGTCTGCGCCTCCCGCCGCCGGCCTGCCTGCCCAGGGCCCCGGCGGCGTTACCAGCCGAGGCCATGTTGCCGCCGCCGCCGCCGCCGCGGGCTCCGGGCGCGCCTGGGCGCTCGGCTCGCGAGGACGCTGCTGGCCGCCGGGGACTCCGGCTCCGGGTGACAGACCCGCTGCTGCCGCTCACACGGCGGGCGCTGCGGGCGCTGCGGCCGTGGCCGCTGCCGGGGACTCAGACCCTGCGCCTTCCATTGCCACATTGCGCGTGGGTCCCGAGGTCTCTGCGGCCGCCGCTGCCCACATCCAGCTCGCGGGAAGGCGAGAGCCGGCGCTTCCAGGGCACGCCTAGCGGTCCCCAAGTCCCCCCAGACGTCCCCGCCCCACGCCGCGACCCCTTCACGGCAGAAGGCGCGCGCAGACCCCCGCCACTCGCGCTGGCTCCTTCGGCGCCCGCTGCCGGCGACGCGACGGTGCCCGGCGGGTCTCAGCGATGCCGGGCCGGGGCAGCTGCTGCTCCCGCTGCTGCTGCTCCCGCTGCTGCTGCGGCTGGGGTTGGCGGTGGTGGCTTCTGAAACGGCTGCTCGTTCTCGGACTGCTGGGTTCGCGGTGGCTGCTTGGTCCCGGACTCTGCTTTCTTGTTCTCCTCACCGACCCGCTGGACCATTCTGCCCCCGCGCCGCGCGCCTCTCTCGCTCCCGGGACCTGGGGACTCTGCTCTGTGTGTGTGCAGCGGGCAGCGGCCGCAGCAGCTCCTTGACTCAATAGATGAGATGGAAGAAGAAAAAAAAGAACTCTCTCCATTTGGAGAAAGAGGAGGAGGAGGGGAGGGGGTGGAGGGGGAGAGAGCGAGCGAAAGAGAAAAAGGCTGGAACTCCCGCCCCCGGGGCTGTCAGATGGCTTGGGTTTCTGCGACGCGATTGGCTCGCGGAGGGCAGAAATTACTCAGCAAACATGACTATTATTAGCTGCTTAGCAACAGCTCACCAAAGTAGAGAGACCACCCAGGTAGGCAACCCCCGTGTGTGCATCCCCGGCTGGGGAGGGGGGGGGGGACCGCTCAGCGCCAACCTTCTCTCATGCAATACTTCCATTAAGGAATGCTCTCTCCTTTCTTTCCTATTTCTTTTCTTTTCAACAGTGTCTTCTTTTTGTGAGACGCCTTTTGCGAGCGCGCGCGCAAACACACACGCACACGCTCACACATACAGAAGCATTTGCCTCGAGATAGACACGGGGGATATGTAATATTTTTTAAGCGCTTAAACAATTTCTGAGGTTCCTCAAAGAAAACCCTTTTAGAGGCACTTTGGCCTCAAGCTGCAGCAAATACTGGGAGGTCCGCCTTGAATTCCCAGGCTTGCACCGATAATGACAGGGTGGTGGATAGTGCGCCAGTGTGTGCCAATTTTTTTTCTCCTCTTTTCTTTTATAACCAAAGGCAAGACTTAGACTCTCGCAGGGAACAACGCCTCGTATTAAGATAAACAAAATGGAAAGTTAAAGAGGAGAGCAAGGACGTTGGGAAAAGCCACCCTTTAAAAAAAAAAAAAACCCTGCCCCCCCCGCAAAAAAAAACATACACAATACAGTCCCATTTGAAAGAGTTTGTAAAGAGAACCCAGACACATAGTCTCTCGAAGAAGTAGAGACTTTTTTATTTGAATTTTTAATACATAAAAAGAAACAATCTTTTCAGCAGTCCGGAGAAATGGAATTGAGAAATTTCCTTATTATTTGGGTTTCATCTGGACCCTCCGCCTTTGAATTAACCACATTTTTAAAGTCAATTTTAGGCTTTTTTTTTTAAATTACAAAACTTGGTGTGTATCCTGTAATTTTTAATAGTGTGACGTAGGAGAGAATAAAGGCTTTGATGTCGGATTCATTTGAAACAAATTGTGCACAGATCTCGAGGATTTGTCCCAATATTGCGCCCAGTGTCACGAAGACATCCCGGGGATTCGCTTAACGTTGAACAAAAAACAAGCGACCTTCGCGGGGTGGGGGGTGGGGGTGGGGGTCCTGGAGCCAGTGACAAATTAAACCGTCTACACAACTACGCTCTTTAAGGGGGGGAAAACCCAACACTTAAGAAAGCACATTCCATTCTCCAATAAGTTTTCAAGTTCCTCCCTGCAGTAGACACCAGACCCACCAACACTGGATTCTGCTATATCCTATTATTTTTCTTTTCCCACTTGAACTGTAGAGGGAACCGTAGTAGTGAGAAGCCAGCTGAAGCCGTGAAATGGGGCGGTGTGGCTTTAAGATGCACACGGTGTGTGTTCATTGAAAAAAAAAATAAGAAAGAAAAGGAAAGAAAGAAACCCAGATGGAGGGAAAGGGGGAGGAGCGGGGGAGAAGGCGGAGCCTGCTCTGCCACGTGACTCAGACCAAGCGGCCTGTCCGCGCGCACGCGTTAGCGCGCACGCGCACGCGCGCTCCGGTTTGGGGCCTGCGCGGGGCGCGGGCACAGCAGGTAACCCTGTCGGCGCGCTGGGCGTGCGCGCCCCGAGCCCTCAACGCCGAACGCACCGCCTTCCTGGACTCTGAATGGTGTGCGCGCCTGGCCGGCGCGGACAGACGTGCCGGACACGCCGTAGTACATTCCTGAAAGCGGCCCGGCCCCCTCGCGCTGCCCAATGCGCGCACGGTCTCCTGCTGACGGCCAATGGCTGCACTTCGGCCCTTCCATTCAGCGGCGCAGGCTGCAGCAAGGCAGGGGCAGTGCACGCGGCTCCAGGAGGACGGGGCCTTCCCCTCCCACCGCGTTGCAATCCTTCGTCCCTGCCTAGCCTGCCCCCCACCCCCCAGCCTTATCTCCTTCCGGACTTCCCTAGGACGCTTTGCCATCCTGAATCCCAAACCCACAAAACCTGTGCGGTTCCTGAAGCGGGGTGGTAGATGCGTTTGGGGTGCTCACAGGATAAGGAAGAGGACCTGAGTGCCGGGCCAGCGCGGAAATTCAAAATTCCTAACACCAGGGAGCACGTGATTTTCCAACAACTGACTTTCGAAAGAGCAGCTGAAAAATCCTGAAGGGAAGGCATGCTGAGTGAGGGGAAGGACACTACCTTAACAGCGAGCAACGTGCTGGAAGCAGAGCTGTTAAGCCTTGGAGTAAAATCCTAATCTCTGATAGTTTGGTTATCAGCATAAAGCAGAAAAGGATGGACTACTATTTTAGCTTTCACATTTCGTACTCTTGGAAATTGGATTGTTTTCTAAACTTTAGGGTGACACCTCGAGTTCAAAGGTCAGCCTGATTTTAAATTTGAAGCTGGCTATATGTATGGCAGGCAGGTAACCACATAGCCCTATGAAAGTTGTCTTTAAAATTCCTTACAATATTTTACTCCTAAGCATTTGCTGCTCCCAACCCCACCCCCAGGTTTTTACTTCTTTGGTGGCAGTATAGCTGTTTGGATTCTGGGATTCTAGAATGAAACTATAGTCTAGCTATGCAAAGCCTCTTCCACTCGGACGCTTTTCCCTCGGTTTGACTTAATTCTTAAACGTTTTGAACATGGAACCCTGAGGTTTGCAATGCTCTACAACCCCTCGCCCGCTGTTTGATAGGTTAACTTTTCAGCATCGCAGACAATGGTCCTGACCTGTAAACTCTGCCCGTAGGTTTCAGGACACAGTCCCCAGGCTCTCTCTAACAAGCGCTACCTTAATCTCCCCACCCCCACCGCCGCTTCCCCTGTGGTCCGCTTTTTTCCGTAGAGATGAATTACTTTGAGGATCTAATTGGCCTTGTTTCTGTAACGTTTTAAGAAAGGGAAGAGGAGCCAGTCTAAAAAGACTGCTCGACTTGGGTGGTCAGGGCCAAGGCTGCCCCCAATTTGCCTCATTGCTGATGCATGTGAGTGACATTCCCAGCTATAATGTTGTTCCTAATCAATCTACCCTTATTTACATTTGTAAGCATTGTCGGCTTTAATATGCATGCCCTGTGCAGGGGACCGCTGAGCCACACCGGGTTTGTTAACTTCCAGCTAACCGCAAGGATTCCACAGACCTGAGAGAGGCAGAGTGGACGAGCCAGGCCTGCTAAGGTGTCTGCCCGCAGTACAGCCCCTTTAAGGGTCTTTTGCCTGGTGTTCCCCCAAATAACTGAGAGCTTAGGGCCTTGACCAGCAGGAGTTGCCAGCCTCTGTGAGGCCAGACTTGAGTGATCATCCCCTCTACAAACTCAAGTTCAACTGAAAACATAAATTGTCATTCTTTTCTCCCCATCACAGTCCAGGACTGTTGGTTCCATAACAGATTCCTTCAAAGCTCTGGATCCCCTCACTGTCTCCTCCCCTGTCTGTTCCAGTGCTTCAGATGTCCATAGTCATGCCGCACACATCTCAAAAATGACATCAGATTGTCCAAGTGCTAAGATGACACTTGAGATAAAACATCTGCCCTTTGTGTTGGAATGTTCCAATGGTGCAAAGTTATGGGTGCCAGACTTGTTGAGGTTTAACTTTTCACTGGCTTCTCAGATGAAACTAAGTGAATCTTTAAGATCCATATAAGCGAATAAAGGGGCAAAGATGTTCCAGCCATTTGACCCTAGGCTTAGTCATCATTTTCCCCATCAAGTTTAACAGTCTTCCAGAAATTCAAAGAATTGAAAATATGATACTAAAATCCTACAGTATTCTTGTTGCAAGGACGGGATGCATGAGGAAGCGGGTGTGAGGGTCTACATATGGATGCTACAAGGGTAGGGTAGGGGGAGGCCGTGGTGTTCTATGGGTGGGTGGGTGGTACAGGACACAGGACATGGGTGTTAGGCCAGGGCCTGGGTAGTGCAAAGGCAGTTTGAATAAGAAGGAGTCCTGAGCCAGTCTGCCACCATCCCACCCCATTTTCTTGGCTCTCCACTAATGTCCAACTGCACAGGGAGACGGCAGAAAATGACCCCAAACGGCTTCAGGGAGGTGAAAAGGAAGGCACAGAAGTGTAAAACCATTGGGCTTGACTCCCTCACTTCTTTCTACCTCCAGCTTCCTGCCCTTACCAACTACCCCTCCCAACCCCCCAGGCTGGAGGAAGGGGAACTGCTGTAGCCAGCTTGTCAAAATAATGCTGCTAATTACCTCTGATCTCCTTTAATGGGAAGCTGCTCCCAACTCCACAAAAGAGTAAATAAAAGGTCCACAGCACAGACCCAGGAGCTTACAGTGAGCTGGGGGTGGGGAGGGTAACCAAGAGGAGATATCCTTAGAAGGTCCCAGAAATGTCAGTGTCATCAACTGCAGAGCCTTCAGTGAACCTGACAGGAAACTCATCATGGACCCCTATATTGATTCCTCCCCTTCTTTAAATCTCTTCTGCTGCATTTTTCCACTCTAATGGATAGAGATGTGTTCTTGAAATACTCAAGCCCCAAGCATTTTTCCCCGTCCATCACTCTCCCATCACCTTTCTACCTCCCTGTCTAATATATCTGTACCCTGCTCTGACTCTGGCAGAAAGCACACTGCATTTCAATGCTCCCTGCCTTTGGGTCCTGCGTGGAAAAGAAGCTGAGCAACATGATCCCTTTGACCCACTGCTGGAGCAAATTTATTAGAGATATAGGCATGAGAAATGAAAGGGAAGTAAAACAATTCCAGCTTATTGTGTGTCTTTCTTTCATACTCCTAATCCGGTTTACACATCACGCCTACATGTCTCAATGGGGCATTATACACTGTGGCAGAGGCTGCAGAAAATAAAAGGTGTGTGTGTGGGGGGAGACAGAACAGGGGGAAGGTGGGCATTTTAATCCATATTTATCTTACAAATTTCTTATCTGTAGACAATTGAAAGCAATCTGTTAAAAGCCTCTTTCCACAAAACAGTTCCAAAATGGTGCTAACTCCTGTTCAAACGGCTTGTCAGATTATGACAAAAATACATAACCAGAAATTAGATACACTTCTCACAATGAGTTTAAAATAAAGCTAATTGGTATATTAAGATGGCAGGGCCTATTGGTGTCACCTTGGTTCAACATTTTAATTTAAAAAGATCATGGATTCAAAGGCATTTTATTGCCTGGTGGAAGGACGCTGGGTGACAACTGGAACACACACATTCACAATTGAAAGGCCCTTGTTTTACAACACAGAGCACAATGCACCTGAGGCAACAATGTATCCCGAAGAACCACCCAGAAATAATAAGTTACAGTAACAAAGGATGACACCAAAAAGCATTGTCTTGCTTTGTGGAGGCAACTAATTGCATGTTGAAGAACCGGAGCCAAGAAGAAGAAAAAACAATCCGAACACACACAGAACGATGAAAAATAACTATTGTGGTTCAAGAACTCGGTGGTCCAATTATTAACTATTTAGACGCACCCAGTGAGGGTCTTCATTATTTCTACCTATTTCCGAGGGAGGAAAGAAGGATAAAAAGGGAAGATGATGGTCTCACCCGGGTCCAACACAACATGGGTCTCTGGTGTCGTTCATGAACAAGACTCCTCATGGTGGTTCTTATGAGACAGACACTGATATCAGAAACACACCAGTTTTTAAACATGGACTTAAATACATGAAGACATACCACGTGTCACCGAAAGCAGTCTTTGGGAACAGGGGGGGGGGGTCCCTGTGTTGGGACGGACTCATTCCATGAGGGTCTGGGTCAGTAAAACCTACTTCAAGGCTCCCCTGAGGCCCCACACAGCGTTCTGGGCACTGCGCCACCCGCCCACCTCTTTAATGGGTGACAGGCACCAGAGTGCCCGACTCCGTAGGCACAGGAGTCAGCACACACCCCTCTCCTCTACCCATGCCCAGCGGTGAACTCTAAGGGCGCTTGCCCTCTTTTCTCCCCACGAACCGCAGTAGGGAGGAATCCGCGGCTTTGACAAGGCGCTTCTCTCCGCTCTAGGTGTCGCGTTCAGCCAGGTGTCTGCGCCCGCGGCCGCCAGCCCTACGTGTGGGTGCACGGGTCACCTCCAGTTGGCGTCCCCGGCTCCCAGAAAAGCATCTGCGGCGCGCGTGCTCCCTTGAGCAGCCCCCTGCCCTCCCCCTAGCACTGTCATTCTCGCCACCAACCCTTCCATCAGCCGCGCTGCCTGCGCTGGCCAGGCAGTAGTCACCACCCGACTCGAGGAACGGAAGCCAAGGTGGCGACCCTTTCAAGCGTGCAAATAGGATCCCAGGCGACCCCCTCCGTGGGAACTCCCCCCCCGGAGTCGTTCCCCCCGCGCGACACAGCCAGCTCTCCTCCTTGCCGGGTCGGCCTAGGGGCAGGGGTCCTGGCGTGCGAGCCGCAGGCGAACGTGGAGACGCGGACCTGGATCCTGCACCCCGGAGCTGCAGCCTCCCAGCCGCCCGCCCTCCTTCCCGGCCCAGGGGTCGGGGCTAGGCGCGGGGCGTCCCCGGGGGCACGGCGCACTCACCATAGCCGGCCTCAGCCCCTGGCCGGAGCGCAGTTGCCGATGGCGCAGACGCTGGCCGTGAGGTTCACATCAATTCCTTTTATTAATTTCCCGGGGCCCCCCTTGGCTGGTGCTGCGTGGCTCAGTCTTCTCCCTGTCTCCCTTCGACTCCCCCGGACCCTGTCGCCGCGGGTCTCTTTGTCTGCCCTGTCGCCGTCTCTTTCCCCGGTCTTCGTCTTCGTCTTCTCCTCCTCCTCCGTCTTTACAAAAGGAACGGAAAGTGTAAAAACCCCGGCGCGCGGGGCCGCCGCAGGCTTTCGGCGGAGTGCGGCGCGGACTCACAATTACAAGCCTGTTTCTATTAAGCAGGTCCATGGCCCTCGGCGTGGGTGGTCTGCCGCGCCATAGGCAGGACCTGTCAGGGTCACGTGACGGATCCGAAAACTTTACCCCTTTACAATAAACCCAAGGAAGGCAAAGTAAACTGGAGAAACGTGCTATCAGTGCAGCCCTCCTGGGTAAACAGGCTGCCCTCCCCGCCGTCCTGGGAGGCGCCCAGCCGGCGAGCCCTGGCGAGCCCTGGCCGCCCCCTGCACGCCCCCTGCAGCCTCAGTGCGGGGGGTCCTCGGCCCTCTTCGCCGCCAGCCGGCGCCCCCCTCCCAGAGTGGCTGCGTTCCTTTTGGCCACAGTTCCAGAACCCTGGGTTGGGGGGGGGGGGAGCGAATGAGGAAGTGCATTTTAACATCCCCGCAGCCTGCAAAGTGTGTGTGTGTGGGGGGGGGGGGGGGTGCTTCCAAAAGACAGCACCTTGCCCCGGCCCTGTTCACTTTCCCACAAAGCGCCGAGAAGCTGTCAGCGTTCCAGTTGACAACCCCCAGGCACACAGCAGGGTCGTGGGCACATCACAGAAGTTTCCTGGGAAAGGAGACCAATGTGGGTGCTGGGGTGGGGTGGGGGTGGGGGGCTTGATTGTTTTGTTTTTTGTTGGCTGACCTGGGAAGCCACTACTTCTGAAGACACCAAGGTGGGGCTCCTTGGAATCCAAGCTGGGAAAGGGCTGAGGGATCCTAATTGATATTTGCTTCCTTTCCCCTCCAATTACTGTGGTTTTTGGGGGATACCACCCAAATGATCCCACCCACGCTGCATTCCCGTACCAGGTAACCTCGGGTGGTTGGTTTGGGGTGGAGGCACTGGTGGGTCCTGCAGGGCCTCTCCCCTTGGATTTCAAGGGCCTGCTCAGGAAAGAGTAGCATGTATCTGTTAAACTACTGGGTACACCCTATTTCATATACAGCTGGGAGATGATGTTTTAAATGGACTACATTATAAAGATGAATTCTAGATTCGAAGGCGTGGGGGGGGGGTGCGGTCAAGGTGAAGGCTATCAAGAATTCACTGGCTGGTCTTCCAGCAGAGCCGTCTGACCAACCTTGTGCATGCTAGGTAGGCAAACCTCCACCACCAAGCCACACCCCAGGCCCCAAAGTTGGCCTGTGGGCTCTTCATTCTAGCTGACTGTGATTAGGTGTGTGTGGGGACATGCCCAAGCCCACGAGTTATTAAATAATAATAATCCCAGGAGTTACCATTTATCCCTCCCCGTGAGCTGATGTTCTGTAATAGGGTCATTTGAGTTGCCAGAATGGTTGCACTTGAAGAGGTTTAAGTAATTAAGCATCAGAATGCTGGACAAACATGTGAATTAGGCTGGTCTAGGAATGGGTTTCATGCCAACTGACTTTAGCCAAAATGAAGTAAAATGAGGGTTAGCCAAACGCTGGATTCTGAGTCATAACTGAAGAAAAGAAAGAATGAAAGAAAGTGAGGAAGGGAGGGAAGGAAACGAAGAGACAGAAGAAGAAAAAGAAGAGAAAGGAAAGGGAGGGAGGGGAGAGAGGGAAGGAGGAAGGAAAAGAAGGGAGGAAGAGAAGAAAAGGAAGGGGTAGAGGAAGGAAGGATGAGAGAGAGGGAGAGAAGAAAGAAAAGGGGAAGGGAAAGGGTAAGGAAAGGTGAGAGGAAGAAAAGAGGGAGAGGGGAAGAAAAAAGAAAGGGGGGAGAGGGGAAGGAACCTTTTCACCACAAGACAGCAAAAATACCACCCCAGCATCTCCCTTAACATCATATCTAAGAACCCCCTCTTCATCTATAGGATGGGTGGACTGCTGGGAAAATGACTATATAGAGTGATCTAGAATATGAAAGAGAAGGGAGGTGAGAAAAGAAAGAGCTATGCAAGGGGTGTTAGATGCCTTCTAGTACAAGCTGTTAAGTGGGAGAATTCCCAGAGACCTTGTGAAGCTGGCATTTTCTAGTTAAAAGGAAGACCTCGTTTGTAGCACATGTGGCTACTTGCTCCTTTTGAATTTGATCAAGGCTGATAAGAATGAACACTCATTTGGAGAGCCTTAGATGTTAGCAGTTTGTGTGATGCTGGATGTTTCTTTGGCACTCAATTTGCAAATACAGAATTCATAGTGCTTGGAAGAGGCCTAGTCAATGAGGGACACTCCCTGACTTTCCAGCAAATCATCTCTGTTGGGAGTACGGAAGGGGAGACACAGTCACATAGCATTTGGCCTTAGTGAAAACAAAGCCATCACCTATATAACTGAAATGCCTGTGTCCATATTTTAGTTCCTGACCTTAAAATTGGGAAACTGTTTTCAGAACAAATACTTGAAACTGGGCAAGGACAACATATTGAGACAGGAAGAAGCAAGCCTTTGGTGCTGGAAGTGATAAAAACTAGGGAAAGAACACAAACACCCTCTCCTAGAGCAACCTGCCCGTCTTGCCTTTGGAATCAATCTTTGCAAAATTTCCTCTGTACCTCTCCTCTACCCACTGGATGTTCAAAGTACTTAACCTTCTTGTTGAAGAGCATTCTAATTGGCTCTTAACACAATTCCCTCATGTGTTACTTTTTGGCATTTTGGAGACTCCAGCAAAGGGACATTTCTTATCAAACGGCTACTTCAGTTTTCTAACATTGCTTATGCTCTATCCCTTCCAAAAAACCAGCTTCAGAGCCACACAGTCTGACAACCCATTTGGCATGGAGGTGTTAATGACAGACAAAGCTACCAGACAACACAGCTTGACTCTGGCTTGTCTGGACTGATAAGCAATTGGCATGGAGGTGTTAATGGCTGATGAGCTACTAGATAGTACAGCTTAACTTGGCTTTTTAGGACATACCCAGATGAGTAATTCCCAAAGTGGAGATTTCAGGGCAAGGCCAGATGGAGACTGAAGGCATCAGAGAAGAAAGACTTTTGAAGCAGGTCTGGAAACAGACCACACAGAGGTACGATCAAGTCTGTGGCTTAGCAAGATTGTCCCATCTCTACCTGTCTTGAATATTTTGGCTACTCGAGATGTTGCTGCCCTGTACACTCCTTTGGCCTAAGCATGTCCATTCCTTTCTCCCTGTAAGGAGCTCTAACACCTGGAAAGCTTTCAAGTGAATAGCAGGTTCCTAAAGAGACACTGGCCCACAGCTGGGAGGCTCTCCACACAGAGGTGGTGGCTGTACCATATTGACCACATTTTGGGTGTGGCCATCCATTGAATCTGGCATCAGGCAGGTTCTCGAGCTTTCCTGAAAGCACTCTTGCTAGATGCAGGGATGCCAACTCTACAGTGTCTGCCCATGACCCCCATACTGGCCTCTTCCCTGTAAAAAGGTAATCACATGCAGCGAAGCCAAATCATGCCAAATAATAGAAGGAAGACTCCGAGAACCAGAGTGGTAGGTAAGAAATGTTTAAGGGTGAAGGTGATTCAGAGGAAATGAACAACTGAATTACCAGAAGATGCCTTGAAAGAATCAAGGGAATTGTTTAA
The DNA here is from genome assembly GCF_049852395.1 of Peromyscus maniculatus bairdii. Classification (NCBI taxonomy): domain Eukaryota; kingdom Metazoa; phylum Chordata; class Mammalia; order Rodentia; family Cricetidae; genus Peromyscus; species Peromyscus maniculatus. Next base: position 143,643,919 of record NC_134856.1, read on the forward strand.
ACAACAAGAACAAAAAGAAGGAAAACAAGATTGCCAACTGACAAGGCAATGGTGTGGTGTGAATAGAAAAACCAAAGCAAACAGCTTGGAAAGGAGGGAGCTGAGCAAATCCTGGGGTGTCCTAAACCAAAGGCTCTGTGGGGCCGCACTGCGGAAAAGAGAAAGGCCCACAGAGTGTTTGCAGTGTGCAAAAGAATCCCATGGTAATTCCACAGCATGAAGAAGAAGCCCATGGGGCTGGGGATGTGGCTTAGTTGAGGATAGGTGCTTGCCTAGCGTGCACAAAGCCTGGCTCTGTCATCCCAGCAGGAGGCCAGAGGCAAGAGATCAGCCGTAGTTGAAGTTCATCCTCTAATACATAGAGCTCAAGGAAAGCCCAAAATGCGTAAGAGCCTGTCTCAAAAAGAACAAGAAGGGCTGAGCATGGTGACTTGTCTTTGTCCTCTAGAGGTGCTCCCCCCATCTCTCTCTCTCTCTCTCTCTCTCTCTCTCTCTCTCTCTCTCTCTCTCTCTGCTCTTCTTAAAAGGACACCAGATCAGGACCACACTCATGGCTTCACTTTGACTTGACCTTTCCAAAGTCCCCATTGTTAGCTCCTCCTGCTGCAGCAGCCCACCTCTGCTGCCAAAGCAGTTACATCATCACCTGTCCCCAGGTGCCTTCCCACCATCAGCTGTGCGACATGTGCACCCCTTAAAAATGCCTGCTGGGCACAGCTCTGCACCCCTTAAAAGTGCCCACCAGGCACAATTCGCTCTCTGCTTCTTTCCTCTCTTGCCTCTTTTCTTCCACTTGTTCCCCCATCTCCCTGTTTGGCTCTCTCCTGTCCGCATGTCCCCTGCATGGCCTTTCATTCTTTCACTGCCCCCATCCCTGAGTAAACCTCTTGCACTAACTGTTGTGTGTGGAGTGTTTGCTTAGTGACATCCTTGGCAGGGCCCGCCGAAAGGTACCCACTTTGCCTTTCTTTTTTCATTCTTGTACCCATCTTTAAAAGCACATTCTGGGGCTGGAGAGATGGCTTAGAGATTAAGAGCACTGACTGCTCTTCCAGAGATCCGGAGTTCAATTCCCAGCAACCACATGGTGGCTCACAATCATCCGTAATAAGGTCTATTGCCTTCTTCTGGTCATACATGCTGTATACATAATAAATAAATAAATCTTTAAAAAAAAAAAGCACATTCTGAATTAATGAAAAGAAAGAATTCAGCCCATTGAGAACCTAGAACTGGGTCTGAAGAACAAGGTCATTTGGAGGGAAGAGTTGCGGCAGACTACCGGGGAGCTCTTCTTGGTGTCCGATGCTGAAGACCTGTACCACCACCTCTGAGAAAACCATCCACACTTTCAAAAAGCTAACACATTCCCTAGGAATGCTGGTTATCTAAAAAAAATGCCTTTAGGCATCCAGCGCAACTTTTTTTAAACCCCAAAAGATGAACAATGCTAGTCTCATAATGAATCTATGTTCTTTATTGATTTCAGTAAATTCTTTGATTACCAAGTGGCTTCCAAAGCCGGTTGCTCATCAAACTCACCTGAGATGTTAACCCAAAAATAAATAAATAAATAAATAAATAAATAAATAAACAAACAAACAAAGACAAAAGCCAATTATTCACTATCACCGTCCCCATCCCATATGTGGGCGTATTTAAAAAATAATTTCTCTAAAGTGATTATATAGAGAAATGCTCATGGTAGGAACTAGGTGTGGGCATACATAGTTGTTTATGGTAAAATTATTATATCTTTAGTGTATGTTTAAAGTTTTTCATTATAAAACAACAGTATGAAGGTAAAATGCTCCTAAAGACTGTTAGGTTTCAAAACTACTTATCTATTTGTTTAGTATGTGTCAGGGTATATACATGAGAGAGAAAAGTACAATAAGCTGGAGTCAGTTATTTCCTACCATGTGGAACTCTGACCTCTAACTCTGGTCATCAGGCTTGGCAGCACCTTACCTGCTGAGCTGGCTCACAGGCACACCAATCTTTTATTTGATGAGTGAGCAACAGACCTATAGTAGGAGACAATATGACAAACATATTCATAAATAACCAAATGTCCTTTGTCTTCAAATATGATTGGTAAGCTTCTGCTGTGTGCACAGTCCTCTGTTAGGGGCTGGGAATTTGAGGGAATGTAAAAATTATCTTTCTTAAAAACAGTAAGAAATACCATTTTTTTCTTACTCAGCAGATTATCAAAATTGAGAATCTTGGTCTCTACAATAGGAGCAAGACTGTAAAAACAACTGTAACAGGACAAACACGACAGAATCTGAATGTCCATCTAGGTAAAAAATAAACTATGGGGACACATGATGGAATTCTACCAAAAGCTGGAAAGAAGCAAGCTACAGAGGAAAAAAACAAGCTCCTTTTGAAAGCAGAGGACGAACCTCGGGAACATGATCACAAGTGAAAAGTCTGGGTCAGGAGCAAGTCTCCCTGAAGGAGCAGAGTGGATAGAATGAGTAGAACATGAATATATATATTCATATGTGAGATTTATAGATGGGTTTACAAGGTGTACTCTGTGTAGTCCAACCATGGCTGTCTCACATCAGAAAAGATGAGAACCTGGTAGTTGTTCGGTCCACAAGACTGGATGTCTCAGCAGTCCCAATCTGACACTGCAGTTCTGGAGGGTTCCTAGAGAGCTGCTGGTTTTTAGTTTACCTTGGTATCCTGAAGATTCTGGATTAAATATTGGTCACAGTAACAGGATAGATGAACTTGCCAACAAGAGCGAGGGTAAACAGGCAAAAAGCAAGATTCCTTCTTCCATGTCCTTATGAGCTGCCACCAGAAGGTGTGGTCCAGATTCAGGGTGGATCTTTCTGCTTCAAATAATCTAGTTAAGAAAAGCCCTAATAGAAGTGCCCAGCTGTTTGGGCTTTAGCTGATTCCAGATGCAGTTAACCAAGATTGGCCGTCATATCTCCCATGAAGGCTTGTATGAATTCCATTGCATACGAGTTACAGAGAAGAACAGAGGAAACAAAACCCGTTGGGGAAAGCTGTTAACCCTGGAAGTGCTTTGAAGAATGCCAAAAGCAACTCGATTTATTTACTTAGCCATATCTGCTTGGTGTTTTGATATGGACTCTCACTCTAGAGCCCAGACTGGCTTCAGTCTTATTCCAATCTTCCTGTCTCAGTGTCCTGAGCACTGGGACTGCAGACATGTCTCATCACTCCTGACCTCAAAAGCAGTTCATTTTAAAATGTGAGCTGGGCAGGTGGTGCATACCTGGAATCCCAGAAGGGCAGAACAGCCTGCCTGAGCTATAAAGCAAGTTCTAGTCCAGCCTGAGCAACACAGCAAGACCATATCAATCAATCAGTTAAACAAAACCCAATAAATAAAGAAATAAATAATAAATAAAAGCATAAATTGGTTATAATATTTTTGTTGATCTATTTCATAATAAAAATTTTGTTTCTTTAAAGTCATCCTCCCCACTTTCTTCGCTTCCTATCTTTCTTCTCCCTCCTCCTCCCTAGATCAAAGCAAGATCGAGTTAGGTGTGAACACAACACCATAGCATAATAAGAGGAGTGCAGAAGCTGAGGAGTACAGATGGTGCCACAAGAGCAGAGACAGTGTACCCAAGCCCTGTCTCCTGTATTGTCATGGAGTGAGAGACATACTAAGGAGGAGGAATGGGGGATTGTTGACCAAATCAAAGGGGCAGAGGAAGGGCATTCCTCAGGACCAGGGGAGAAAGTCAGGGGTCTCCTGTCTCGGGGACCCAAACCCTATCTGTGGACCCTAGCTGGCTCAAGCTCTGTGGTACCAGCATGCCTTCTCTGTATCAGCATTCGGTGGAGGCCAGAAAGCTAATGCATTCCAGGGGATTGCAACCACAACAGCCCAAAGCAACTGCAATAATGCTTATATATCCAGAATGGGAAGCCAGGAGTGTGCAGTGCAGTAGTGAGCCCATCAGTGGAGTCATCTGATGACACATCAGTTGGCCTCGTGTGAGCCAGGTGATGTTATTATTGACCACAGTGCTTGGTGTTATAAATATGAGCCATAGTAAAAAAAATCCATAAAGTCATGTCCTTAACGTCTTTTTTCACACTGATGAATTTATTTAGCTATGGAGAGACTATGACAGAGAGATTATTTTAGCACTACTCAGTTACATATAACCATTGAGCTGGAGAATGCAAAGAAGAGGTAGCTTGCAAATTGCTGTTCTTTATTTGCTCACACAGATGAACACTTCTGTTTAAGATTCCTGATTTGAAATCACTAAGCAATTCACCCTCACTGCACAGCCAAGTATTTCCGTAGCTCCTCCCATCACACAGGCCTAACCCCCCTGTTCCACCTCCATAAGTCTACCTGGCTCACTCCTTATATCTTGATATTTTCTCTTTCAATGTTCCTAGAGCTGTCTGGCTTTAAAAAAAATTATGTTTTTGTTTGTTTGTTTGTATTGGTTTGAGTGAGAATGGTCTCCATAGGTACATATGTTTGAATACTTGGTCCCAGTTGATAGAACTCTTTGAGAAGGATTAGGAGGTGTGGCATTTTTGGAAGAGGTGTGTCACTGGGGTCAAGCTTTCAGGTTTCAAAAGATTCATGCCATTCCCAAGGTGTCTCTTCTCTTCTCTTCTCTTCTCTTCTCTTCTCTTCTCTTCTCTTCTCTTCTCTTCTCTTCTCTTCTCTTCTCTTCTCTCTCTCTCTCTCTCTCTCTCTCTCTCTCTCTCTCTCTCTCTCTCTCTGCCTCTTACTTTCAAATCAAGATGTGAACTCTCAGCTGTTCCTGCTACCATTCCCTTGCTCAGCCACCAAGAATTCTAACCCCCTGAAACCATAAGTCCAAATTAAATGCCTTCTTTTGTAACATGCCTTGGTCATGGTGTCTTATCATGGCAATAGAAAGGTAACTAAGACATTTTTTAAAAAAAAATATTTTATTTTACGCGTAGGGATGTTTTCCCTGAATGTCTATGCTTGGTGCCTGCAGAGGCCAGAAGAGAGTGTTGGCTCACCTGGAACTAGAGGTGTCATGATCCACCATCTGGGTGGTGGGAATTGAACCCAGTTTCTCTGCAAGAGTAGCTCATGCTCTTAGCCACTGGATCATCTCCTGTCTAATTTTTTAAGTTATAGCACCCATGGAACAATAATACTGTTATGGCACACTGCAGTTACTTGAGCAGATGTGAAGGCAACTATGTTTGGGGGGGATGAGTATAAAACTTACATTTTTAATATTGTGAAATTACTTTAAAAAGCATTAAAAAGTGCTGGGTGTGGTAAGCTGGATGCAGTTAGATGTCTGGGGTTTCAAGGCCAGCCTGGTCTACATAGGAAGTTCAGAACAGCCAGAGCTACATAATAAAAGACCCTACTTTTTTTAAAGATATTAAAAAGCATATTAAAAGTGAAACTTTCCTATAAAGCTTCCAAAGAAAATCATTTGAGTTCTTTCATTTTTAAAAAAATGTCAACTTTGATACTTACAATGCCTATACATAGTCTCGAGTATGACTTTGGTAATGATCTTTTCAATATTTTGAAATGATGCTCTCTTTAGGTTCCTCAGGTTACCATGATTTAAAACTCTGCATGATGAAAAATAAAAATTTAAAACCATACTCCGTGGTCAAGAGCACATACTGCTCTTCCAGGGAACTCATATTTGGTTTCCAGAACCTACCATCAGTCAGCTCACAACCACCTGTAACTCCAGCTACAGGGGATCTGACACCTCTGACCTGAGCACAAATCTACAGGAAGATAGACACACATATATACATAATTTAAAATAATATAAATAAATCTAAATTTAAAAAATCTAAGCTAATTTCCTTTTCTGTCTTTCTTCCTTTCTTCCTTTCTTCCTTCCTTCCTTCCTTCCTTCCTTCCTTTCTTTCTTTCTTTCTTTCTTTCTTTCTTTCTTTCTTTCTTTCTTTCTCTCTCTCTCTCTCTCTCTCTCTCTCTCTCTCTCTCTCTTCCTTCCTTCCTTCCTTTCTTTCTTTTATTTTTATTTTTTGAGACAGGGTTTCTCCATGTAACAGCTCTGGCTGTCTTGGAACTCTGTAGACCAGGCTGACCTTGAACTCACAGAGATCCACCTGCCTCTGCCTCCCAAGTGCTGGGATTAAAGGCATGCACAATTACTGCCCAGCCTCTAAACCAATTTTTAACAACACAAAGTTATGCTCACTAAAATAATATTCAAAGAATCAAATGTTCTGATTTTCTTGCTTTGACAAATGTCATATAGAAATAACATATGGCGCCGGGCGGTGGTGGCACACGCCTTTAATCCCAGCACTCGGGAGGCAGAGGCAGGTGGATCTCTGTGAGTTCAAGGCCAGCCTGGTCTCCAAAGCGAGTTCCAGGAAAGGCGCAAAGCTACACAGAGAAACCCTGTCTCGAAGAAAGAAAAAAGAAAGAGAGAAAGAAAGAAAGAAAGAAAGAAAGAAAGAAAGAAAGAAAGAAAGAAAGAAAGAAAGAAAGAAAGAAAGAAGAAATAACATATGGCGATGGGGCTGTCGCTCAGTTGGTAGAGTGCTCATCTGCTATGTCAGCCACTTTTTGCCTTGATAGACTATCTTCGAAAAAAGCAACTTGGGAAAGAAAGGGTTTACTTTTGCTTACTCCTGCAGGTCATAGTCCATCACTGAGAAATGTTCAGGCAGGAACCTTAGCAAGAACTTTGTGCAGAAGCCATGGAGAAATGCTGCTTACTGGCCTCTCACTAGCTAATGCTCAGCCTGATTTCTTAGGCTACCAAGGCCCACCTGCCTAGTGATGTCATCACCCACAGTGGGCTGGGCCCTGCTACATCAATTAGCAATCAAGAAAATGTCCCACAAACATGCTCAAAAGCCAATCTGATGGAAGCAGTTCTTAAGTTGATGTCCATATTTCTATGTGCTCTTTTTCCAGGGCTAACATGACAAAGTGCCACATAGTAAATGTCTTAAAATAAGAGAAATGTGTTTGTTCTCTATTCTCTCTGCCCTGAGCTTCAAAATCCATATCCAGCTGTCCACCACATGCAAGGATGTATGCAGTCCCATGCCTTCATTACATGCCTAGTCCATTGTAAATTGAGCAGTTTGTCATTAGACTCTTGAACCCCTTCCTTTGTTGACAAGACCTGCAAGAGGTAGATTTTGGACACATTGGCAGAACCATGACAGTAGTGGCCAAATAAAGGATTTCAATTTATCATGTCCTAAACCTGTTGATGGGTGATCCAGGATGAAAACCGCAGCCTCTGTAGATTTCTGCTTATATCTCACAGGCTAGAATGGTTTTTGCATCCACACCTAGTTCTCAACCTGAAAAAGTGAGCTATTGAATTAGACACACAGTGTGAGGGTTGCTTTAACAGACAATTTGACACAACCTAGAATTACCTGGGAAGAAAGCCTCCACGAGGGAGAGTCTATATTGGATTAACCTGTGAGTATGTGTGTAGGGGATTGTCTTAATTTAAGTTAATTGATGTGAGAAGCCCCAGCCCACAGTGGGTGTCACCCTTCACTAGGCAGGACCCTGAACTGTTTAAGAGTGGAGAAATTGAGCTGAACAAAGCAAATAAGCAAGTGAATATGCATGCATCCATTGCTTTCTGCTCTCTACTGCGGATGTGATGTGACTAGCTGTTTGAAGTTTCTGCCTTGGTTTCTCTCTGATTATGGAGTGTAATCCGGAAGGAAAGCAATAACTCTACCTAGTTGTCCTTTGGTCTTCACACCTCACCCCATAAAAACTGAAACCAACCAAACAACCAAACAACCAACCAACCAATCAACCAACCAAACAACCAAACAACCAAACAAACAACCAAACAACCAACCAACCAACCAAACAAACAAACAATCAACCAATCAATCAACCAACCAACCAATCAACCAACCAACCAAACAAACAAACAACCAACCAAACAAACAAACAAACAATCAAACAACCAACCAACCAACCAACCAATCAACCAATCAACCAAACAACCAACCAACCAAACAAACAAACAAACAAACAGACAGACAAACAACAAACTAAAGAAAAGTCTGTGACAGATTTGTGTATAAATACAGATTACTGGGACTGTCTTCGGTTTCAGGATGGCCACTTGGTCTGAATTCCACCAGTATATTTAGTGGTTCCATAAAACAAAGCCCTTTATCACCAGCCTAGCACACGGAAGTTATTTAAGGTAGTGTTTTTTCTGTGCAAATAATCTCAAGAGTCTGACACAATGCCTTCACTGATTCATAGGAACTATGCAGGAGGGCCTAGAAAATCTTATGCTCAGCTTCATTGTACAATACTCAGCTATTTCAGGAAATTGCTTCCTGACTTCAGATAGCAGACACTTTGTGGCCCAAAGCACGGGGGGACCCTCTTCTAATTGTATTCAAGACTGGGTGGTTCAGCCCTTCTTAGTCAGACTCAGCAGAAATTCATTAAACCTCCTTTTTCACTGAACCCTGGCCACATACACTGTTCATTTGAAAGTTCAGTCAAAGGCACTCAGAGCTCCGCTATGAAGCACAAAGTTGTCCTGTATTTGGCCAACTGACTGTTGAATAATTGGCACAGCTCTCAATGCCAACCCCCCAAAAATGGTAAAGGCAAGAAATGCAGTGCCCAGGAGCCAGAAAGGACAGACATGCTGGTCTTCCATTAGGGCCACTGTGTGTGGGATGGGTGGTCTGTATATTTGTTGAGAAGGAGAGAGAGCTCTTCCAGTATGGGGACAAGGTCCAGAGGGATGCTTGAGAGACAGATGGATCTAGTTCTGTATTACAGACTGGAACAGTGGTTCTCAACCTGTGTGTTGTGACCCCTTGGAATTGCATATCAGAAAGCCTACATGTCAGATATTTACATTATGATTCATAACAGTGGCAGAATTACAGTTATGAAGTAGTAACAAAATAATGTAATGGTTAAAGGTCACCACAACATGAGGAACTATAGTAGAGGGTGGCAGGATCAGGAAGGTTGAGAACCACTATGCTGGAGGACCTAGGACTGAAAGGATTCTGAACACCCCCTCCAGGAAGTATTGAACACACCCTCCAACCTTCCTGCCTCACACTTACAGTCACTCTGGCTCCTGCTTTGTGTGTGGTTCCTGAATCTAGAGCAGCCCAGTTATGCACAAAGATGATTTCTGTATCAACTACTTGGCCATCCCGACAACTTTCGTTCAAATCCTTCTTCAGGGCAGCCTGTGTAAAACAATCTCCTTGACAGTGAGGAGAGGATTTGCACAATGGATGCTGGACTTGGATGTGCATGCTTATAAGATGCCATTCCTGAAACCCCAGAGGACTTTTACTGTAAGTCAAGCAACCAAATCAAACATGGTCTTTTTTCTTAATCAGCATAGTGGAGCCAATGTTCAGGAGATCTTGCAGAAAGTCAGAGTTCTATTCCCAGCAGACACATGGCAGCTCAAAAGTCTGTAATTCCAGTCCAAGGGAATCTGATGCCCTCCTCTAACTTCCATGAGCACTGGACACATACATACATGCAGGCAAAACACTCATACACATAAAATGATAAGATAAATAAATCTAAAAAACAAAGTAAATAAATAAACAAGCTGTGTGGTTGCTGGGAAAACAACTCAATATGTAAGAGATCTTGCTGTACGACATTAGGGACCTGAGTTCAGAGTGCCAGCATCTCCATAAAAAGCCAGGTGTGGCCGTGCAGACCTGGGACCCTGGTACTGTATGAGACAGGAGATCACTGTGTTTGATGGCCACCAGCCTAACTCTAGGTTGGATGAAAGATGCTGTGGTAGTTTGAATGTAATTGGCCCCTATAAGCTCATAGGGTTTTGTTGGAGTAGATATAGCCTTGTTGAAGGAAATGTGTCACTGTGGAGGTGGGCTTTGAGGTTTCCTTTGTTCAAGCTATGTCTAGTGCCTCAGTTCACTTCTTGTTGCCTTCAGCTCAAGATGTAGAATTCTCAGTTCCTTCTCCAGCACCATGTCTGCCCGCATGCTACAATATTCTGCCATGATGATAATGGAATAAACCTCTGAACTGTAAGCCAGCCCCAATTAATGTTTTCCTTTATAAGAGTTGCCATGGTCATGGTGTTTCTTCACAGCAATAGAAACTCTAAGACAGATGTTGTGTGATATTTTGTTTGTGTTCTGACAAAGTTTGCCTGGAGATCAGAGGGCGTGCTAGCCACTAATTAACCATAGAGGCCAGGCAGTGGAGGCATACACCTTTAATCCCAGCACTAGGGAGGTGGAGACAAGAAGTCATAAAGTGGGGTGGAGACAGAATCTTGGCCTTTTCAGTCTGAGGATCCAGAGAGGTAATAAGTCACTGGTAGTTTCTGCCCTGCTCCTCTGATCTTTCAGGTTATTAATTACCCCAATATCTGACTCCTGGTTTTTATTGATAAGATTAATTACATTTATGCTTCAGACAGTTGCATATAACACACACACACATGCACATGCATATACACACACACGCACGTGCGCTCACACATGCACCACACATATATACCTCATATATACAGATAATAAAATAACAAACAAAAACAGCTATAGGGTGTGTCATCTAGGGAAGTAGACAGGTATTATTTGTCCAATGACACAAATGAGTGTTTAATTGTACCATGAAGTACATGGTTATGAATGATTTTGGATGCTCTGATGGGCAGCAGTGTCCACCCTGGGCTGAGAAATAGGTGCTGATCTGAGAAGGATAAGTAGAGTTGTATGATAAACCGTCTTCTGGCTTCTTTGGGCACTAAATGCATGTCATGTATGTACATACATGCAGGCAAAGGCTCATACATCTGTCTCCAGCTTCATCTGTCATCTAGAAGGTTTGGCTTGGATTTGGGGTCCAGTGAGGAAAATGTTTGAGCTGGAGAGAAGTAAGTACAAAGACCAAGGGTGGGGAAGGAGACAGACAGCACATGTGAGGACCTGAAAGAAGGCCAGGCACAGAGAGGGTGGAGAACACTGCGTTAGATGAGGTTAGACTCTAGCTGCTCTAGAGAGAGATTCGGAGGCCATATTGGGAAAGAGTATATTTTGGAATGCAGTCCAAGAATGGAGTTGTGCAAGGAGATTTCTGAGTGCTTGTGAGAAAATTCCAAGACAACAAGCAGGAGTCTTGTGATCTCAGTTTCTCCAAAACACAGAATTGTTCTTGGAATGTGTTTTCACGCTTCTCCCAGGTATAGGGATATAAGTGAGTTTACTTCAACTGTTGTTACTTATATGCCTGGTGGTATTGTGTTCCCCAAAATATTGTGCACCCTAATAAACTTATCTGGGGTCAGAGACAGAACAGCCACAATATTAAACATAGAGGATAGGCAGTGGTAGCACACACCTTTAATCCTAGCACAGAAATCCACGTGTTCAAAGATACAGCCAAGCATGGTGACTCACGCCTTTAATCTCAGAAAGCAAGACTTTAATCCCAGGGAGTGGTGGTAGAAAGCAGAAAGGTATATAAGGCATGAGGACCAGAAACTAGAAGCATTTGGTTGGTTAAGCTTTCAGGCTTTCGAGCGGCAGTTCAGCTGAGAGCCATTCGGATATGAGGACACAGAGGTTTCCAGTCTGAGGAAACAAGACTAGCTGAGAAGTTGGCCAGGTGAGGTTAGCTGTGGCTTGTTCTGTCTCTGATCTTCCAGTGTTCACCCCAGGTTTGATTTTATTAATAAGAACTTTTTAAGATTCATGCTACATATGCCTTTATGGAAAAACATGTTTTAGCCATGTGCAGCTTGTCCTTGTGATTGTGTATACTTTACTCAGGTGATTCTTCCTATCCTCTGAAAAGTTGGCTATTATAATAGACTTAAGTCTGCCTCATATTTAGGCCTTGATCTCCCAGGTTCATGGCGCCAACTAGAGCAGTAAACAAGCATGAACCATTAAAAGAGTCCTGTCCTAGCCAGGCAGTGGTGGCACACCCCTATAATCACAGCTCTGGGAAAGCAGTGACAGGTAGATTTTTGTGAGTTTGAGGCCAGCCTGTCTGCAAATTAAGTTCCAGGACAACCAAGACTATTACACAGAGTAACCCTATCTCAAAAAACACCAACCCCCGCCCCCCACAAAAAGTATTGTCCTCGTCCTGTCTGCCACAGAAAGCCAATGAAGTGTTTAATATAGGAAGGAAATGAGATCGGGTGTACATTATGTGAAATATTTATTTCTATGTGTATTAGTGTTTACCTGCATGTATGTGTACCAAGTGCATGCAATGCCCAAAGAAGCCAGAAGAGAATATCGGGTCCCCTGAAACTGGAGAGGCATGTTCCAGGGAATCTGACACTCTCTTCCTGCCTCTGAGGGCACTGCATACATATATAACAGATATAACATACACACAGGCAAACACACTTATACACATAAAATAAATCTTTGCCCTAAAGGTTGGTATCTGGCATTTGTGATCTGGAGGGTTGGGGAGGATAAGGGACGGGGAAGATAATTAAAAGACTCTTCAGAAGTCTTGGGAGAGATGGAACTTCCTTGGATTAATGTGGGATGACAGAAAAAGAAGGACTAGATGCCAGAGACAAGTGAGATTTCAGAGTGATAGGACTTGAAGATGGTGTCATCATGGAAATCAAGGAAGAAAGTGTTAGGGAGATGGTCCCTGACCTATAAGTATGAATGCTGGCATTGTTTATTCCAAGTTATGGGAAGATCAAGTGAATAGAAAATTGAAATACACACATATATTCCACAGCAACATGCACCCCCAACACACACACACACACACACACACACACACACACACACACACACACACACACAGAGAGAGAGAGAGAGAGAGAGAGAGAGAGAGAGAGAGAGAGAGAGAGAGAAAGAGAGAGAGAGAGGTGCACATACACTAAGGAAACAGATAACTTGTTAAGTATCACCACAGCTATTGTCAGTAACAAGCACCAACTCTGTATTTCTAGTTTAATCAAATTACAAAACATTGCTCCTGGTTACATTGGTTACATAGTATAATATCAACATTTACATTCACACAGTTATCTCCAGAGTGATAGGAGTGGGGAAAGCAAATTTTAATCTCTTGTGATGCAGGCAGAAGTCTGATCTTTTGACTAATTTTGACAAGTGGCAGTGAAGACCATAGAAGGAGGCACAACCCACCCATGCCATGGAGACAAGGCTGCAGATTCCATCCAGTTTTACAAAATTAAGAAAGGAATGAATTATACAACAAGAGAAGAGCATGGAGGCAGTACAGTGTCCACTTTTTTAAAAGTAGGGTCTCTCACTCTCTTCACTGGCCTGGAGCTCCTGAACAAGCTAGGCTGTCTGGCTAGTGAGCCCTGGGGATCTGCCTGCCTGTCTCTGCCTCCCAGCTCCAGGATTATAAGCATGAGCCACCACTCGAGTCTCTTTAAATCGTGTACATGGGTTCTGGGGCTCAAACCCAGTTACTCACACTTGTGTGGCAAGCACTTTACTGACTGAGCTTTCTCCCCAGTCCCCCAAACTGTCTGCTTCTATGTGGCTGTATATTTTCTTTCTCATTCTGCATGTCTCTCTGGACAATTTATTTCACTCCCAAGAGTTTAATTATTCTACTTATCAGACATTGATGGTGTACACTCTTCTAGGGGCTGAATATACCAGTGAATGAGAGACATTGAAAACAAACCCAAGTAACTCTATGCCTATATAATGCATAATACATGACTCACCCCATCTGTGTTTAGCTTAGAGCTCTCTTCAGAAATTTAGACTTATTTGCACTGAACTGCTGTGAGATGTCTTTCTGTATGCTGTGAATATGTGTTGTTCTGATTGGTTAATAAATAAAGCTGTATTGGCCTATGGCAAGGCAGCTTAGAGGTAGGCAGGAAATACAAGCAGATAGACAGGAAGAGGAAAGGCAGAGGCAGAGGAGACACCATTCTGCTGTCCAGGGACAGCATGTATGGCACTCAGGTAATGCCATGGAACATGTGGCAAAATATAGATTAATAGAAATGGGTTAATTTAAGTTATAAGAGCTAGGTAGTAAGAAGCCTGAGCCATAGGCCATATAATTTATAATTAATATTAAGCCTCCGAATGATTATTTTATAAGTGGCTGTGGGACCTTGGGGCCAGGCAAGACCAGAGAAACCTTCTGACTACACTGAACTGTCCCTTAAAACTCTAGATATTTAAAATTCAACTTCTTGTCCTTTCATTATAGACCTATTCTCCTAAAGTCAGTCTTCCCAACTATCTGTCCATCTACCCATCCACCCATCTACCCACCCATTCACCCATCTATCCATCCATTCACCCATCTATCCATCCATTCATCCATCCATCTACTCTCTCAATCCAGAGATCCTGGACCATACTTAATTTTTTCCTTCCCTACAGTTCCCAAGTCCTATCAGGAACTCAGTTTTTCTATGCTTTCTAAATATTCCTCAGATTTGTCTCCTCAACCAGTCCCTAAATGTTCCTGCTTAATGAGGTTGTTGTCAACGTCTCTTGCCAGGGGTCCCCCTTGTCTCTGTTTTACGTCACCTCCTTTACATCCTTCTCCACTAAGCCACCAGAACAGCTGGTTTAGCATGCACATCTACAACTCTTCAATGCTTATAGGCACCTGAATTCAGATCCCAAAGGCCTATGTATTAAATGCTTGACACTCCATTAGGTGCTTGTGATAGGCAGTGGTAGCTTTAATTTGTGAGGCCTAGAGAGAAGTGTGAAGGTCATTGGGCATTGTGTCCTAAGGGAATCAGAAGTCTCAAGACACTTCTCTTTTCCTGCCTGGCTTCTCCCCCTCCTTTCTCTGCTGTGAGATGGTCTGTATGTCAAATTACTCTGATTGGTCAATAAATAAAACACTGATTGGTCCGTGGCTAGGCAGGAAGTATAAGCAGGACTAACAGAGAGGAGAAAAGAAAGAACAGGAAGGCAGAAGGAGTCACTGCCAGCCGCCGCCAGGACAAGCAGCATGTGAAGATGCTGGTAAGCCACGAGCCACATGGCAAGTTATAGATTTATGGAAATGGATTAATTTAAGCTATAAGAACAGTTAGCAAGAAGCCTGCCACGGCCATACAGTTTGTAAGCAATATATGTCTCTGTGTTTACTTGGTTGGGTCTGAGCGGCTGTGGGATTGGTGGATGACAAAGATTTGTCCTGACTGTGGGCCAGGCAGGAAAACTCTAGCTACATTTCTCCCCTCCCCTTTCTTCCCTCTGTGTCTGTCTCTCTTTTCTTGGCCTCGGTAAGGAGTGTGGCATGTCCCTGGATTCTCTGCTGTCAGGTGCTGACTTACTATAAAGGAAAGCATGTGAGGCAATCAACCATCAACTCAAACTACTAAAACTGTGATCCAAAATATCCTTTTTCTTAGTAAGTTGATTATCTCAGGTATTTGTTATAGCAGAAGAAAGCTGGCCACAGTGGCTCCCATGGTTGTCTTTTGCCACCTCTCCTGTTTCTCTTCTCTGGCTTTATCCCTTCTTTCACGACAACAATGCAGTCTGCAGCTGCCATGTGCCAAGGTAGGAGTGCTCTCCTAGAACTCTTCCCTCATCGAACACTGGCTCGCTCAATATGATGAGGCTTATGACCCCTAATGTCCTCAAAGCTGTCTTCTAGCTTCCCTCACAGGAGTAGTCAGGTGTGAGCATTCCTTTTCCAGATCACCTCGGACAGTCTGTCTTGCACATACTTTGCAAGTAAGAACTGTGTCTTGGTCATGTGCATTTCCACAGCACCTACCATGGGACCTGAGGCATTCATTGCACTGAAATACCGAATATGTATTGCCTTTCTGCTACAGAAAATTTTCAGAACACGTCCATGAGATTCTCCTTCCACTCCTACCCCCAAGCACAAGGATAATTCAGGAGTCCTTTAATATAAATTGTGCTTGAAATGAGGCTGGAAAGAAAGGGAGTAGACATTTTTGCAAAGAGAAGCTATTATCTACAGGGGGAAAGATGTACAATCTATGAGATTCACTGCAAAAATGCTTTGTGATATGTAAGTTTACTCAAGGTACTGTTGAGTTGTCTCCAATGTAATTGCAGCAAAACCTGTGCCAAGTGAGGTGGTCCCAGGTGATTTTATTTTCTTTGTATATGTCTGTATTCTGTGTGTGTGTGTGTGTGTGTGTGTGTGTGTGTGTGTGTGTGTGTGTGTGTGTGTGGCAGTCAGAAGTTAACATCAGGTGTTTTCCTCAGTTATTCTCCTTTATTTTTTAGACAGGGTCTCACTATGTAGCCTCAGCTGGCCTGAAACTTGATATGTACACCAGGTTGGTCTCAGAGTCAGAGAGAATCACCTGCCTCTGCCTCCAGAGTGCCAGGATTATAGGTGTGTGTCACCACTTCCCCCTTTCCACGTATTTTTTGAGATGCTGCCTTCATCCTACATGCTCAATAGTCATGTCTGGTGAGCGGTGGGGCAGCAGATATCGAGGGTGGGGAGGTGTTCGGCAGCCAAGAGCTCACACGGAACCTCTGCTTAGCCACAACATCACCCTGACTCCTGGGCAACATCAGGATATTTGAGGTGAGCCTCAGCAATGGTCCAGAATTTATGGTGCTTCAGAAACCAGAAACCTTGAAACAGACCAACAACTCCTTGCAATGAATATTTGCATGTAAAGCTGTTGGGGCAAAAAATATACTGTATGACACACTGCAGTTTCTAAGGCCCCTACAATGAACAAATATGCCATGGAAAGGTGGGAAGAGAGGTAGAACCGGAGATGTGATGTGGTGATAGATATGAAAGAAGGCTGAGGTGGGCAGGGCGTGTGTTGTTGCTAAGTAAGACTGGCAGGGTGGTGTGCAGAAGCCTGGAACTAGCGCAGACTAAGCCTCCGAACATGATGCCCAGCCACAAGATCACTCTGGTTCTGAGCAATGACAGGATGTACTAGATGAAGAACGGTTCATTTACTGGATTGGACCTCCTCAAAAGACTTCTATGGTCTCTGCTGCCCCTGGGAGCCATGTTGGTGTCTGTTTCCTGCTGCCCCAGGCAATATTGAAGCCTGAGGTTTCTGTAGATGTGGGTGATCTGGGCTGCCACTGGAGACCATATGAATGTTCAAAGCTCTTGCTACCTTTGGAGGCCTGGTGGACTCCTGTAGTCTGTGCTACCGCAGGAAGCCATGTTAGTGCCTGTGGTCTGGGTTGCCACTGGAGCCATGTTGATGTGAGTGGCCTGTACTGCTCCTTAGGGCCATGACCCTTGTTATCACTGAAGGCTATGGGGATGTCTGTAGTCTATGCTGCCACCTGAAGCTATGTTGATGTCTGTGGGCTGGACTACTGCTAGGGACCATATTGATGTCCATAGCCCATGTTGCCTCAGAGGCCATGATGATGTCCTTGGCCTGTGCTGCCACCAAGGGCTATGATGGTGTCTGTGGCCCATAGTGTGGCAGAGGGCTGTACTGATGTCTGTGATCTACATTGCTACTGGAGAACATACTGAGGTATGTGGCATGTGATGATGCCGGAGACCATGTTGATATCTATGGTCCGTGCTCTTGCCAGAAACCGTGTGATGTCCATGGTCTGTGTTCCCAATGACTGTAAAGGCAAGGAAGCTACTTTTGCAGTAGTATTGGTAATTGCAGACTCAGTTTAGAAAGAGGGACATAGAAGGCTTTAGTGACAACTCCTTCCCCCATCTGACCCTCACCCCCTAAAAAAGTAACAATGTAGACAGAAAACCATCAAAGAGAACTCTTAAAAATTGCGATAAGGATGCTAAGTGTAGCTCTCCACAGTTGAGGGCTTCTGGCAAGTATGTGGGTGGGGAATGACCCAGTTTTCTTTAAAGGGAGTTTGACCATGCTCCTGTAGGCAGATTTTTCTGTTCCACCTGCCAGCTCCCAAATAACCACATGGAGGCTTCTTATTAATTAAGAAAGCTCAGCTGATAGCTTAGGCTTGTTTGTAACTAGATCTTATAACTTAAGTGAACTCATTTCTATTAATTTACTTTCTGCCTTGTGGCTTTATTACCTCATCTCTGTAGTGCCCTTACTGCTCACTCTCTGGCTGTCTGGCCCCTCCCCTTTCTTCTTCCCAGCATCCTGTGTGCCTGAAAATCCTACCTAGCTATTGGCTGTTCAGCTTTTTATTAAAATAATCATAATGACACATCTTCACAGTGTACAAAAAGATAATTTCACAACATGCTCAGTAAGTATATGGGCAACATGAATTACACTTTTCCTCCTCCTCCTCTTCCCCCCTCCTCCTCCTCCTCCTTCTTCTTCCTTTTCTTCTTTTTGATAGGGAGGTCAAGGGTAGGGAATGAACCTGGGAGGACTGGGAAATGAGTGTGATTGAGGTGCATGATGTGGAATTCTCAACTAGTCAATAAAAATGTTATGTTAAAAAACTCATAATAAAACTTAAACATAATCCTAAGCATATATATACATGGACAATATAAAACTCCCAAATGAGAACAGTGTCCAAGACCTTGGGTTAGACTGTAAGAATGGTCCTTGACTTCTAATGGAGTTATGGTCTGATTAAGCCACTGCAAGTCAAAATGCACCTACCATTCTGATAATTTTGTCACAAAGTTGTAAAGTCCTAAGACCAACCCTGTAAATCCAGAAGCTGCTTAATCAAGATAAGGCTATTGCCTGATAAACCCACTGTAAAGCCAAACATCTGTAAGGAGAACCAAGTTGGAAACTGTCTTCCTTTTCTGGGGAAAAAAAGGCACCAAAAGCACAAAAATGAAGAAAAAAGAAGAAATCAGACCACCACTAAAATTAAAATTATTATGTGCCTAAGGACATTATCAATAATGAAGACTAGAATGATGAAGAATAGAGGAGGATGTCTGGTAAGAGACTTAAGTCCTTACTCAATAGTAAATGACAAATTGGTGAAGAATTTTAGCAGAAAAACTTCTTTCTTTCTCTCCCACCCCAGTACCAGAGAGTGAACCTAGGGTCTCTCACATGCTTGGTAAGTACTGGGAACACAGAGTCCTTGCACTCACAGATAAGCACTAGGGAGACAAGGAATGTTGAACATACAAGGTTGTCTCTTCAAAGAAAGAGATTGAGAATGGAGGTGGTTAATAGCCTAGGTGACCTCTTCACTATTTATATGTCTGAAACCACACCAGATCCTCCCCCAGACCCTTAAGATAACACGTGTAGCCTATTTATAGAATCTATCTTCATGGAAGAAGTGACATGTACTTTGAAAAGAATTTTGATGTAATTATGACTTATTGTGGACATGGGATTGTGTTACACCAGAAAACTTTTTTTCCAAATTGTACTGTCCTTAAATATGCCTACAATAAACTACCTGGTATCAGACTCTAGAACAGCAGTTCTCAACCTATGGGTCAATGACTCCTTCACAGGGGTTGCCTAAAACCATCAGAAAACACAGATATTTACATTATTATTCATAACAATAGGAAAACTACAGCTATGAAATAGCAACAAAATTAGTTTTATGGTTGGGAGTCACCACAATGTGAGGAACTGTATTAAAGGGTTACAGGAAGGGTTAGGAAGGTTGAGAACCACTGCTCCAGAAGTTTGAACCAACACTGGCTACTGTGTCATGTTGAACCAAATTTCCTTCTTGCCTCATGCATTTACAGAGACAGGGATACAAATTAGTCCCATCTAATTTTCAGCCCATACCCATGGATGTGGGTTGTGATATACAAAGGAAGCTACCCCAGCAACCTTTTATTCAACTTCTCACTCATAAGAGAAAGTCCAGGCCCTGAACTCTGGGTTAACAGTTTTTAGCACCCATGGTTCACTAGAACTCACGCCTATGGCAATGTAAACACAAAGAGCTTCCTGTTTGAATGGGATGGAAAGAAGAAAGTTGGGAAAGAGGATTTTAAAATACACAGGATGACCTGGGGACCTGGCTCAGTGGTAGAATACTTGCCTAGCAAATATGGGGACCTGGGTTTGATTCCCAGCACAGCAAGAACACGCGAGTACCCTTAAAATAGTATGTCAAGATATTAAACAGCCATCCTAGAGACTTTCAGTTGGATAACTACAGGAACAAAAGATGCAGCATGGACTTTGTATAATTCTCCTTTTAAAGAACTAGAAGAGATGATGAGACTCTTACTTCAGCACCTCAGAAGAGGGGAACAACCATCATTCCCAGCCTTGGATGAAGGGGTGAGCCTTCAAAATGGTAGACTCTGGAGAATGCTGGGAAAGAACACAAGAACACTGAAATACAAACACCCAATGGATGTAGGACTCTGATAAGAACCCAATACAAGTTGTTGAACTTGTAAAGACCTTGAAATAATATACTACCAGTGAGTAGTAGGTACAGAGGCAAAGACTGATCATTCAAGTAATGTGGAAGCGGGCAGATGGCAAAATGGAAAAAAGATGTATTCTCAGAAGCTCATCAAACCAGACTGGGAGCAGCCAATGAGAAAGATCAAACAAACAGACAGACAGACAGACAGACAGACACATACACACACACACACACACACACACACACACACAAACACACACACACACACACACACTAGGCCCATGCATGCACACATGTGTGCATACACACAGGTGGACATTTACTCATCTATTATGAACATCAAAGCCTGAAGGGGAACCTGATTCTCTGATTCAGGTCCTCAATTTTTTCATTTACCAATGTCTTTTTATTTTAGAATATTAGAATTCCAAGAGGGCCTCCAAACAACAATGTCCTTCCTCACTTAACGCAACTCTGGCAAATCAGATTCTCACAGGGAATGGCCTAGAGGTGAATTTTTTTTTAAAATATTCCCAGGTGATGTGGAATGTAGCCACAAAGCTGTACCATACTGCACTTGATCTTAGCCAAAAGGCTGAGAAGCGATAAGCTGTACCATACTGAATCAATGTTCCCTTTACAAATCACATACACAGTCTACACACCCATCCTTCTGGCTCAGTATCTCTTCCTGATTCTGAATAACTGTCATTGCCCTCCACACTGGTTCAGTCTGCAATGTTGACATTTTATTGTGGGCAGCTGCCATCTCCACAGGTATCTTTGAAATATATAGTATGTTGAATGGCAGCTCCCCAAAGGATATATCTATGTCCTTGCATTATGAATTTGACCTTGTGTTGAGTTTGCTTTCTATTGCAACCATGATAAATACCATGACCAAAAACAATTTAGGGAGGAAGGGTTTATTTCAGCCTATAGGTCACAGTCTATCACTGAGAGAAGTCATTGCAGCAACTCAAGGAACAAACCTGAAAGCAGGGACTGAAGCACAGCCCATGCAGGAACACTGTTTACTGACTTGCTACTTATATAGTCCAGGGCCACCTGCCCAGGGAATGGTGCTACCCAGAATGGGCTGAGTCCTCCCACATTAATCATCAACCAAGATAATAATCAATCATGAAATGGCCACAGGCCAATCTGATCTGGGCAACCCCTCACTTGAGACTCCCTTAGATGACTCTAGGCTGTGTCAAGTTGACAATTAAAGTTAACTAGGACAGAGGCAGAGAAGGATACACCTATAGAGTTTTTGGGAGCAGAGACAATGCTCATGCTTTGATTTTGGACCTGTGGCCTCCAGAACTGTAAGGAAATGCATTTCTACCACCACCTCTGGGATGATTGGCTATGGCAGTCCTAGAAAATGATGGTGCAGCAAAACCCTGCTTGTTCCTGTTTGTCAGAAAAGCATCCCACTCTCTTTCCTGCATTGTAAACCCATCAGCGTTTGCTTTCTTCTTTTTCTTTTTTCTCCTCCCCCTCTCCTTCTCTCTCTCTCTCTCTCTCTCTCTCTCTCTCTCTCTCTCTCTCTCTCTCTCTCTCTCTCTCGGTCATATGTCAAGGTCAGAGGACAACTTTCAGGAATCGGTTCTCTTTCCACCATGTGGGTCCTGGGGACTTGAACTAGGACAGTATTTTCCTTTTTTTAGGAGCTTATTAGGAAAGTTTGAGGTGTCCATTATGGCAAAACCCCTTTCTTTTTCCACTTCCTTTAGCCTTCCCTATTTAGCGTAGACAACATCCACCAAAATCTCAATTCAGAATGTTTATGTTCCAATCTCTAAAAACAACCTCACAGATTTGATGCATATATATCAGTAAACAAAATGTGTGCCTGATTGTTGGTTTTCATTGACACAAAGTGGAATAAGTTCTACCTTTGCCTTCAATTTCATCCCATTTGCTGACTGTGGAAGCCACTCTGGGAATACCTTTCCAGTCCCTTCTCCAGGCACACTCTTTTCAAGTGCTGCCTGGCTAACACATGTGAGAAATAAAAAGTGAAGCACAGGGAGACACCAATCTGCCCTTGTTGAAATGGCCAAGGATGGGGTCTTTAGAGTTTTACTGCTCTGGCTTGCCTGTGCTTTAGAGGTTTCTGGGTTGAGGTTGGGGTTGTCCACACAGTTCTGTTGGAAACAGCAGGGCCTGGGAAGTTAGGGGGTTGTGGCTGAAAGTGGGGAATAAATAGCAGGTGGCAGGTGGGTTGCTAAGCAGGGGGATCCAGGGGAAGCTGGCTGTCTGGTCTAAGAAGAGACAGATAGGGACTGTAGATGTTTCCTGACACATCTGGTTTTGGTCAACATTGGAGGGATCATCAGTGTAGCTTCTTAAAGATTCCTGAAGTCCAAGGGGGTGGGATGACTAAAAAGGGGATGTGACGACCTTGCTTGCATAGGGTGCTAATAACTTTTCTCATTGCTGTAACCAAACACAGAATGTGGTGATATGTTGTGTCCCCCAAAATATTGTGCACCCTAATAAAGCTTATCTGAGGATCAGAGGAAAAAACCAGCCACTAGATTAAACATAAAAGTCAGGCAATGGTAGCACATACCTTTAATCTTATCACTCGGGAGGCAGAGATCCATCTGGATCCCTATGAGTTCAAGGTCACGTTGGGAACAGAGCCAGGCATGATGACACATGCCTTTAACCTCAGCACTAACCATAGAGGCCTGGAGGACTGTACAGACATACAGGAAGTGATGTAGCTGGGCGGAGAGAGGAAGTGAGATTGCAGAACAGAAAGGCATATAGGCATGGTTATACAGGAAGTAGCTCTTTTTGGTTAAGGATTTCCAAGGGGTAAGAACCTGGCTGACTTCTTTCTGTTTTTCTGATCTCTCAGTTTCTACCCCAATATCTAGCTCCAGGTTTTTTATTAATAAGACCGTTTAGCAATTCCTCTTAAAGCAGAACAAGAAACAACTTAAGGAAGGAAGGGTTTATTCTGGTTTACAGTTCCAAGGGATCATAGTGGGAAAGCATGGACACAGGTGTGAGAGGCAGCTGGCCACATTGCAGGCACAGTCAGGACAGAGGGCAGGCAGGGAACCGGACTGGGCTGGAACTCCAGGGCTCACCTCAAGCCTTCAAACACATTAGCTATTGGGAGGCATTTCAATTTAATCCACAGTGTCAGGGCAGTATCAGCTTGATCTCTCCATGTCTGTGATGAAAATGTTTGGTGACTTCAGCAATAAGACCTTGCCAACACATTTTGATGGGTAACTATGAGCCATCTTAATAGCCTATTTATTTTGGAGGTATTTGGGATCCCCTGAACACTTGAAGATGGGTATCCTACATCTGGCCTTGGGCTTTTTGTTGGGCAACCTATCAACTTCTGGAAGGAGCATTGTCCCTCAGTGATGCTAACTCCAATTAAACTCTTATTTCAGTAAACTCTTAAAATAGTCGGTTTCCATATGGCTCTTCCAAACATCCTTCATGTTAGTTATTCTTCCTCTACACCCTCCTATGTTCTCCCCTCCATTTCCTTCCACTTAAACCTTCCCTTCCCATTATTCCCCTTTCTCCTTCATACCCTGTGTTCTGCTGTCCTCTCCCTCAAGCTCCCTCTCCACCAGCAGTGGTCCTTCTCCAACTTCTTGGCCTCTACTGGTGTTCCAAGTTAAACACACAAATGTAAGAATTTGAAGCTGGGATGCACACATGAGAAAAAACACACAGTGTTTGTCTTTCTAGGTCTGGGTTACCTTGCTCAGTATATTTTTTTCTAGTTCCATCCATTTACCTGCAGATTTCATAATTTCATTTTCCTTTACAGCTCAATAAAATTGTGTTGAATATATGTACCACATTTTCATTATTGATTCATCAGTTGACAGAGAGCTAGGCTGAATAGTAGGGGGAAGGCAGTTGTAGGTGGACATGCTCTAAGTAGATTATATTCATGTATAAAATTATCAAACAATACAGAATTTAAAAACAACAACAAAAGAAAAATGTAGAGTAATAAACCACAAGTACAATTATCGTGTGTGTATGTGTCTGTGTGTGCATAGGCTAGCACATGCATGTCATTTTTAGGAATAAGAACCTCACCTTAGGATACAAATCATCCTAATGATTGGGTATATTTGTCAAGTTCTGGCTGAGTGGCTTTCAAAGGAGACTTTAGTTCAGAGCCCTAGGAAGCTCAGCCTCAGCGCCTGCTGCCACCTTTGTTGTGTTTAGAGTCAGCCAAACACAGAGGGCTGTGGGAGAGAGGCTCTCTTGAGAAACGGGTCATGAGCTGTGGGAAACGTAAGGAAGCACCGGGTCTGCATCCCACTCTCCTGACTTTGCAGGTGTCTTACCACACTGTCAGGACCTTTGAGCAGGGGCTCAGTTCTGCTACATGTGAGCACTCATGGATTTCATGCCCACATCAGGATGGGGCCTAGTTTTCTATCTTATAAAGTAATGGCATTTGGCACAGGACAGCTCGCCAGCAAGGATCCCTGCTGTGGGATGGTCTGTATATCAAATTGCTCTGATTGGTCAATAAATAAAACACTGATTGGCCAGTGGTCAGGCAGGAAGTATAGGTGGGACTAACAGAGAAGAGAATTCTGGGAAGTGGAAGGCTGAGGAAGGGAGTCACTGCCAGCCGCTGCCAGGACAAGAAGCATGTGAAGATGCCGGTAAGCCACGAGCCACACGGCAAGGTATAGATTTATGGAAATGGATTAATTTAAGCTATAAGAACAGTTAGCAAGAAGCCTGCCACAGCCATACAGTTTGTAAGCAATATAAGTCTCTGTGTTTACTTGGTTGGGTCTGAGCGGCTGTGGGATTGGCGGATGACAAAGATTTGTCCTGACTGTGGGCAAGGCAGGAAAACTCAAGCTACAGATCCCAGTAATGGCCATGTGACTATTCTTATGAAAGCTGAATGGTCAGGTTTTGCAATGATTCATTTTCCTCTGAGACAAGCAATGCAATTATGTTTCACCCTTACTTTGTTTCAGAGTGGACCTAAATCCTTTCCCAGCTGGGAGATGTTACAAACATCTTGGAGTGATGTATTCCTTTATCTCCTTGCTGGGATCAAAAGAGGGTGGGAATGGGTGAAGGGAATGGAGTCCGAAGGACTTGTATTAGTGACGCCAAGGCAATAAGCTGGGAATTGCAGCGACTTTTCTGGTTGTTCTGGAAAGTGTCCTGCTTTGAGCTTTTTGGCCATTATCCCCCCAAGCCTAGCTACTCTCTGAGGTTTGCCATTACAAGCGTAGCCGTGGGGCTAGAGAGATGGCCTGGCTGGTAAAATGCTAAGAACCTGAGTTAAGAGCCCCAGCTGTGTGTGGTGGTCTGAACCCATAATCCAGTTTCAGGACTGAGACAGGAGGGTCCTTAGGGCTTTGTAGACAGCTAAATTGTCAGAATTGTTGAGGTCCAGGCTCAGTGAGAAACCTGGCCTCAAAAATTAAGGTAGATGTTGGGTATGGCGGCACTTGCTTTAATCCCAACACTCAGGAGGCAGAGGCAGAGGCAGGGTGAGTTCGAGGCTAGTCTGGTCAATGTAGTGAGTTCCAGGACAGCCAAGGGTATGTAGAGAGACCTTGTCTAAAAAATACCTAAATAAATAGGTAGAGGGTCTTCAGAGATGGCTCAGCAGTTAAGAGCACTGGCTTCTCTTGCAAAGGAGCCTGGTTTTGTTCACAATACACTCACGGTAGCTCACAACTACCTATAACTCTGGTCCCAGGGGATCTGATACTCTCTTCTGGCCTCTGTGGGCACTGCATGCATGTGATACACAGACACATGAAGGCAAAACACTCATACATACAAAATAAAAGTAAGTAAATTTTAGAAAAATAAGCAATGTAAAAATTGTACCGGCTAGTTTTATGTTAACTTGACAAAAGCTAGAGTCATCAGAGAAGAGGGAGCCTCAATTGAGAAAATGCCTTCATAAGATCCAGTTGTAAGGCATTTTCTTAATTAGTGATCAATGGGGGAGGACCCAGCCCATTGTGGGTGGTGCCACCTCTGGTGGTCCTGAGTTCTTTAAGAAAGCAGGCTGAGCAAGTTGTGAAGAGCAGCTTCCTTCCATAGCATCTGTGTCAGCTCCTGCCTCCAGGTTCCTACCCTGTTTGAGTTCCTGTCCTGACTTTTTTCATTGATGAACAGTGCTATGAAAGTGTAAAGCCAAATAAAACCTTTCTTCTCCAAGTTGCTTTGGTCATAGTGTTTCACTGTAGTAATAGAAACCGTAACTAAGACAGAGATTACAGTATACAGGAGGAGGTGTGTTGGCTTTATGCAAACACTAGACCTTTTGTACAAGGGATTCATATTCCTACATTTTGATGTGGTGGATCCTAGAACCCCATGGATACCAAAGGGTAAAATGGATTGTTTTTACTCCAGTCTGAGGAGAAGTAGAAACTTAGAAGAAGACAGTGATCGTGTGGTGGTAGGAGCTGGAGATAATTGGATATGGTCTCAAACACACACTGTTAACTCCTCTGCTGGCTGTGGCACCCCACTGCCATCAAGTCCCAGAGTTCCTTGGCTCTACAGTATGCAGGACACAAAAGAGGTTGAACACACAGCTCTTTGCTTCCTATAAGTGATCTTCAGAAGATCATTTGCCTAAAAACAAAACCAAACTCTTGAATCAGGGAGGCCTGCCAATGGACATACATTTAAAAGCTTATATATAATTTTTACTTATGAGTATAAGTTTGATTTATGTTTCCCTTTTGTTTTCCTTGTAGTTAGCACTGGTTTTTAAAGTCATACATTTAATATCATTCTCAGAGATTCCAGTAAATTAGAATGACAGAGTCAATGTAAAAGGGTCTGACTGTTTCCTTGCTGGACATGCCATCTTCTTCCTCAGAGACAATGTGGATTACTTGCTGTGACTCCTTCGGGTTCTTTTTCCATACAGTTATGAATGTGTATGTGTTTGTGGAATGAAGACCCCCTTCATATGAGTGACATACTGTAGTCCTCTTCCTTTTCCTCCTGTAGAGCCTACTCATGCACCACTTCTTAACTCCTGTCTTACTGATGGAAGCTTGGGTTGGTCTCACACACAAAAAAAATTGCAAACTGTAGCTTACTATTTACAAAATATGTTATTATTACCAATTGATCTAAAAATTCCCTAAACAACAGGAGTACTCATTTGGTATTGAGATTCACTGTTCCTTTTCATACCCATAAAGTCGGAGGCGCTGCCACTTTCCAGAATGTGGATTGTAGTCTACTTTGTTTTTGTAAAATCAGTGACTCACGGTGTATCACCTCCCAGCTGAGAGAGGCCCAGCCTATTCTTCTCTGAGAAGCCTGGGATGTCATCACACTTGGCTACCCAGTGGCACAAAGTTCTTCCAATGCGACCATATGCTCTTGTCCTCGTTGGCTCTTCAGAGGCTTGGCACAGATTCTCACAATGGACTGGCTCTCTACCTGTGCAAGCAAGGCTTACCAGTGTGTCTATGTGGGGATGTGCATAATACAATGTAATGTTCTTGCATGGTATAGTGTTTATTGTTGGGGTATGCAAGGTGTGAGGAGTGTGTGATGTCCTATGGTGTGGTGTGTGAATAGTGGATGAAGTGGAGTGAGGAGATGTATGTTGCAATGTGCAGTGTGGTGTATATAATACGGCATATTTGACGTACATTATTTGTGTGGCAGTAGGTATGTGTGCTGGTCTATCTTTGTATGTGGTCTGATGTGTGGTGTGGTATGTTTGGTGTATGCAATGTGCTGTGTAGGGTATGTAGAGACTCCAGCCTGCTCTTTGGTACTTATTGGACCACTCCTTTGAAAGCAGGTGATCTAAGGGGAGGTAGTTTACCCAGAGATGAGGTGGTGAGGGAAGGTTGCTCCCCAACTCATCCCATTTCATGGCTCCTGTAATAGTCCTTCCAAGTGAGGAACATAGAAAGAACTTAGGAAACACCATTCCCTCTCTGTGTGGACTGCAGGACAGTGGGAACCTGATGAAGCTGCAACAGAAACCCCCATAGGGAAGAGTTTGGGCACCTTTATGGTGCCACTCAACACATAGTTTGAGGAGTGCACTTTCCTGATGAGTTTTGTGGAATCTACTATTTAACCTGCATCATTCTACTAACCTTAAAGACAGTTGACAGTGCTGTTTTCTGAAATCAAAGAGATGGGTTTGGTTGATGTAACAAACCCAATGTTTATTCTCTCTTTGGGTTGGTGTGCTGCGGCCTGCGCAGCTGGAGCATGAAATCTGGCGAGGGACGCAGAGGTTAAACAGCACTCTAGACACCCAGTTTCAGTTCATCAGGGAAGCAGCTCTCTTTATTCGTACCAACATGGGCTTATATACCCCTCTAACAGCAGGAGTCAAGGAATGGTTACTCTGTATCCATAGGCAAGCCCGACACTGTTTTCCAAAAAGGAAAAACCACAGGGGAACTGATCCCCAGCACCCTCTGGAACCCAACTGCACATTTTTCACACAAACAACTTAACTGGGACAGGACTAAAAAGGGCATTTAAGATTAAGGCAGCAAACTTACTGCTGCCGACATTGGTGAGAGACTAAGAACAGACTCAAGAAATCAGATGATGATAAAAAGACAGTACACAGGCTTTGGAGGGCCCATTTCCTCTCTGTGCATCACTTTTGAGGGGGCAGCTTTCTATGCAGAGTAGGTGCTGGGAAGCATCCTGGATGGAGGCTCTCAAATGCTGCCTCTCACTCCTAGACATGGGATACCTTAAAGCCAGAAGCTGACCCTGCTGGGAACCAACTGCTAACACCCATTTGTGGCTCCTGCCCCTGACTTGGAGGCCAAGCAGGTGGCACTTTTCTCCAGAGCCCCTGCATTTTTTGAGGATAGAGTGAATGTTTATGTTTTCATGAGGCCATGTGAAAAGAATGTGTATATTAGAAAAGAGCCCTGTTTGTTTAAATGACAATTGCTAGATGCTCTGAGGCAGCCCTGTTTTCTCTTCCACAGTCTCAGGAAAGACAGCGAGACAGGACAGTGTCTGGTTCAGAGGACCTGTGCTCAGATCCCTCCCAGATGAGAGTTTTCTGCTATTTTCCTTATAATTTTCACTAGTGACTTAGCTTCTTTGGATGCATCCAAATATTTCAAAGCAGTTGGTTTCAAGGTGTCTAAGAGCTGATGAGCCCAGAGTCTTGGACAAATGAACTATGTGGAGGGAAAATGTGAATAAGATAATAAAGGAGTGCACAAATGTGCATAACTCATGTGAATCAATATTCATGCCTAGTTACACCATGGGCCTTTTCAGATGTTGTCAAGCCAGGCCCGGCTGGCCCCTGCAGACACCCCCTGCAGTAATTTCCTCAGGAAGTGAGCTCACCTCCCTTCATGGAAGAGTTTCTAAAATGCTGCTGTTTCCTTCAGACTAGCTCTGAAGGGTGGGGATTCACAACAGCCTTTTGGTTGCTCCTCAGAACTAAGGCACGAGTCCTGAGGAGCAAACCTGCCTCTCTGCGCCTTTAAACTTGCAGATGGAGTGTGGTGCCTGCAGTTTCCAGTGACTACAGGGTGAAGAGAGGGTCAAGGAAGGGAGGAAAAGTGGCCTGGGGCCTTGGTCCTCTTTCATGGTTTCTCTGGGTCAATGTGGCTAAGGGGAGACATTTGGTAGATGGAAACACCTGCATGTCTTGGCTTTCATAACTTGAAAGTGTCAGGCCCTATTACCCGAGATCGCCATGCTGATGGTCCAGTGTGAAGGCTCCCTTGCCAGGCTAACAACTAGTTAGAGTTCTGCTTCTGTACTTTACCAGCTGTGAGGCCTTGGGCTATTTATTTAACCTCTCTGCATCTCTGCAATGAAGCCTGCAAACCAAGGATGACAGTCGGACCTCTCCTGTGTGCTCAGAAAAGGGCCTGGTTCATAGAGAGACACACTGGAAATGACCAGAGACTGTGAGGTCCTAAATGAATCTGTGTGTGTGTGTGTGTGTGTGCATGTGGATATGGGGGCCAGAGGTCCACATCAGGTGTCTTCCTCAATTGCTTTCCACCCAGTTTTTTACATTTATTGTGTGTGTGTGTGTGTGTGTGTGTGTGTGTGTGTGTGTGTGTGTGTGTGTGTGTATAACTTGCAGGAGTCTGTTCTCCCCTTCCACAGTGTAGGCCCTGGGGATGGAAGTCAGATCTCAAACTTGGCAGCAAGCACCCATACCCACTAAGCCATCTTATCAACTCAGCTCATCCACCTTTTTTTTTGAGACAGGCCTCACATGAGCTGGAGTTTACTGATTCAGCTAGACTAGCTGGCCAGCACACCCTCAGGGATCCTCTGGCTTCCCAGAGCTGGGATTGGAGGTGTGCACCTCCATGCCTGGCTTCTTATATGAGTGCCAGGGATCAGACTCAGATCCTCACACTTGTGCAGTCAGCGCCTTACTGGCCATCACATACCCTCTGTGTCTACTTTTTGTGCAAACTGCTCAGAGCAGAAGAGAGCCTAGGCTTCACAGGTTACTGCTTCAGAAGTGTGACTAAGGCTGTTCATTCTCCTCTGATACAGCTACCCTTTACTGTGCACAGAATCCTACTGGACATAAAATTCTGATGCTCCTTCTATAAAGTGGAGTGTTTTTGCATGCCATCCTCACACATCCTTCTCTAAGGCTGAAATCACCTCTGTGACTTGAAATTCTTAATCCAATGTTAATGTCGTATAGATGGCTGTTTGATGTATTGAAAGGGAGTGAAAAGTCTGGATACATCCAGGACAGATATGTTTCTTCTGAATATTTTCTATTGGTGTTTGACAGACTGAAACCATGGATAGAGAACCCCATAAGCTGGGCATGGTGGTGCACCCCTTTAATCCTAGCACTTAGGAGGTAGAGGCAACAGGATCTCTGTGAGTTCAAGGCCAACCAAGGCTGCATAGAGAGACCCTGTCTCAAAAAACAAACAAACAAACAAAGCC
Source organism: Peromyscus maniculatus bairdii (assembly GCF_049852395.1). Taxonomy (NCBI): domain Eukaryota; kingdom Metazoa; phylum Chordata; class Mammalia; order Rodentia; family Cricetidae; genus Peromyscus; species Peromyscus maniculatus. Next base: position 143,675,164 of record NC_134856.1, read on the forward strand.
GCCCCTCCCCATCACCAAACCAACTGACCAGTCAACCCAAAAACTCTTGACTGTGGAGGGCTGTTGATTTTCTCTGTGTTTCTTCAAAGGTGGATGGATAAGTTCTTCCTTGGTGTGTCACAAACTCTGGCCTAGGATGGACATCTGATATACAGATTGAAGCATGCATCTCAAGCCTCTGCACACTTCCCTCCACTGCCCAATCTTCTCTATTGTCTTAAGCAGCTTCTCTCTCCTCCTACCTTTAGGCCTCCCCCTCCCATCACCAGTGGATATGCGTGTAGAATCTATTTTCTTTAATGTTAAGGGTTTCTCAACATCATTGACATTTTGGTCTGGGCAATCCTTTGCTGTGTGTGAGGGGATTGTGCTGTGCACTGTAGGCTGTTTGGCAGCATGCCTGGCCTTTGCCCACTAGAAGTGACTAGCAGGCTTAGTTGCAGCCATGACAAGCAGAATTGTCCCTAGACACAGTAAGTATACAGAGAAATGGGAGAAATCATTCCTGGTTGGGACCATCCTTCCTACTGGGATATGCACTGCTTTTCCAATTTCATTTATTTAGTTTTAATAAAACTTTTGGATTTTTTTGCTGGGTGTGGTGATGTGTATGTTGAAATGATGATAAACGGCGCTGGTTGTGGCACTGGTTACCACGTGGAAAGGTCACGGTCACAACAGAACCCAGTGCTAGTTTTTAGAGCTTTATTAGGAGGGAAAAAGGGTGGGGGGAAGGGGACCAGGCCTGGTAAGAAAGATGGTGGAGGGGGAGGGAGCAGAGAACAGAGAGAGAGGGTGGGGTCCGTGTCCAGCTTTTTTAAGGTGCAGACCATGCCACCTGTAGGTAGCCGCCAGCACCCCTGATGACATGAGACACAAGCTGTGCATGTGCAGGAGTGAGGGCAGGATCCTAACATATGTGCCTTTAATCCCAGCACTCAGGAGGCAAAGACAGGTAGATCTCTGTGAGTTCAAGGTAATCATGGTCTAAATAGTGAGTTATAGCACAGTCAGGGCTACATAATGAGATTCTATCCCCCCCCCAAAAAAAAAGATAAAAAAATGTTTTTATTTTTACTTATGTGTTGCAATGTGTGTCCATGCCACGTGTGTGGGGGTGCCTTTGGTGTCCAGAAGAGGGTGACAGCGGGAGCTGCTGGTATAGATAGTTGCAAGCCACCTGACAATATGTGTCCATGCCACATGTGTGGGGGTGCCTGTGGAGTCCAGAAGAGGGTGACAGCAGGAGCTGCTGGTATAGACAGTTGTGAGCCACCTCACATGGATGGTGGGAACTGAACTCAGGTCTTCTGCAAATCAGGAAGCACTTTTAACCTTGAAGCCATCTCTCTGCCCACCCTACTGCTCTTTTTAAATATCTATATTTTAAGAATCACACCTATGTATTTGAGGGGGTGCATGGCATAGTGTACATGTTGAGGACAGAGGACAACTTTCAGGAGTGGTTTCTCTTCTCCTACCATGTAAGTCCTGAGGATGAAACTCAGGCTGTCACGATTGGCAGCAAGTGCCTTTGAGATGACTGCTGAGTCATCTCAAGAGTTCCACGTTGCTTTTAATGTTAGCTAAATACCAAGGTTGAGGAGCACATAGGTATGTGCGTGGGGAGAGATGGTGCCACAAAAACAGCTGTGGAATCCAATCCTGGCCACTTTCTGTCTGTCTGTCTATCTATCTATCTATCTATCTATCTATCTATCTATCTATCTATCTATCTATCATTCTGTTATTTAGTGTGCACATGTGAGTTCACGAGTGCACAGAGTGCGTGTGCAGGTCAGAAGACAACCTTTGGGAACCAGTACTCACCTTCCTCCTGGTTGAAGTCAGGTCCCTCCTGTTTCCTGCTGAGTTGTGCATTACAGACTAGCTGACCCAAATGCTTCCTACATTTTCCCCTCTCTTTTCTCCTCCCACCTAATTCCACACTGGTCTGAAAATGAGTCAGGCTGGGTGAAATACAGGCAGCTGTCAGCCACCTGAAGGCAGGAGGGAGAAACTGGAAGAGACTATTAGGTGATGGAGGGAGTGCTCCTGAGCCTTCAGTGGTCAGTTAGTCTGTCCTGAAGCCTCATGGTCTTTGTTCTCTGCGTTCCTCTGGGTTCTGGGGATGTTAGAGTGGAGGTAATCTGGAAGTCCATGGAATATACTCCTATGGGGGGAGGGTGGAGTTCTGACTTGAAACTTTTCAGGGTTATTTTAGTTTTTCTTGGTGTCTTTCTTCTTGTTTTTACTTCTTCACAGTGTGGCTGAGGAGTTAGGACAGTACAGATGGCAGAGGCTAGACTAGGGTTGCAATAGTGGTACAGGTAGTTTCTGTACCCACCCTTGGCAGAGATCACATCCACACATTTGCTCGCTTGCCTTCCTCCTTCCTTCCTTCCTTCCTTCCTTCCTTCCTTCCTTCCTTCCTTCCTTCCTTCCTCCCTCCCTCCCTCCCTCCCTCCCTCCCTCCCTCCTTCTTTCCTTCTTTTCTTCCTTCCTCCTCTCTCCCTCCCTCCTTCTCTCCCTCCTTTCTTTCTTTCTTTCTTTCTTTCTTTCTTTCTTTCTTTCTTTCTTTCTTTCTTTCTTTCTCTCTTTCTTTCTCATGAGGCAACAAATAAAGCTTTACTTTACAGCCCATTGAGAATGAATTTACACACGACACACCCATTTAACCCTGACTGATACTGCTTACTCATGCCAGTCCCGTCCATACTCTATAAACCTCTTCCTGTAGGCTGGAAGTGGTTCAATTGGGGGATCAAGATTAAAGTGCTGGAGAGAATGTTCCACCTGGAAGAAGCATCCCACGGTGGAGAGACAGACTCCCCAACAGAACCATGGAGCAGAAGATAAAGCAGCTAGCAGACTTGGGAGGGTTGGAGTCTGAAATGCTCTCTTGAGACTCCTGAGTTGGAGTTACGGTACCCAGATGGTGTTCCTGAAATGACGGCTTAGGGAAATGAAGCCTTGCTGAAATAAGTGGTTTCTGGAGGTAGACCTTCAAGGCTGTGTTGGTATCTTAACTACTCTCCACCGCTCTTCTCTGCCTCCTAGTTGCCACAAGGGGAGCAGCCTTCTCCATACACCTTCTGAGTTCTGTGACACCTGGCTCTTCTTAGGCTACAGGCTGCAACCTCTGAACTCATAACTCCAAATCACTCTTCTAAGCTTTGCCAGGTATTTTGTTATAGTGTCAGACCAATGACTAATACAGAAGTGCTGCAGACACAAATGATCACCCTGAAAGAGGAATGAAAAACCACTGGACAGCTGAAGCCACAAGGTACAAGAAAATAGAAGCCAGAACTCCAGAGCCTACACAGTCCAGTACAACAGCCCCCTCTTATCCACTACTTTCTGTTGTTAAAGTTAGCTACAGCCAGCCACAGTCTGAAAATGTTAAGTGGAAAATTCCAGAAGTGAATAATTGATGTTTTAAATTAAATGCCATTCTGACTAGCATGGTAAGATACATGCTCCCTCCCCACATTTACTACCTTTCATGAATTACTTAGGAGCCATCTCAGCACCAGACAGCGTTACTCTGTGTATGTAGGCATCCTTACTGTCTGTGGCTTCAGGAATCTACTGGAGGTATTGGGAAAGTGTCCCCTGAGGATGAGGCAAATACTTTGAGAAGTCCTCCTGACCTTGGGAGCTGTTGTGAGAGGTGACCGGCAAGAAACAGGTTAGCAAGAATGATTAGTATAGTTTAGTTTGGACCATTTAAAATCACACTGTCCAGCGCTGATGACAGCTGGCTACCGAACTTGAAATGTAATTATTCAACACTGTGGTGTTTGTTAAGTGTGAAACACACCCTGGATTTGAAAGACTTAGTAAGAAATAAGAGTATAAACATCTCATTTCTAAGTTTTTAGATTCCTTACCTGTTGCAATAATATTTTAGATATATTGGCTTAAGTAAAATCTATTACTAAAATTACATTTGCCTGACCCCTTTTGCTTTTTAATTTTTCCAGTTGGGAAACAAATTCAGTTTTACTGAGATATAATTAACAAATACATATTAAATAGAGTTAAGGTAGGAAGCTAGAAAATGTAACATCACAGTTTATTTTACTTTTTTGTGGTGTTGGGGGCTGAACTCAGAGCCTGTGCATACTAAGCAAGAGTTCAGCCTGCTGAGCTGCGTATTTTCTATGGGGAGCATTGATACAGTTCATATATTCTCAAAGGGGACTATATAGCTCTCTTCGGGGCGGAAACATGAGTCTCTGGTGGTGGTGAAACAAGTATAATTCATGCATATTTATGTTTATATGAACAGATTTATGATGTATCTGTAGTCTTAAAATTCATAAAGCAGAAGTTAGGAAAAATGTCTAAGAAAACCCCTTATATGGATAATAATGGAAGTTGAGAGACACTGCGGAGAATTGCATCACGTGATCCCAGAACCACTGCTCGTGGCTGCCTGCCTCCATGCTGGGTTTAGCATGGTATTTGTAGAAATATTTTAATCGTCTTGTGCAAACAGGGAAAGAGTCAAGTCATGATGAGTTTATAATAAATGAATCAAACTGCCTCCGAGGTGCCCTGCAAAGGTTCCAGATCAGCGTGAGGCAGACCAAGAGTGCCGAGGGCTTGCTGAAGGCTGTGTCCCCACTGACTTTAGTGATCTCATTCTGAGTTGACAGCATAATCATCTGTCGTACACAGGCTAAGAAAAGGACCCTGGGGACTGTAGGCCACCAGGGCTGCATGGGTTAAAACAACAGAAGAGGTGGAGGGGACTAGGGTATGACCCCAACAAGATGTGGTTTGATGTTCATGTTTTTGTGGAATATAATAAACAGAACTAAGATAACTGTGATGGGCTCTTAAAGACTGTCCTCATACAGCATGTGAAGAGTGTGAGCTGCTGGCATTGAGGCTAGGAGACTTTAAACCATTTATTTTGAGCCTATGGGGGAAACTTTTGCTTACTTGTGGCAGGTGGATCTGAGTTGATGGATGCTCTGTGGTTATGCCCTGCCAGCCTGGCCTTATTAAAACACATTTTTAGTGAGTCTTAATCAAAGATTTATTCACTGTTTTAGTGGGAGAACTAACTGGTGGAAAAGCAGGTGAAAGACTGGCTTAGACAGTTAGCCAAGGAAAATGCTAAAATCTGTCAGGCTAGATACAACATTGGTCGATAGGGTCATAAAGCCATAACTTCTAATCATCTTTTCTCCTGGATAGGAAGAACTTGCTTTTCTAGTGGTCCAGATTTCAGCTTTTACAATTTAAAATCCCACTTTACACAATCTAGGTGTTGATAAAAATTGCAGATTGAGGAAGTCATGTAACCTTAGTAGTGAAGGGCTCTTAAAGGATGTTCTCACACCACATTTAAAGAGTGTGAGCTATATCTCTAAGTCCATGTTGTGTATAATTGTGTAAGTCAAATTTCTGTCACCTTGAATAATAAACTTAAAAGGCAGAAAGGTTTGTTCTGGGCCATGGTTTTCTAGGTCTCAGTCCACGATCTCTTGGCCCTTGTTGTTGGACCCATGATGACCATGTACACCTGTGGGTTGGGGGTGGAGATGGGTGGAATACAAAGTAGAGGAGATCTGTACCTCATGGTGGGCAAGAAACAAAGAGACAGGCAGGCAGGAACTGGCATTGCAATATTCCCTTCAAGAACACGCCCTCAGGGACTTAAATTTTTCCCACTATGTCTATGACCTTCCAAAAGCACCAAGCTGAGCTTTAACAAAGCCTCACAGGATTTAAAGTAAGTTTTTATAGCAAAAATAGGTGATAGAGATTGATATAAAGTCTTTGGTTGTAAACCCTAGTTGCACTTAATGAGAAATTTTTAAAAATCCAATTGTCACTTAAGCTAAATTTCCCTATCACATCCAAGGAACTTAGCCTTACGTTTTATTCTACTAATTATTTTCTGCCATTCCAAGCAAGTGAGTAACAGAAGACTCAAAATCAGCCCACACTTGACAGTGACACACAGGACAACTCTTAACTGTGACACTCTCTGGTCTTGAACCACATTTGAACTTCGGGTACATGAACTCTGCTGTCGGCTGGCAAACCATTAACTTCCTGGTTTTTAGACTCAAGAGAGGCGCCCTGGACTTCAAATGGCTATTACAAAACAACATTTTGATGAGTTAAGTGTAAATGAATCAGAAGCATGTGGACTTAATTAGCCCCAAACACAGGCATTTCAAAATGTAGGAGTGAAAAAAAAAAAAAGCATGCTTGTGTCAAATCTCATCTTGGAGGTTTCCTGCTAAATTCAAAAGGGTGGGGGAAGGGGAACATCCGCCAGGCATTCAGGTTGCTCAAGTGATGTGCACTATCTTATCGGGGACTGGGGAACTGTGGGAAACTTTTCCCATAGCCATTGACAGTGCTTCAATGTTGTGGTTGCCAGCCCATTCGTGGCCTACATTTAATTAAACCAGGCCTACGCATGGCTGGAGAGAACGCAACTTCCATGTTTTTGAAGATGGGCCAGGGTGCAGTCCACATGGGACCATGTGTGTGGTCTTCTTTTACAGTTAAAATAACCCCATATTATTCTTCTCATGCCCTATGAGTTTTTCCATGTTTCTCCTCATTCTGGTCACAGAGACAGATGAGGGCTGAATACAGCTTGCTCCTGTTGCCTCTCTGGGTGGAACTGAGTAGTGTCCAGCAGAGTCAAGGAATACACATGCTTTTCCACTTAATGGTTGAACTGCCCTTTCTCTCCAATGAGAAAGGTGTTAAAAGCTCAAGGGTCAAAAATCAGCCTTCCAGCTGAATGAAAGGAGGGCCTGTAATAGGAAGGTTTTCAAGAGGAAATAAGCAGGGCTTACTCCTTGGAGGCCACAATGGAATCATGAAAGAGTTATTTTCGTAGTTTTCAAGCAGTCATGGGTCAGGTCTAATCTTTTTTATGCATTGAGCTTGCTCATATTTGCTGCAGAATGGACAGATACCTGCACACAGCTGCTGAGTGAGGCTCTCCTCATTGATCTTCTCAACATCTTTGCAAACAGAATTGTTCTCACTTCAAAAACTGCCCTACTGGAGGCTGCGGTCTGCTCAGATTCTGTGGGTCAGGAAGGGGACAGCTGGGCATGAATTCAGATCTCTAAGTTCCATGGTTAGGAAAATTTCCAGTACTCCCTGTCTACCGAGGAGGAATAAGGCAATTAAAAGTGAGTTGGGTTGGGATCATAGACTTTGCTTGCTGGTCCAACAGGACTTCCAGCAGGTGGGACAGGGCATGCTCTGGGTCTCTAGAACAGTGGTCATTGTTTGATTATCCTGGTTCATTCCTCTTGTCTGAGCTTAATTATTAATAGTATCCCATTTCCCTCTCCAAGGTGTCCTGATTTGCATGATAAATTGCTTGGATACTCAAATCTGAACAGCCTAAAAGGATCAGATCTTAATGGTTTTATTTGGCTAAATCATTGAACCTTTTCATTACCGGGATTTCTTATGTTTTTCAAATCAGAGTTTTCAGGAGTTGATGATGAATAGTATGTGTGTGTGTGTGTGTGTGTGTGTGTGTGTGTGTGTGTGTGCGCGCGCGCGCGCGCGCGCGCGCTTTCTATTTGTTTTGTTTTCAGATCTTGATATAAATACCTAATGTAGACTCAGGCATTACCTAGGCACTTGTGTGACTCTTTGCCATCTAGTTCTGCTCAGAAATCCCATAAATTGTGTCTTTATGGGATTGTCTCTGAAGTATAATATTGTCAGTCACCACACAGAGGAAAGAGTGGAAAGGCCTATTGCAATCCAGCATCCAGGTAGTCAAACTGGTCTTGGATGCCTTTCCACATTCTCCTCCTCCTTCTCTTCTCTTCTTCTTCTTTCTCTTCCTCTTACTCCTCATCCTCCTCTTTCTTCACCAGGAATTGCCACTTCTCTGTCTTCATGATGACAATGTCCCTAGACTGTCCCTTGGGTTCACCAATCCTTGAATCAATCCTTGTTATATTCCGTTCTCTGTCTTCATGATGATAATGTCCCTAGACTGTCCCTTGGGTTCACTGATCCCTGAATCAATCCTCGTTATATTCCGTTCTCTGCCTTCATGATGACAGTGTCCCTAACTGCCCCTTGGGTTCACTGATCCCTGAATCAATCCTCGTTATATTCCGTCACTGTGCTCTTCCACTGTACTCCATCTGGACTCACATTCTCTTAGTTTTATTGTCCTGGAGCTTTATAAAAGCAACCAAATGCTCTAGTTTCCACCAGCCCTTGAATACTTGTTTCAAAGAGATGCGGACATTCTACATCCTTGTCACTGGACTCACAGTAGGGCTAGCATCTCCCTATGAGTGAGGGAATGAGAGAAGTGATCAGGAGTGAGAGGGTACTGTGGGCACCTCATCAGCTGGAAGAGTTGCTTGGCTCTCCTATAGGGAGCTTGCTTGCTGTAGACCATCTGTTTTCATGAAGGGGCTCAGTTACATTCATATAACAAAGAAAAGGTTTGTGGAGTTAAGAGCACTGACTACTCTTCCAGAGGTCCTGAGTTCAATTCCCAGCAACCACATGGTGGCTCACAACTATCTATAATGAGATCTGGTGCCCTCTTCTGGCCTGCAGGGATAACTGCAGACAGAGCACTGTATACATAATAAATAAATCTTTTTTTTAAAAGAGAGAAACCCTAGTGATTTCCAAACAACCTTGCAGCAGATATGCAGCCTTCCCCTTCAGTGCCACTGACCACCCTGCTACCATATTGGCTAATTCTTGATGCCATGGCTTTTCAGCCATCTCGTTGGCTCTCTCTGCTTTATCTCACCATTTTTGGTGGTAAGCATCAGAAATCAACTTTACGCAAGAAAAAAATATTTTGTGGAGAATGTGGGGTTTGATAGCTCTTTCAGAAGCAGACTTTGAGAGAAGATTTGAGCAAAACCTATTGTTTTGAGAAGGGCTTTTAGGAAGAACGGGTAAAAGAGTCAGGGAAGTCAAGGCAACCTCCCAGGAAAGGAGCAGTATCCTTCTGGGGACTCTGTCTCTGAGCTAACCCAAAAGAGTAGGAGGAAGGCTGACATTTGTTTTCAGTTCCTGTCTTTGTCACTGTTCTATTGCTGAGAAAAGCCACCATGACTAAGCCAATCCATATAAAAGACATCATTTAATTGGGGGATTGCTTACAGTTCCAGATGCTTAGCTCATTATCATGATGGTGGCAGGCATGGTGCTGGAGAAGTAACTGAGAGCTGCATCCTGATCCACAGGCAGAGAGAGAGAGAGAGAGAGAGAGAGAGAGAGAGAGAGAGAGAGAGAGAGAGAGCCTAGGCTTGGTACGGGCTTTTGAAATCTCAAAGCCCACACCCAGTGACATACTACCTCCAACAAGGCCACACCTCCTAATGCTTCTAATCATTTCAAATAGTGCTACTCCTGGGTGACTAAGTGTTCAAAGTGAGTCTATGGGGGCCATTCTTATTCAGACCACCACAATTGCCATTTATTTTTAGTTAAAACTAACCTTGGTGTGTCAACTCTTCTGAATTCTGGTTTGTCTTAGGTAGGCAGACTACAAATGCAGTCAGAGAATACCCTCAAGCATAGACATGTGTAGTTGACGAAAAGAGACAAAGACATGTAAAGATGGTTACATCTGGTGGTCCCTTTCCTCAAAGTACACATAAATTATCTCTCCATGGGGAGATGGTATATCTTTTCTTCTCTTTGACCTGGGCTGAAGTAGAATATAGTAGGAATGATGTTTGACTGGTAGTGCTTGAGTCTCTGTGGTGGTTTGAATGAGAATGCCCCCCCATAGGCTTATCTATTTTAATGTTTCATTCCTAGTTGGCAGAACGGTTGTGGGAAGGATTAGGAGGTGTGGCCTTGTTGGAGGAGGTGTGTCACTGGGGGTGGGTGGGCTTTGAGGTTTCAAAAGTCCACACCAGGCCCGGTCTTGCTCTCTGCCTCCAACTTCGGGGTGAGCTGTGAGCTCTCAGCTACTGCTCTAGCACTAGCACACCACTAGCCCCCAGCTGTCCCAAGCCAGATGACTTCTAGGAAGTCTTAGGTATGTCCTGCAACTGTTGGAGGAGCTCTAATTAAAATCTTCATCTGAAACCTCTGGCAATTCTGTGACTCTTCAGAACCACAAGAGACAAAAATAAACTGTAGTTTTTATTCTGGTAAGTTTTGAAGCGGTGCCCTGATCCCTGGAAGCCTGTGAGGGAGCAGTGAGGGCTGTGTGTACAGATCTGACCCAGCAGCACTGCCGTGTCACACAGTCCACGGGTGGTGGGAGATGACATCCATACTCAGATGAGGACCCTCCCCTAAAAGGATCTAGAGAGGAGTAAAGGGGACACTTGGTTTAGGGGCTCCAGTCTCCGTGGTTGTCTGCCAGCACAGGTGAGTGGAGTTTTGAATAGAGACTGGAAGCTGTTTTGACATCTTGGTTGATGGTAATGCCAGGACTGCATACAACTGGGAAGGTTGTTATTAACCAATAAAACAGAGAAAGAAATGAAGGCAGGAAAGAAAGCAATGGCTACTGAGAAGATAAAACCAAGAAACACTCATTGCTTATGAAAGTCCACCCCACGACACTTCCCTAATTTCACCTTGCTGACTGCCTCTGTCTCCAGCCATTAGTTCAACATCTTAGAATAAGAACTTGATTAACCTAGTTCATATTTTTCAAGTCAGGCCACACAGGGTCCTGGGTCAACAACAGTCAACTCTCTACTGCTTGGTCCAAAAGTCCACGGAAGAGAGTAGTTTTGAAATTCTTGGCAACTTGACCAGGTTAGAGTAAACATGACTCCAGTAGACCTTAAGAGTCTTCAGACAAAACGATGCAGGGCTGGCATTCGCAAAGTGTGAGGGGAGGAGAAGTCCTGATGAGAGTCACCACACAGTAACTGCTCTGCCTCTGCGTGGCGAGATCTGGTGGCCTAAGGGATCTGATGCACCTCATTGAAAGTTAAGTCCTCGCCTTCTGGCTGCCCTCATGCAAGGGCTTTGGAGCACTGGTGTGCCAGTGTCCTAGCCCCTTGCCCTATCTGAGTCTGTGTTCCCTCGTATCTTTCTCAGGCCACAGTGGTGACGTGTTGGCTCCTTAGTTGCTTACCCATCTGCCTTTATCTTTCTGCTTTCTCCCATGTTTGGATCCCCTTCTCAACAAATTACTAACACTTCAATTCTAGTCTCAGGGTCAGTCTCGGGAGGAACCTAAACTGTAAGGGAAAGGAAGATCCCCCCATCTATGTACCAGAAAGAACCTGCTCCAAGTAGTGACCTCGTCCTAGCTCCTGAACCTCATGAGGGCGTTCTTACAACATCTGGACTCTGACACTGCAACTGGTGGTCCTCAGGGCAGCTCCTCCCATGTGGATCTCTGTAACCGACCACTAACTGGGTTCTTTTGACCTTGTCAAAAGGATTTGACTATAACTTTTTCACCTTGACTTGAGGAAGGAGCTACACCAGCAAGAGGCCACTTCATTGTTCCCCTGCCTGAAAAAAATTCATGTGATTTTTGCATGTAATACAAAAGAAATGTTCCCTTTAAGAAAAGAAAGTCTATCAGGTGGTGGCACATACCTTTAATCCAAGCACTTAGGAGGCAGAGGCAGGTGGATCTCTGAGTTTGAGGCCAGCCTGGTCTACAGAGTGAGTTCAAGGACAGAGATACACAGAGAAACCCTGTCTCAAACAAACAAACAAAAAAAAAAAAAAAAAAAAAAAAGGAGAAAGAAAGGAAGGAAGGAAGAGAAAGAAGGGCTTGTCTGTGTTTGTCCTTGGAAGGAGGATGATTTCCTAGTAATTCTCCAAACATCTTACTTTGGCCCGTTAAGAGAAATAAGATCACTAGATATGGGGCATGTGGGATTGCTTAGCTGATAAAGGGCCTGCTACCAGGCCTGCCCCATATCTAAGAATGGAGCTGAGTTCCATCCTTAGACCCCCAAGTGCTGGAAGAAGAGAAGGGTCTTGTGTAAGTTGTCCTTTGACTTCCACATTGGTGCTGTGACATGCATTAATGTGTGCAAGTGTGTGTATGTGCATGCCTGTGTCACACACACACACACACACACACACACACACACACGTACACAGGCATACACACACACACATACACACACATACACAGGCATGCACACACACACACTAAATGTTTAAAATATCACCAGGTGTGACAGTTAGTTTAATATGTCAGTTTGGCTGGATTAAGGATTCTCAGATACATGATAAGACATTTCTGGGTGTGTTTGTGAGGGTCTTTGGGGAATAGAGTCAAATTAGTAGAATAAATAGGGGAGATCTGTGCTCATTATTGTGGGCACACAGCATCCAATTCAAAATAGGTCTGGATAGAACAAAAAGGTGAGGGAAAGACTGGGGAGACGATTCAGCTGTGAAAGTTTATGCTGCACAAAGCATGAGGACCTGAGTTCAGCTCCCCAGCACACATGCAAAAGCTGCTTATGGCTGAGAACATCTGTAACCCTGAAGCTAAGGAGAGTAAGTTGGGGATATGTGGAGACAGACAGATGCCTTGAGCTAAGCTGGCTAGCTAGTCTATCCAAATTGGTTAGCTCCACGTTCAGTAGAGACCTTGTCTCAAAAATAAGGTGGTAGGTGACTCTGAAAGACACCCGTGTCAACCTCTGGCTCTATACACATGCACATACACGTGTGTATCCACATGCATATATATGAACGCTTACATGTACATACACATACAAAAGGTAGGGGAAGGTCACATTTTCTGTTTTGTGCTAAGACATCTGTCTTCTCCTGCCTGCCAACAGTAGAGCTCCTAGTTTGAGGTCTTCGAACTCCTGGCCTTACACAAGTAGCCTCGGCTTCTCTAGCTTTGGGTGTGGACTGAGTCACACCACTGTCTTTCATGAGTCTCCAGCTTGCAGACAGCACATGGTAGAGCTTCATGACCATAAATGAGTGAGTCAGTTTCTACAAAACATCTCCCTTGTAAACCCATCTCTATTAATATCCTGTCGGCTCTGCTGCTCTGGAGAACCCTGACTAAGATACCAGGTGACTTGGAATCTTGGTCTTTCCCAGGCTACTTACTGCTCAAGGTGATGCTAGACAGGCCCTATTGTGAGATTTCTCAAGTTCCAGAAACTGCGTTTCTCAGCTGGACCCTGGCTCTGGACAGTACCGCCAAAGTATCTGTTTCTTGGTCGCAGGTATTGCTTTCCACATCTCCATCTCTGCTCATTGTCCTGCACAGATTTTTTAACTTATAAGAATTAACTAGTCTTCATATTTTCTCTTTCTAGCCTTTTGGGACTACCGTCCACTTTGGAAGACATTTGGGAGAAGAGATAGATTAAAAGAATGAATTCAGTTTTCTTAGTGGTCCTAGATACACTCCATATACCTTCCTGAAGGACTGTGTTTCCATTCCTAAAATGTGCTGAGAAAGAATCAGCCCATTTGATGCTGTTCCTCACGGATGCTTTAGCGCCATGTCAAAAGCCTTGCCCTTACTTCCTGAAAGCAGAGCACTAGGATATGCTGTATGTGTTGAAAATGGAATTCAGGAATTCATGGTTGGGAGACTGGGAATTTGCCATGGAGGGGTCAGGTGTTAAACCAGCTCTGTGGTACTTGTTACTTTATAACAAATGCGTTTAGGGGCCAGGGTTACATTTCTATCAGTGCCTGTTGAGGCGCACTGGGTTCCATTCCCAGCACCATATGAAGGAAGCCTGATGGCATATGCCTGTAATTCCATCCCTTAGAAGATGGAGGCAGGAGGATCAGAAGTTCAAAGTCACTCTTGGCTATCTAGACTTCCAGGCCAGCCTGAGATATGTGAGACCCTGTCTCAAAACAAAAACAAAAATTTATGTAGACAGTATGTTTAACTGAAGCCATGAAGTCCTTATATTGGTTCAAGAAGCTAATAAGATTTAATTTTGTATTATCCTGGCAAAGGTAGTGTTGTGTCTCCATATCTAATTCCTCCTCATATTTCATTTAAACTTAATGCACTAATGAGACAAAGGATAAAGAAACTAGAGGGAGTGGGGCGGCCAGCAAATTCATCCACCTTTGTTTCTTTAGCAGGCAGGCTAATTTACAGAGCGTCTCAACAGACACTCTGTAGCAGCATCTGTGCTTTGCAATGTGACAGCATTCCTTCCACACTCCGCCTGTCTCTTCCGCATGTGCAGGGCTACGCACCCAAAGCATGCTTGGAGAGGCGTTTTTCTAATGGTGATTAGATTTATGGCCTTTGCCTCCATGCTAGGAGAGATTAGTAAAACCAAGGCTGTTTAGTTTGGCAAAGACCAGAGAGAACAGGGAATGTGATAGGTACATTATAGAAAATGGTAAATGAAGAAAAGGCGGGCTGGGGGCCCCCGTATGTGCTGTGGCAAAGACACTCAGCAAACTCTGGTCGCTATCCCCTGAGGCTGTTGAGGCTGCTGGGGGAAGCCAGGCCTCAGGGGGAAGGAGCTGTGCTGATGAGAATGTCTGGGTGGATGTATTTATATGAAATAGCACCTATGGTTACATTAGCAGGATCGGTTTACCAGGACCATCCATCCTACTTTAGGCCATGGTGACAAGTCTAGCTGTGTTTCCTGTTTCCTCGGGTAGGGTTGGGGGAGGAGGGGCCCCAGACGTCTTGGCACCAGTCCCCTCCCTCTATGGGTGTCTGGATTTCCAGCAGCCTCATTCCCCTAAGAGGGACATCTAACATCCGATGAGTGGATGCAGATTCTGGGGGCTGGTGGGATGGATGCAGCCAGCAGCCCAGCACACTGCCTGTCCTCAGGAGTTTAGTAAAGGTTCCCAGACTGCCTATCTCCTTTAGAAGGGAGCTGGAGCCTGGGTTCGATTTGTCACTGGGCACTTTGTGTATCTCTGACCCTAGAGAGAATTCTGTAATACTGAAGCATGCCGGTCAGTCAGCCAATGGCAGATTTTTCCCCCGGTGGCTAACAGTAACAGCAGATCCCAGTCTCTTCCCTGTGTTTTCTCCAAATCCTCTTTTTGTTCCTCAGTTTCCCCTCTGGAGACTGATATCTTAAGCTCTAGCCTCACTGTTGCAGAGGGAAATGATGTGGGGTCAGGTTGCTAATATCTGATGTACTTTGAAGTCATTGGTAGTTCAGCTCAAATCTCTCAGGCAACTGTGCTGGAAACCATTCTTAAGTGACCATCCTGGTGGTGAGAGAATTCCTCAGCTTCCACCCTTCACTTCCCAACGGAACCCCTTTTGTAAAACAGACTTTCCACAGCTTTCTCTGAGAGTCCCTCCTCTGGATTAATTAATTCATTAGTTAAAAAAGCTGATAGACAATGATTGTAGATAGATGCAACAACTTACAATTCTTTTTCTCCTTTCTCTAGATTTCTCTCCCCTCTTCCTCTTCCCATTCTTTCTTATCTCCTCTTCCCTTCCTTCCTTCCTTCCTTCCTTCCTTCCTTCCTTCCTTCCTTCCTTCCTTCCTTCCTTCCTTCCTTTCTTTCTTTCTTTCTTTCTTTCTTTCTTTCTTTCTTTCTTTCTTTCTTTCTTCCTTTCTTCCTTTCTTCCTTTCTGTCTGTCTTTTTCTTTTCTGTCTTTAGTTTCCCTGTAGGGTTTTATTAGGCTTTATTTGAAACTTTAGCATCTGGGTATAGAAGACTTCCTCACAGAAGGCAGCTAGTTTTAGTTTGGCTGACAGATCTCTCTTGCTTTTTTACTCAGCATCTGAATGGTGCTCTGCTCACCCCTCCCATGCTCAGAGCCCCGAATTGCTGAAACTATTGAAAGAGACCAGCAGAAAGAACTGAAGGAAAAACTATTTGGGTTTTGTTTTTACTTTGTTTGGTAGGTAGGCAAAAGCTCTGGATGCCCTGTTTCATTCTAGTTAGAAGACAAAATACTCATTCCCTGAATTCCAAAGGTTGGTTATGTCTATTGGGATTGGACCTGGGGAGGTGGAGGAGACAGAGGATAGGGGGAGGGAAGGAAGAGAGGGCCACCATAATCCATTGCCCTTTTGATGGAGACATTGAAAAGAACCCATGTCCCTGGGAAATCAGAGGATCAATGGAGGGAACGAGACAAGTAGGCAGCAGCCTGCATGTGGCTACTGAGTGGCGCCAGGGACATTATTAATGCAGGAACAGGTAGGGTCTGCATTTGGATTAACAGCAGCTGAGTTCTTTCGAGAGGTAGAATTGATAACAAGTGGTCAAAAGTATTTTTCTAGGGATCTATATCCACATGCCACACACAGGACACTGAGCACTTGATGGCCTTGGCACTGAGAGGGACTGCAATCTCTCCTTTCTCTGCTTGTGTCCTCATACTTTTAAAGGTAGTGCTTTAGCTCTTAGACCATAGAGGGTGAAAAGGGGTGCCTCTGTTTACAGGCCCTGCAGACAAAAATGAAGGTGTCAGTGAGAGGGCAGCTGGCCAGTTCATCTAAAAAAATAACTCAAAAGTGTGTCTCTGGAAATTCTGGCTACTTGATTTTAAATACTCTAGTAAGTCTGAGAGGTTTAGACTGAGAATGTGCTGTAAAGATTGATCATCAGTGCTCATTCTAAAGGGTTGTTAAAGATCATGCTTGAGACCCAATTAAATCAGAATCTTAGAAGTCCCTGTGAGCACTGTTCTGCTCCTCATCAGAGCAGAAGAGGATTTTAAGAGGCCAAGCTCCTTTTGAGGGTCTCAGTCTTCTTGCTCAGCTCTTGGGTCCAAACAGGAAGCAGGAAGGCATCTAGTTGGGTGAGGTGATTGAAAGCTGGACAGGGGACTGTCTGAGCAGCTGTCTCCGTTCTGTTCACAGGGGTGCAGGGTGCCCAGGCCACCCTGGTTTTATTTACCTCAGAGCCACAGTGAAGCCTGGTAACCGCTCCGAGGCGAGGGTCTCCAGCCATCTGAGGTGGGTGAGAAGAGCCCCCCTCCCCTGGGCATGCCCTTTCAGAGATGGGGCTGACTGTCTCAGTTCTCCAGGGTGGTCAGCCTGTAATTTCAAGATTTACTGGTCTCAGGGAGATAGCCAGCCACAAATGGGCAGCAAGGGTAATTACAAGAGGCCGCTGGCTAATCCTCAGTTACAAATGTTAGCTGGAAGGTAAATAAGCTTCATGCAAGCATTTCCTGAGCTGCAGGGGCCCCTGGTCCTCTTTGCTTTATTTTTTTCTTAAAGGAGGCTGGGACTGTGAGAGAAAGGACAAACGAGAGGAGAGGAGAGGGGGAGAGAGAGGGGGAGACTGATTTTATTTAATTTCATGTGGCCGCTAAGAATTAAAGTCTTTGAAGTTCAAATCATTTTAATGCTTCTTTGTCTCATATTTGGAATTGTTCATGAGAAACAGCATCACATCCCCGCCTGTCTGTGGCCAAAGATGGTCTGTTCTGAAAGAGTGTGGGGAGAAATGTCTTCAAATTGAGCAAAAGAAACTTCCGGAGCTGTTGCCTTCCTCAGAAGGAACTAAGAGCTACCCTCCAAACCAAACCCAGAGCTGTGTGAGAAAACAAGAGATTCAGGGCCTTCCAGGGTACTCATTGCCCTCCTGGGCCAGCGCTCTGGAGCCAGTCAGAGGGGTCTTTGGGGAAGTCCCAGAGGATGAGGATGGCATCAGGATGTTTTTCTCCAGTTTATCTGGATTCTAAAGGTTGGAACCTTCTGATGGACTCCTGAAGGTGACATGACATCACATCTCCCCAGATCCATTCACACCACAAGGTGTCAGTGGGAACTGGCCCTCATGTATCAGGTAGCCCTGACTGATGTCCTCCTACTGTTATCTTCGATTAAATTATGGAGGTGCAAGTCTTTATAGAGCAGGCCACAGTCCATTGGACTTGGTAATTTTGTGGTTAGAGGGTCAAGTCAGCTTGGGTGCGAAGTGTCCAGAGCCAATTTTATAATAGTGTCTACTTGTAGAACCAGAGTGAGAAAAACTATGTTCATAATAAGAAAAGGGTACCTCGAGTGCTGGCCAACCTGCTCTAAATCATGACAGGAATACAGCTCTCCCCACAGGAAGTCACTGCCTCTGGGACCCTGCTGGCTCTTAGGGAACCACAAATGTGTTTAATTCCACATATGTTCTCTTTGCTCTGGAAAGTCAGGTTCAAGACAGACATTCTACCTCCAAAAACTGAATTAGGGACTGGGAAGATGGCTTAATTCATAAAGAGCCTTGTCATGCAAACATAAGGACCTGAGTTTGATTTCCAGAACCCACATAAAAGCTTGGAGTGGCACATGCCTCTAATCCTGAAGACAAGAGAATCCCTGGAGCTTGCTAAGGTAACTGAACTGGTAAGTTCCAGGACCAGTGAGAAACCCCATCTCAAAACACAATGGTGATTCTTGGATGTGATAGGCGAAGACACCAACATCAACCTTTGGCTTTTACATGCCTATATACACATGTGCTCTGTCATGCACATGTGCTCACACACACAAACTCATATATGCATACATTTACACACACACACACACAAACAGGATTCCTACTTACATGGAAACATTTGGTTTTGTGGGTGTATTTGACAAAGAAATGCCTTCTGTTGTATAGTTATCAAGGGTTGTGGCAAACTAGTCATGGTATCACACTCTTGTAATCCTGACATGTAAGAAGCCAAGGCAGAGGGATCATGAGTTGGAGGCCAGTCCCTGTCTCAAAGAGACAGAGAAAGAGGGGGGAGAGAGGACAACAGAGGAGGAGGAAGGGAGAGAGGGGGATAGGGAAGGAAGAAAGAAAGCAGGGTTCCATTGGTGTATGCGACAATAACTCTGAGTTTTCTTTACCTCTCCCTGTTCTTCTGTCTTTTCTTTTTGCACACGAGGTGGAGACTTTTCCTGCCTTGATGATACTGGCTTTACCCGTGTGACTTACTTTGACAGGAGCAATGTTCTGCCCATGCAGGAAGCAAAGCTTTGAAACATGTCTGTCTGAGTCTTCCTTGTTTGTTTCTGTTACTATGAGAACATGTTCTGGGTTGTCAGTCTGTTCATCCCAGAAAGAAAGAGAATGTTCAGCAGATCTGAACAAAATTTACAGCCTGGAGTCAAGGTCAAATAGAAAGTGACATTTTCTGTGGTAGAAGCTGGTTTTGGGGAGTGTAGCTGCAGTGCTTCTGGGAAGGAGCTGCAGTCTGTTAAAGACTAGTTGGTTACATTCCTACTTCTTGCTCTGACAGCACAAAAAACAATGGCATTTCAAAGGTTGTGGTGGTTAATCTTGGTTGTCAACTTGATTGGGTCTCGGATGAACTAAGAGATGCACCTCTGGATGGGTCGAGAGGGTGATGCCTGCAGGGATCAACTAAGCTGGGAAGACCTTCTCTCAGAGTGGGCAACACCTTCCAGTAGCAGCCTAGATGTAAACAGGTCTGAGGGAAGGGCAAGGGGGCTATTTCCTGCCTACCCAAGCTCCTTGCTGGGGAGTGGTTCCACTCTGCTTTTGCCTCCATCCTTTGCTGACACTGGACTCCTGGCTTCCTCAGCCTTCCTTAGGAATCCTCCTGGCTTTCAGTACCAGATTGTGACTGCTGAGGCATTCACCTTAATGAACTGAGCAGCTTCTGGTTCTCAGCCTCTCAGGCATGCAAACAGCCATTATTAGACTACCCAGACTGTATTGTGTAAGCCAATTGTATTAGTCAGGGTCTGCTAATGATATGGTCTGGGTAGTCTACACTGTCTCACACTGGAGAGGCTGAGAATCTGGGAGTTCCCCTGTCCACGAGGCTGGAAGTCAGCAGTCACAACCTGGCACAGAAAACCTAGAGGATTCCTGGAGAGCTGCTAGTCTTCAGTCTATGTTGGAATCCCAAAGAAGCTGGTTTGAATCACCACGAAGGAATAAGCAGTGATGGTAACAAAGCACATGGGCTTGCCAGTGAGTGAAGGCAGACAGGCACAAGGTGAAGCTTCTTCCTTCCGTATCCTATTATCTGGAACCACCAGACGGTGTTCCCCACGTTCCAGGTACATCTTCCCTCTTCAAATAATCTGATCAAGAAAATCCCTCCCAAGAGGGCCTGGAGGCCTGGATTTTAGTTGGTTCCAGATCCAGGAAAGTTGACAACCAAGATTTGCCATCACACCAACTGAATGACCCCCTTGGAACTATCTGTTCATTTTATTGATGCTGCTGATGCTAAGGGTCTGGGGCTGACCCAAGTTCATTCATGAGAGAACCTTCCTCATGGCATTTTGGTGATGTGAAATGGCAACATGGGGACCAAAATCAGTCACAAATGTATTTTGCTTGGCTAATGATGAGCTTTTAGAGAAATCTGAGCCAATGTTGAAAAATATGGAGATTGTCACACAAATATTCTAAGTTTTGGTATGTAAAAAAAAAAAAATAAATTCAGAAGGCTTAGTCAATGCTCTCTCCCTTTGGATAAGGAGGCTGTCCCCAACCTACCTTGGTCCCCATCAGATTGACTTCATATATGGGCACTAGCTACCTCATCCCAGGCTAATTTGAATTTGACACTCTTGAAAGTAAGCATGGGACTTTGGAATTTTTAAAGTTTCTTCATAGCACAAAATAAATTGTATAGCCAACTAAGGCCTATAAGCCTGAGGGGGGAAAAGCCTTGAAAGCATCTATGTAAGAAATAAAAGGAAAAAAAAGTCCCTGTTCTAGTTTGGGTTTCCTAGGAGAAGGGCCCAAATCAAAGACTCTCCAGCATATGTTTTATGGAGTCTGTGATCTCAAGAGAGGAGGGAAGGAGGAAGGCTCGGCCTGAGCCTTACTCTGAGGGAGCTCTGGAGCTGAGAACACCCCAGTGTTGGGCCAGTTAGCCATTGGGGGGGGAGCAGGGTCAGGTAATGCTCAGACTGTGAGGTGTCAGCATGTCAGTGTGAGGGTTAGGTCATGGTGGACACATGGATTGAACAGACGGGCGAGCTGGGTGTCTACAGCAGCTGTGCCTGCCTCCGCTTCCTAGAGCACCTAATGATACACTTAAGAGGTACGGGAAAAGCCATGATTTATTCCACAACTCAGAGATAACAACATTTTATTCATGTACCATAGGATGCCCTCTTCTCTAACTATGATTAAAATAAGTTGAGCCCGTACCCTTCAAATTTCAGGAAATCCAGTACACTCCCCAATATTTCTGATTATTCTTCACTGGAGTGAGGGCAAAGCATAAAGGGCTTTTTCTGCTGAACCCTGGAATCAACTATCAATGACCCAATGTCATTATCCATGCAGAGGCCATGTTTCTAGCCAGGTACTCAGCATGGCTCCTTAGCCCTCAGGAGTCAAGCTGCCCAGAGACGCTCTGGCTTCAGGGTTTTCCAAGGGCATCACTAGTCACTCTCCAGCTACACAGCACTCTAGATTCTTCCATCCAACCTCCTTCCTCCTCTCCACCTCCCCAGGCTAGCCCTCATCACTTCTGCCCATCTCTCTGCTCCCTCCACATTGCCCCCTTTTTCTTTCCAGGCACATCCCTGAATAAAACCAGTCCATGGTTAACGTTGTCTTAGTATCCACTCCTAGAACCTGGACTAGCATTCTCCTGGAGTCCCTGCTTCTCCCTGTACAATCCATGTCATCTCTGGGCACCTTGGCCCCTGCCCCGCTGGAACATTCTAGGTGCAAGGGCTGGGGTTTCCAGAGGAAGAAGGGAAACAAGGAGAGGCCTCAGAGACGTATCTGGGTGTGTGATGATTTCCCCCTAGCTTCAGGTTATAAGGCTTCCCTCTCAAGTGCAGAATTTGCCCAATTGCAAGTCCAAATTAGGGCAAGGTGGGGCTCTGGCCAGGAGTTAAACTTGAGGATCCTCATGTATTTTGGCCTCTTGTGCCATGCTCAGGCCAGGCTACTTTTTCTTCATGTTGTCCTAAGATTCAGTGCTATGATGTCCCCATGGTGAGCTTTCTGTTTTTGACTCTAGTATTTGTCACCACATCCCCTTGATATACACTTCTGTTCACAAAAGGCCTCTTCCCACAAGCATTGACAGCTTTTCTCAGGGCCAGAGTGACAGGCTGTTGTCCCTAGCTATCTTCTACCAAAGACAGTTGAGGTGGTGCTCAGCTGTGGCTCCTTGGCTGGAATGACTCTGAGGGTGTTCTGTACAGCACTGTCTCAGAGCTCTTTTGCACTGTTGTTGCCTTCCGAGTGGTGCTCAGGACACCCTACCCCACCCCACTGTCACCTACACACACACACACACACACACACACACACACACACACACACACACACACACAATCTCCCCCTTTGTCATTCCACTTCATATAATGGCACCTCTTGTAATTCACTCCCAGAAAAATTACCAGCACTGGTGTGCTTATTTCAGGTCTGTGTCAGTGGCCAAACAGACCACCCCTCTTGTTCCCAGATGCTCTGGGCCAAATCTCTGGATGGGTGAGAGCTCTCAGGCAGAGGCGGAGAGGGGTACAGAGGCCCTGTAAAGTCCTGAAGGGTTATAGTGCATTGTTGGGAACATTGTTGCTCTAGTTTTACTCTACACTCCACAGGCTTCCACATATGCAGAGGTCTTCTCGGGCCTAAGGTCTTGATACAAACATTTCAGAGTACAATTTTACTTACCTGCAATTTCTAGAAATCGAATTAGTTGTCCTAACAAGCCAAGGATACACAAGGATCCATACTCACGTCTTGCCTGGAAGAAGAGCGTAGGTGCCACCCCTTTATTGTGCTGAGGACCGCAGTCAATGTCCCCCTAGGAATACATGGGTTCCACTCTCCTAGCTTGGTTTGCTTCTTGATTTGATAGGGCCTGTGGACACTGGTGTTAGTGACCTTGTGCTAGAACTGTTGGGAGGCCTGAAACGGAGACAACAGTATGGACTGTATACTAACCGTGCAAAGAGAATAACAATGGAATGGAGACACTGGGCTATCAAAGTCTGGATGTCTTTCCAACATGGATCTGGTGGTTGGTACTTAATTCTGGAGCATGATACCTCCTTACCAGGACAAAGCTAGCAAGTACTGAAGGTTCCCATATGCAAAGTGTTGAGTCTAACAGGTGTTAAACCCAGGGTCTCTTCTGAAACCATCAAAATTTGGGCCCCATCTCTAGGAGCTCTGGTTTGATAGGTCTGCCATTGGCCCTGGGAACTGATATTTCACTGGTGTGCTCTGGAGTTAGCTTATGCTGCTCAAGAGTGCTAATGTACAAATGTGTTGCTGACTCCCCAAAGTTGTCTGCAGAAGGAATATCTGTGCAGTAGACACCAAAGGATTCCTTTAGGGGCCCTGCTGTAAGGACTTCTCAGATCACCACCAAGAGTGCCAGGCCAGCAAGATGGCTCGGCATGTACAGGGGCTTGCCACCAAGACTGACAACTTGACTTTGAGCCTAAAGATCCACATGATAGAAGGAGAGATCTGACCACTATAGTCGTCCTCTGACTGTCACATGTGTATTGTGGTGTGGTGATATTTTATTTGTGCTCTAACAAATAAAGCTTGCCTGGGGATCAGAGGACAAAGGCAGCCACTAGATTAGACATAGAGGTCAGACAGTGTGGCACACACCCTTAATCCTATCATTCAGGAGGCGGAGATCCATCTGGATCTCTGTGAGTTCAAGGTCACACTGGGAACAGAGTCAGGCAGTGGTGGCACAGGTCTTTAATCCCAGCACTTGAGGTCTCATGCCTTTGCTTGGAAAGCACACACACCTTTAATCCCAGGAAGTGACATAGCTGGGTGGAGAACAGTATATAAGGCGTGAGGAGACAGGAACTAAGCAGCAGTTCAACTGAGACCCTCGGGGTGAGGACTCAGAGGCTTTCAGTCTGAGGATTCGTGGAAACAGGATCTGGTGAGGAGTTGGCAAGGTGTGGCTTGTTCTGTTTCTCTGATGATTCAACTTTCACCCCAATATCTGGCTTGGGTTTTCTATTAATTAGACCATTTAACAATTCATGTTACTCTATGGCACACACATCCATACATATATATCCACATATCAGATAAATAAATGTAATATAATAAATAATAATAATAATAATAATAATAATAATAAATAATGCTGTTCTGATGGGAACCATGACATCAACTGTTCCCTTCAGAGGGATCAATGACCCTGGTGGGAGATTTGGGGTCTTCTTCTGGGCAGAGGTCTAGAGGTCTCCATAGGCTGAAAGTCTTGGGTTCAAACTAGTGGGAACCATATTGAATCTAAATTCAACTTTAAAGGTGGAATCTCCCTTCTAAGATGTCCTCACCATGAGCCTCTGCTTCCTGTATTCAGCAGGAAGAGCTATTTACCTTACAAGAAAGTTCTAGGAATGACATAAGAGTCTATCCACCCATCATCTGCTACAGCCTGCTGTGGACATGGGCTCCATTCAAGTGACTCCTTGGGGTGCTTTTCTCAATGACCATTAATGGTGGACGATGCTGGTGAAAATCCACTTGAAGAATCACTGAGACTGAGTGTGGCAGTGCACACCTTTAGTCCCAGCACTTGGGAGGCAGAAGCAGGCAGATCTCTGTGAGTTCAAGGACAACATGATCTTCATAATGAGCCAGAGCAACATAGTCAGACCCTATTGGAGGAAAATAAAATCACTGAGGACCACATCCTGTCTCTAAGTCTGGGTCCTGGGGTCTTGGAGTTAATTTTCTCAGTTGGAAATTACTCTTTCAACTAAAACTGCTTTCTTTGCTACAAGAAAACCAGGGGCTGCTGCTGCCCATTGAAAGCAAGAGACGGGCTACCTTAATCAAAGTCTCACCCATGACAATTTACTTGGCTGAAATCTTGCCACTCACAGCTTCATATTATCTCTTTTAACCTGAAAAGCAGCTCCTTTGCTTGCTTGTTTTTTTTTTTTTTTTTTTAAATCCAGACCCAGTATTTAGCAGGGTAATGGGATTTATGATTGTGTTTACATCCGTCTCCGTGGCGATCCACCATAAAAGATCAGTTGCCCGGCAACTTGGCATTGTGGCGTGGCAGTGGAGGGTGGAATTTTTTTGTCTCTCTGAAGCAAGGGCTTAAGGAATAATGAAAACTTTTGCTCATATGTCTCATGAATGCTTCTATTTTCAAGGTCAACTAAACCATTTTTTGCTTTCAGGAAAGACAAATGCACTTTTCTTCAAGCGATACACCGTAAAATGTTTCCACGAGATTATCCCATCTGTGAGCGGCAGCCGGCTGGCTCTGGGCAATTTCATCTTCTCCTGGCTGTTGGGAAATGAGATTTGTGCGACTCTGGGACTGTTGGGTGGAGTGGGTCTTTCTCACTTTCTGACGTTCTCTGTACTCATTAGCAAATGCCCTTTTCTTTTCCTTAATGAGCTGCTACACACTATGAATCACTTCTCATCTTAGTAACCAGTTTCGTTTTGGTTTGTAGTTGGCTTACCACGATCCCTTTGATGATGGGGTTGGTGTGAGCAGAGAGGCCTGGAAGGCATAAAACAGGACCTCAATTTTACTCTGAGGTTCCCTATTGATTATAGGCATTTCTACAAATGATCAAAGGGCCTGTTTTAAAACATGAAAATGCCCTTACCTGACCTCTTTCTCAACATAGACACAGAGATGGGAAGCTGAATCACACAGATCTGAATACGCACAGCCAGAGCTGGAGGTGTCCGGGCCACACAGGGATAGTGATGATGATGAACAGGGCTAAGTGAACACTTACTATCTGCTTTCTATATATTATGCTCCTTAATTTTTGCAATAATACTTAGCCCATGTCATTGGCTAGGGGAAGCTTCCAGCCTGGTGTACACAGAGGAAATGTGACAAAGCACATGTGCATGCATTCACACACACACACACACACACACACACACACACACACACACACACACACACGAGAGAGAGAGAGAGAGAGAGAGAGAGAGAGAGAGAGAGACAGAGAGAGAGAGAGAGAGACAGAGACAGACAGAGACAGAGACAGAGACAGAGAGAGATACTAAAAAGTAAATAAATAAAATAAATACTTTCAGTAGAAATTTGGTTGAATACTTGGATGCTAAGGACCCAATCATACTTGATTTTTCCTCAATAAGGCTATGCACAAGGTGTATGGTTTCCAGTATGGCTGGATCTTTGAGACATCTTTTTTAAAAAAAATGAAAAAGACAAGCCATCAGTGGGTAGCTCACATTTATGTGAGGCCAAAGATATACAAAAATACATGTGAAGTTCCTGTGGGGGCCTGTGCTAACATACCTTCTTATGAGTGTACACAACAGGTCTGGAAGGGCTTATTGCTTACCTAGAGTATTGGGATTGGAGTTGAGATCTAAGACTGAAGCCTTATCCAATTATTATTATTTATTTGGGGGTGCTGAGGACCAAAGGGCCTCAGGCATGCTAGGCACTGAGCTACATTATCTATCTATCTATCTATCTATCTATCTATCTATCTATCTATCTATCTATCTATTATCTATCATCGATCTATCTCCCCTTGCCCAGGTCTCATGTAGCTTATGATTTACTCAGACTCCTATGTAGCTAAGGATGACATTAACCTTCAATTCTTCTGCCTCTGCATCCTAATGCACCATTAACCTAGTTTTCTATGGTGTGGGCATTGAACCCAGGGCTTCATGCATAGTAGACAATCTAAGCTACAACTTAGCTATAACTGAGCTACATATCCTCAGCCCTGACAAACTTCTTCTTTTATTCCCTCATTGGTTTATCACTTAAAAAAACAACAAAAAACAGAGTATGTTATGTAGCCTAGGCTAACCCCAGCCAAAACTTGCAATCTTTCTGCCTCTGCTTCCAGGCACCAAGGCTATAGGAATAGGCTCTTCCACTCCTGGCTCCCATCTACTATTTTTATTTCTTTAAATTTTGTGATTGAGCCCAGGGCCTCATGCATGCTATGCAAGCACTCTGCCACTGAGCCTTTTACAAAGCCCAGCTGGATACATCTTTATTTTTGAGATTATAATATAATTACATAATTTTCCCCTTTCCTTTCCTTCTTCCAAGCCCTTGAATACATCCCTCCTTGTTCTCTTTCAAATTCATGGCCTCTTTTTGCATTAATTGTTGTTATATATATATATATATATACATATATATATATATATGTATATATATATATATGTGTGTGTGTGTGTGTGTGTGTGTGTGTGTGTGTGTGTGTATTCCTAAAACATAACCTATCCGACCTGTATAATATTACTTGAACGTATACTTTCATGTCTGATCAATTGGTATTGGATAACCAACTGGTGTGCTCTTCCCCAAGGAAGATTGTTTTTCCCACTCTCGGCATTTCTTAGTTGCCTGTAGTTCTTTGTGTAGGGTTGAGGCTCATGGACTTTCCCTCCATCCACTTTGGCATGTCTATTGTTGTTGTCCTTGTTCAGCTCATGTTTAGGCAGTCATGTTGATGAGATTTTATGAGTGTAGCTTCCAACATTACCAGGAGACACAATCTCACAGTAAACCCCCTGTGGATGCAGCATTTTTTGGTAGAGCCAGTGTGAACAGCAAATGCCTGCTGGGCCTCCCTTCACTTTGACCTAGAAGTGAGGGAGGATGCCGTGGAGAGAGCCACACATGTGGTCTGAGCTCCTGGCACCAAGTTTTCCAGGTACTTCTGTGGCTGCAGGTAGGCCCAGCGCTGTCTTAGCCCCAGGGCAACAGCAGACTTATCAGAAAGTTACTCTCAATCCTATGAAGCTGGCAGATCTTTCTAACAAGTAATTCTTTCTCAGTTCATTAGACACGAGATTAAAGATACTGTCTTTCTCCTTTACCTTAATCTCCCATAATACCAGATAATCTCCTTGCTGAAGATGGTAACGTCTTCTGTAGAGTTGACTCATATCCCTGAGGCTTGAGCAGCCAAGTGCCTGCTAAGCACAGTCTCCTTGCTTCCAAGTCTAGTGTCTTGAAGGGACCTGAGGTTACTGAAGTGACCTAACTGACTTGAGGAAAAATCTCATCTTGTTCTTGACTGTAAAGCAAAGCCTCAGTCTTTATAACAAGAGGAACAAACCACACAGCCAGGACTTTCTCGTTAGGTATCGAAGTCACAAATGCAGTAAAGAGTTTCACCTTGACATGGTAGTGTGTTTGAGGAGGATTTGTTTGATCAGAGATTTCTGCTGAAATAATTACATTTTGATATAATTGGTAAAGAGCCAGTAATGCCTGGAAAAAAATCCTCATTTGTTGGTGGTCTTCCTTTATGAGGCAGCTTAGTATAGGGGTGAGCACGTCCCTTCTGGGGAAGGATGGTATGAGTTCAAATGCCAGTTCTGACTCTTGCTAACAGTGTGGCCTTGGACAAACCTATCATCAACCCAAGAACCCTTTCCTCACCAGGAAAACCAATCTGCAATGACATCATCCAGGGTCGTGAAGCACAAAATTAATACATCTGTAATTCATCTGGGACATAGAGGTACTTAATAAAAGAAAGCTGCTATTTAATTACAATCAATGGCAATTCATCAGGACTCGCGGTTACCAGTGATGTAAACCCACTCATAAGATGACATAATCACTTAAGGGAACTGACAGTTTTTGTTTAGTTTTTAATTTTTGTTTATGTGTATATGCGTATTTCTGTGTACATATATACCCCATGTGTGGGTTCTCACAGAGGCCAGAAGAGGGTGCTGGATTACCTGGAGCTGGAGTTACAGGTGGTTGTGGGAATCAAACTCAGATTGTCTGAAAAAGCAGTGAGTGCTTTTGTCTGGTGAGCCATCTTTCTGGTCCTGTTTGTACACCTATATCATGGCCCATTAACTTGTGCCCTGGAACTCCTTTGGAAGGTTTTAAACATTGCAGCATTCCCCTTGACTCTTGCTCCATGTTGACTCGATTGAAGGCAATCGGGGAAATAGCACATGTCCCAGGCCTGGAACCTGGGACTCTGGGTTTGTGGTGGGCTGCTGCCCTCCATCTCTGGAAGGGAAGCCCTGTTTTGGAAACAAACTCATCAAGGGAGGGAAGCGCTGGGATCTCTCCTCCACACACTGTAGGTGTGTGGTGCTCTCAAGGATGCATTTCAGAAGAAAAAGGAACTCCTCAGGCTAGCAGGTGGTCCCAAGCCCTTTGGAGTCTCTGGATCACATCCTGACATTAGCCTTTAACAAAACAAAAACAAAAACTTTTAATTGACACATAAAAGTGGTGTGTATTCATGCATACAGACTGGTATTTTGAAATGTGTTTACATCAAAGCCAGGTTAAATTGAACTGATTTACATGTGCGCTGCTTTACATGTTTTTTTTTTTTTCGGGGGGGGGGGGGGAGGGGCATTTAGAAACCTACCTCTTAGTGACTTGTAAGTGTGCAGTCACCTCTTTGTATCTGGGAGTTCTACACCACAGGTTCAGCCTATTGCAGACTGAAGAGATTCTTAAAATTTAGGTTTCTTTTAACATAAACATATAAAAGAACAGGTTTCCTTGTGGCATTTTCATACATACGACGTCTTGACTGATTTCTACCCTCCCCCACCTGGGCTGCTCTGCTCCAGGCCTGACCTCTGCCCCTGGTACTCCCCTGTCCATTTTGTGCCACCTTTGTTCTCTCCGCTCCTGGCTCCTCTCAGGCCGCTCCCCACCCCCAGCCCCTCATGGCCCCATTCCTGCTCGCTGGTGCTTCTGAGCCTGGGTTAGCTCACTCAGTGTCACACTTTCCAGTTCTGTTTTCTTGCAATTTTACATCAGTTTTCCTACAGCTGACTAAAATTCTATTGTGTATTGGACCATATTTCCATTCATTTGGGTTTTGTTTGTCTTTTTTTTTTTTTTTAAAAAACAGGGTTTTACCTCATATCCCAGGCTGGTCAGGAACTTGTTATGTAGATAAGGCTGGCTTACAACTCACAGAGATCTGTAGATGTAACCAACCATCTTATTAAATAAGAAACACAGAACCAATGCAAAGAAGAAAGCCAAGAGATCAGAGCTAAGAGCCTTACCCTGCAACTACCCTCTTCAGCCAAGAGACCTCTCCAAAAGAAGGACCTACTTCCTGTCTGTTTGTCTTTATATAGTCTTTCTGTTCTGCCTTCTCATTGGTTGTAAACCCAAACACATGACTGCCTCATCACTGCCTGTCTGTAGAGACTTCCAGGTCTTCTATGGTATTGAGATTAAAGGCGTGTGTCTCCAATGCTGGCTGTATCCTTGAACACACAGAGATCTACCTAGCTCTGCCTTCCAAGTGCTGGGATTAAAGGCGTGTGCCACGAACGCCCAGCTCTGCTATAGCTTGCTATTAGCTCTGACCCCCAGGCAACTTTATTTATTAACATACAAATAAAATCACATTTCAATACAAATAAAATATCACCATAGAGATCCACCTGTCTCTGTACCCCGAGTGCTAGGATCAGAGGTATGTTACCACTATGCCCAGATCCATCTGTTGATGGGCATATACACTGATTCCTTTTCCTTGATGTTGTGAGTAGAACAGCACTGAATAAGGCTGAGCACTTATCTCTGTAGTAGGATATAGGCATCCTTGGGTTCTTGCCTGGGGTGGCATAGCTGAGTGCTATGGTAGGTCTATTTTTTTTTTTTTTTTTTTTTTTGAGGAACCTCCAGGCCAGTGGTTTTCAACCTTCATAATACTGAAATCCTTTAATACAGTTCCTCATGTTCTGGTGATTCCTAACCATAAAATTATTTTCATTGCTACTTCATAACTATAGTTTTGCTACTGTTGTGAATCATAAGTATCTGTGTTTTCTGATAATCTTAGGTGACCCCTGTAAAAGGATCATTTGACCCCCAAAGAGTT
The DNA here is from genome assembly GCF_049852395.1 of Peromyscus maniculatus bairdii. Classification (NCBI taxonomy): domain Eukaryota; kingdom Metazoa; phylum Chordata; class Mammalia; order Rodentia; family Cricetidae; genus Peromyscus; species Peromyscus maniculatus. The sequence continues at coordinate 143,705,892 of NC_134856.1, forward strand.
GAGAGCCACTGCTCTAGACTGATTTCCACAGGGCTACACCAGTTTACAGCAAATAAAGCTTCCTCTTTCCGTGAACATCCCAGTCAGCATTTGTTGTTGTATTTTCTTGATGAGCCATTATGACTTGAATGAGATAGAATCTTGAAGTAGTTTTAATTTGCATTTATCTGGTGGCTAAGGATGTTGGATATTTTAAAAATGTATTTAGTGGCCATTTGTGTTTCATGTCTAAACTGTTTCACTGACTCCATTGGCCTATTTACTGGTAGCTTTTAGCTTTTCAATTTTTTAAAGTTAAATTAAAAAAATTATTATGTGTGTATGATGTATATCGGGGGTGTAAGTCTATGGAGTTGTGTGTGTTTGTGTGCCAGGGTGCATGCAGGTCAGAAGACAGCTTGTGGGATTGCTTTTCTCCTTCCATCTTAAGGTAGAGTCTAGGGATAAAACTCAGTGGTCAGGATTGTGTGTGAAAGTGCCTTTATCCGCTGAGCCATCTGGTTGACCAGAGACATTTCTACTTGTAGTTCTCTAAATATAACGATTTCCCTAGCACTTAGGCTGTTTAACTTCTTATAAGTAATCAAGAGGTGATTTTAAGTATTGTAGATGGAAGAGTGTTTGAAGGCTCTATGCAAATACACCACTTTATATAAAATAGTTGAGTACTCTTGGAGGAGAAAACCAAAGGCAATATACTCATATGGGTGTTCTCCAGAAACCACAGCTCCCCAAATCCTTGGGGTGGTGGTGGTAGCAATGCAGAAAATAAAAGTGTTTGAGCCCCAGTCCAGCTATTGCAATAGGCAGAGATACAGCAAAGGCCTGGAGGGCAGGCTTCTGGAGTCAGCACACCTGCCTGGCTCCTCTGAAGTTGTGCAGACAGTTTGGGAGGGGTGATAGAGCAAGTGGCCTTTTATGGCAGGACGCTCAGGCTCAGAAAGGAAACTAGCTGGTTGGGTTCTGCTTCAGTTACTAGAGAAGGTATTCTGGCTTTCCCCTGCCTTATTCATGGGCCACACACTGGGATAGAGGGGTCAAGGCCTCTTACTGAAGTCAGTAGTAAGTTCCTGGGTTAATACTAGAAATCCCTTGAGGAGAAATACCTCAGTCTGAGTGTGGTGCATACAGCTTGTTCATCTCTGGAGTAGCAGCCAGGCATCATGTTGATCCCATTCCATCCCAAGGCAGGCATTTGTGTGTGTGTGTGTGTGTGTGTGTGTGTGTGTGTGTGTGTGTGTGTGTGTGTGCTTCTTGTTTTATTTTGCTTATTTATTTAGAGACAGTGTCTTGTGTAGCCCCAGGCTGGCTAGGAATAGCCAAAACTAGACTTGAACCCTTAAACTGCCTGCCTCTACCTTCCTAGTTCTGGGTTTACAGATGTGTGACTGTTATAGTTTCTTTTCTATGGCTGTGGTAAAACTTTCCAACTAAAAGTAGCTTAAGGGGAATGGGGGGAGGTCACAGTCCACCACTGAAGGAAGTCAGGGCAGGAACTATGAAGGAATGCTGTTTTTTGATTCATAGGCTTATGCTCAGGTAATTTTCTTATACAGCTCAGAACCACCAGCCCAGAGAATAGTGCCACACACAGTGGGCTGGACCCTTCTGTATCAGTTAACAACCAAGACACTCTCAAACAGACATACCCACAGGCCAATCTGATTAGGGCAATCTCTTAATTGAGACTCCCTTCTCAGGTGACTCTAGGCTTTATGAAGTTGACTGTTAAAGATAATGAGGTCAGCCACCATGTTTAGCTTTTAATTATTTTTTTTTAATAGATGGGGAGAATGGGTGTAAAGCACTTGGGTCTCCAGCCAAACTTATGACTTCCCTTTGGCAGCATCCAGTTCTCATGTCCTCAGTGGCTCATGAACTCATGGAATAGCTCTACCCAGGAACTGAGGTGCTCTGAAAAAGGGTGTTGAACTTGAGAACCAGTTTTGATGCTGGTGGGCCTGTTCCAGCAGCCAAGAATTGGCTTGAAAGGCAAACCCAGCAATCTCAGAACTCAACTAGAGTTATGCTGGCTTTGTGAATGAACTCTAAACCTTGTGTGGTATGGCTTTTTCTCTGGACTGAGGGCAATCTTCTCGTCTCTTCTGCAATTATATTGCATTGACCCCCCAGTGTTACAAGGCATTGGAGAGATGACAGTGCTGTAACAGATCAAGTCTCCCCATCCTCAAAACATTCAGGATATGGTGGTCAAGTAGAAGCATGGGAACTTAACAGTGATGGTGCCTCAGAGAGACACAGAGTGAGGAGCAACAAGGAAGAACAAACACAATTTTGAACATGGTTCAGGAAAAGGTATCTGTAGATGTAACCAATCGTCTTTTTAAAATAAGAAACACAGAGCCAATGTAAAAGAGAAAGCCGAGAGGTCAGAGCTCAGAGATAAAATCTTACCTCCTGCAGTGCTCCTAGCTTCCCCGAGAGAGCTACTTCCTGTTTGTCTGTGTTTAAATAGTCTTTCTGTTCTGCCTTCTCATTGGTTGTAAACCCAACCACATGACTGCCTCATCACTGCCTGTAAGTACCGCCCTCCAGGTCTTAAAGGCGTATGTCTCCAATACTGGCTGTATCCCTGAACACACAGAAATCTACCTAGCTCTTCTAACCACCACGCTCTTACTATGGCTCTAATAGCTCTGACCCCAGGGCAACTTTATTTATTAACATAAAATTAAAATCACATTTCAGTACAAATAAAATATCACCATAGGTATCCCCAAGGGGATGCCCTGTAGGAATGGTGTGAAGACAGTGACAGGGGAGCCAGGCAGGTCCTTGGGAGAGGGTGTTTCTGGGTCCTGGATCAGGGGTCAGCAGATGCAGGTACCCTGGGGAATTTAAGGAGCAGCAAGGAGGTTGTATTTTGGAGATCAGGGTTGAGGTTCCAAGAGTCACAATAATGTTATTGTCTCAACGGCTGACTGTGAGGGCCCTGCCTTTTTCTATGAGTCAGATGGGAGGCCATGAGGGTTTGAGAACTGGAGTTTTGTATTTTGGCTCATGGTTCAGCATAGACACTGACTGTTAAGAACAGGAAGTCAGGAAGCAAGGACAGACACAGGGAGACAAGAAGCCATGGCTATGACTGAGGGCAGTGATCAGGCTCTGATGGATTTGTACACAGGATGGGAGAGAGAACGAGGAGTCAAGGGTGGACTCTCTCTTGCTTTAATTTCTGTTACTATGCTAAAATACCATGGCAGAAAGCAATTTGGGGAAGAAAGGGGTTTATTTCAGCTTACATTCCATCATTGTAGGGAAATCGGGATAGTAACTTCAAATAGTCACATCACATCCATAGCTAAGAACAGAGAAAAGTTAATGCACGCATACTCGCTTGCTAGTGCTTGGCCGGGTTTCTCCATCCCTACACAGTCTTAGATTTCCTGCCCAGGGAGTGGTGCCACTGACAGTTGGCAGGTCTTCCCACATCTCAACCTGATCTAGGTAATCCTTCATTGAGACTCTCCTCCCAGGTGAGTCTAGACTGTGTCAAGTTGACAATTAGAACCATTACTTTATTCAAACAATGAAGAAGATGAAATGTTAATTAATGTGGGAAAGACTAGGATGACAGAACTTGGGGGGTGCTCAGGACCCACTTTCTAGACATGTTAAGTATGAGGGGTATCTTAGTCAGTGTTCTATTGTATTGAAGAGACACCATGACCATGGCAACTCCTATAAAAGAAAGCATCTAGTTGGGGCTTTTCAGTTTCAAGTTTTAGTCCATTATCACCATGGCAGGGAATAAGCTGGGAGTTCTAAATCCATATCTGCTGGCAGCAGTCTTCAAGGCACACTGGCTCTGGCTTGAGCTTTTGAAACCTTAAAACCCACCCCTAGTGACACACCTCCTCCAACAAGGCCACATCTACTCCAACAAAGCCAAAACTTTTAATCCCCTTTGAGTAGTGCCACTCCCTAATGACCAAGCATTAAAATATATGAGCCTATGATGGGCCATTATTAGTTAAACCACCTCAAGGAGTCTTTTAAACACTCAAGTGTGATTCTAAAAAAATACATGTGATGGGGATTAAGGGAGAGGTCCAGGCCAGAGATGACACAGTTTGTGTTCTTCAAGAGTAACAATTTTGAATGTTCCTAAAATGCCTAGGTCCCCAGTATAATGCTATTAGGTGGTAGTAAAACATTTAGAAAATGGGGTCTACAGGGAAGAAGTTAGGGCATGGGGTGGGGCTGCATCCTGGGAGAGAATATTGGGAACTCAGCTACTTTATCATTCTTTTGCTTCCTGATGAAGAGGCATCCTTTGCCATATGCTACTACCATGATACACTGTGCTACCACAAGGCCAAAGTCACAGCCTGGTGTTATAGGCTAAAACCTCTCAAATGGAGTCAAAACCTTCCTACCTTTTAAGTTGGTTTCCTCGGGTATCTTGTCATAGCTAATAGCACAAGCCCTTGTTGTATGGATAACACTGAAAGAAGGCTTGGGGAAGAAGTGAGCCCTGGGCATCCAGAATTAAGAGGTAGAATAGGGAGGAAACACATGAGGGATGTTTTCTATTCTCCTGGAAATGAGTTTGTGAAGAGAGCTACAGCTTACTGGCTACAGAGAAATCATCTAACAATCGGTCCATAGACAGGCTTGCCTCTAGCTGGGCCCGCTGCTGGGGACTCTGGTTTATTTCTCTGGGTGGCAGGGACCTGTGGCTTTGAACTCCTTAGCCAGACGCTGCTTTTTGAGATGGTGATGTTTTGGGAACAGGGGGCTTTATGAGGCAGTGCACAGCTGAATCTGGGCTCTGCGTTGCACTGTTTACTGGCAGAGTGTCCTCAGCCATCTCTAGACTCTCCAGGTGTATGCTCTTATCTGCTGAACTGAGCCAGTCATCATCTCTGACTCAAGATTATTTGAAGAAGTTAGACTGTTAATTAAAAGTTCTTCACAGAGTGTGTAAACAGAGTAGGTGCTGAGCAAACATCAGCTCATCACTGTTATTTTACATTGTCTTATTTACTTTGAGATTTGAAGGGAAAACTGGAAGATTAAAAAAAAAAAAAGTATGATCAACTTCCAGAGGTTTGAGACTGATAAGTTTTAGATGTAACTTGGTAATACTCTAGTAACTCTTCAAGACCAGAGCTCAGGATGTTCAAGTGAATAAATACACAATCAAAACCTATAGTTTAGGGGCTGGAGAGATGGCTCCATGGTTAAGAGCACTGACTGCTCTTTTAGAGGTTCTGAGTTCAATTCCCAGCAACCACATGGTGGCTCACAACCACCTGTAATGAGATCTGGTGCCCTCTTCTGGCTGCAGGGACACGTGCAGGCAGAATACTGTATACATAATAAATAAATAAATCTTAATAAAATAAAATAAAAAAATAATATTCTTTAAAAAACCTACACTTTAAAATATCCAAAGAATATGAAGATATCTAAATGCCTCCTTTTTTAATATACTGTAGCTAAATAAAACTATTTGATTATCAGATGACATTTGTTCTGGTCTAGCGACGCCCCGAGATGCTACAAGAGCTATAGGGGTAAAAGAGACTCCTAAGTGTTCATTGTAGATGGTTGTACACCTGTCTGGGGACACTCTGACTTTGGGACTATGTGGCTCCTTCTAATCTCTTTCATTCTTTCCTGTTTTTCCTATGAAACTGTGAGCTGTGCTACCACCACAAGACCCAAGTGTGCACTGGACAATTGGGTGTATTTTTTTTTTTTTTTATAAAAATACTTACTGGTCAAAAGTCAGCTGACTAAATGAACAAGTGAATGAGTGGACGAAGCCCTGTCCTTCTCCTTAGAGGCATGGACAATCAAGTATACACATGGATAATTTAAAACATCAAGTTGGGTTATGACAGATAGTGCTGCTGTGGTGTGGGAGGTACCCTCACCTCTTCAATGCTCACCACTGGGTCTCAATCTGGAGGGTGAAAGTGCTTGGGTAATAAGGCTATGTTTTGTCTTATTGGTGTTGATAAACCTTCTATATATGAATGGTGTTCTGTGCAGTCTGGAGAATAATGTCTGATAGCCATGTTCTTGGTTTTGAACCAGTATGTTTAATAAAGTATATAATAAGCATAAGTAAAAGAATAAATAGCAGAAGATAAACAGGAGCAATAGAGAGACAGCAGCACATCATCAAATTGGGTACTCATGACATCTAGTAGAGATAACTGGAGTAGCCTCATTGAGGGAACAAAGGAAACATCATCAAGTTGCGGGGGGAGGCAATTATAAACATCCAGCAGAATTGATTGGGAGGTGTCAAAATGGCTCAGTGAGTAAAGGTATTTGTCGCTAAGTCCAACAACCTGAATTTGATGTGCAGTACCCACATGGTAGAACAAACTGGCTCCCACAGGTTGTCCTCTGACCAGAACATGAGTTCCCCATAAACAAACAATTTTTTTAAAGAAAGAAACCATTTCCGTTGAAGAAAGAAAGAAGAAAGAATAAATGAATGAAACAAAGTAGGAAAGAAGGAAGGGAGGAAGGGAATAAAGGAAGGAAGGGAGAGAGGGATGGAGGGAGGGAGGGAGGGAAGGAAGGGAGGGAGAAAGGAAAAACAAATCATCTGGAAAGTGGCCCTGAGATGTCCAGCTGGCATTTGAGATAGTCCTGAGGGTTGCAGTGACCTCACAGGAGGCTTCCAAATACAAGAACAAATGACTCAGATAGAATACATCAAATCTGGCACTTACAACAGCCAGCAGAAACGACTAGGGAAATTGAGGCATCAGATGGAGTTTTGGGGTTGAGCTTTTCTTCGCAGATGAGCTTCCCATTTCCACTGTGGGCATTTTTATACCATGGGACAAACAAAGTTGCTCCTGATGGAAATGATTTACCTATTAGCTGTCCTCAAGAGCATGATGATTTTACTCTTGGGCTGTTCATTGTTGTTCTCTTTCATCTCTGCCACAGAAGTGTGTTGTCAGGCTCATCTCCAGACCAGGGTCTTGGAGGAACTCTGAGACAAACATGCCTGTATTGGGGTCAACCCTGCTTCCAGACCCAGCTTCTCACTAAGCCCATCTCAGACAATTTCCCAGTGTGATATATGTTACAAATGGGTGCCAGCAAGTCTCTAAGATTATCATTCATTTTACTTTATTTTTGCCTTTTAAAGACAAGGTCTTAGATACCCCAAGCTAGCCCCACTGGCCTCAAACTCACTACTCACTATGTAGCCAAAGATGACTCTCTGCTGTGGGATGTTCTGTATGGCAAATATGTTGCTCTGATTGGTCAATAAATAAAATATTGATTGGCCAGTGGCTTAGGCAGGAAGTATAGGCGGGACTAACAGAGAGGAGAAAAGAAAGAACAGGAAGACAGAAGGAGTCACTGCCAGCCGCTGCCAGGATAAGCAGCATGTGAAGATGCCGGTAAGCCATGAGCCACGTGGCAAGGTATAGATTTATGGAAATGGGTTAATTTAAGCTATAAGAACAGTTAGCAAGAAGCCTGCCACGGCCATACAGTTTGTAAGCAATATAAGTCTCTGTGTTTACTTGGTTGGGTCTGAGCAGCTGTGGGACTAGCAGGTGACAAAGATTTGTCCTGACTGTGGGCAAGGCAGGAAAACTCTAGCTACAACTCTCTGTCTCTGTCTCTGTCTCTGTCTCTGTCTCTCTCTCATTCTCCTCTTTCTCTCTCTCTTCTCTCTCTCTCTCTCTCTCTCTCTCTCTCTCTCTCTCTCTCCACACACATACAAACACACACACACACACATGCCAACACACACAAACATGCACATATACATGCATTAAAAATATCTTGGGCTGGAGAGATGGCTCAGCAGTTAAGAGTACTGGCTGTTCTTCCAGAGGTCCTGAGTTCAATTCCCAGCAATCACATGGTGGCTCACAACTGTTGATAGTGGGATCTGATGCTCTCTTCTGACATAAAGGCGTACATGCAGATAGTGCACTCATATACACAAAATAAATATATAAATCTTTAAAAAAATCTTAATAATAATATAGATAGAATTACTGTGGTACTTTAATTCTCTTAGCAATTTTTAAATGCATGATGTAATGGCTTTATTTTAAAATGTGAATATTTTTAGTACTAATGATAGCTGCAACAACCATTTAAACTTAAAAGTTGTTCTTTTTAAAATAAATGTCATCCATCTCAAAATCATACAAGTGTGTACATGAATTTTCAAATCACTTTTAGAGATCATATAAGCTAAAACCCTTGGAAACCACTGCTTTGGGGACTGAAGGAAGGTGATGGGGTTTGCTGGGTGGGTAGAGCTTAGAGAGGAGGTGATGGGTGAGCTATACCTGGACAGATGGAGAAAGGTAGGTGGCTGCTAGGAGGAGAGGCCCTTGCTAACTTCCAATCCAGGAAGGCTGATATTTTAGGGCCAAGGCCAGCTGCTGGTATAGTCACTAGCCCACTTATCACCATACTTTGGAATCTTGTGAATGCAGCAACTACTCCTGGAAGACCTGAGTGGAATACAGTCAGACAGTGGGCTGCATCTCAGCTTTATGATGACTGGCCCTTTTCTGACTACTGACAAATTTTCTGGGTATTACACTCTGCTCTCTTTTCCTGTTGGCCAAAGTACGGCACCTCTACCAAGAGTCAGCTATGTGCTGAACCCCCTTGGTTCCCCGTTCCTTTCCCTTGCCCTCAGCTGCACTATTAGAGCCACAGTGTGTGACAAGGACAGGATAGACTAGTTACTCCTGGTGTTCTGGGATTCAGGCTGGCATCTTCTGTCTCTGTGATCTGTGGCAGTCAATACTAGAAGATTGGAGCTGAAGACGGACAAGAATAGGGCTGGAGAGATGGCGCAGTGGGAAAAGTGTTTGCTATGCAAGCCTAAAAACCTGTATAATATGGTGTGCTCCTAGAATCCCAGCACTCCCACAACAAGATGGGAGATGGAGATAGAACAGATCGGCAACTCATGGGCCAGCCAGTCTGGAGTATGCAGCACAATGCCAGAAACAAGAGAGACCTTGACTCAAAACAAATTGCAAGGGGAGAACTGACTCCTAAAAACCTGTCATCTGACTTCTACATGTGTATCACAGTGTGAACGTGAGTGTGTGCCACACGCATGTTTTCTCTCTCTCTCTCTCTCTCTCTCTCTCTCTCTCTCTCTCTCTCTCTACACACACACACACACACACACACACACACACACACACACTAAATTTTCAAAAATTTAAAGAGAAAAATGGACAAGAATAAATTCACAGAGATCAGAATCAGCCTAGTGTGGTGCTTAAAACTCATAATGTCAGCACTCAGCAAGCTGAAGCAAGAGGATGGACAGTCGGTGCCTAACTGGGCTATATAGTGAGTTCAAGGCCAGCTTGGGTTTACATGGAGACCTTGAGCTGTGGATATCTCAGTTGGTGAACTGCTCATCTACCATGCACAAAGTCTGGCTTCTACCCCTAACACTGAAAAAAACTAGACATGGTGGTGCATGCCTGTGATCTCAACACCTGGGAGGTGGAGGCAGGAGGATTCACTTGCAGGGGCCTTCTTGGCTATACAATAAGTTTGAGACCAGCTTGTAATACATGAAATCCTGTCCCCAAAATAAATAAATAAAATTGGGGGGTGGGCAGTGTTTATCTTTTGCTCCCATGGGGAGAAGGAAACCTTGGTCAAGTTAGAAGTGAGTGTCAAGTCTTAGATAGAAGGGTTTCCAGTAAACTTGTGGTAAAGTGAGGCCTTCTTATCCTCTGAGCTGAGTTCAGAAGTTTGTGCATGCCTTTGAAAGAAGAAAACTTGGGTTGTAGACCTCAAAATTCTGTTTGTGTGGCATGAGGAGCCACAAGGCAGGTACAGTGCTCTGAGAAGTTCTACTTGTTGAAAATTCTTCAACTGGAGCCTCTGTGGAGTGGGCAGGGTCCACCCACAGAACTTCAGACGGGCCTCCCCTGGTTCTGTGGGGACTCTGCCTGTGTGCATATTTATCTTGAAATGTGTATACAGATGTGTGGGGTTTCTGGAAGGGGTCTGGGTAGAATGTTTAGAGGCGCAGTGGTTTAGCTCGGGTGGAAATGGTTACTCTTTCCAGCTTGTGCAGATGGACCATGCATGTGGGCTATTGGCTCCCGCATCGGTGCCACGCTCTGTAAACACTGCTGTGGTCCTCGCCGGCAGGATGCTGTGTTGACGGTCATGCCTTACTGCCTAATTGGCTCTCACTGAAGGCCAGGGCTGTTCCTGGTCTCTGTTACTCTGGAGGTGGGGGTGGGGTGCTCAGAGACAGCAATGGGGACGAGTGATTTGCTTCTGTCTTTTAAAGTCCATTTATCCATTTCCCAGTGGAGTGGACACAAGCTAAGTGGGACCCTCCTCTCTTCTGACAGACCCCCTTTCAGTATTTGTGGGCTTGGGGGTAAAAAGTTCAATTATTGCCCAGTCCAATAACAGAGGCAGAGAGCCTCTCATGCTCTGGCCCCCTTCCTCACAATTTTCTTTCTAATTAAAAAATTAAATTATGTGTGTGTGTGTGTGTGCGCGCGCGCATATGTTTGTACATGAGCCACAACACTTGTGCGGAGGTCAGAGGACAGCTTTTGACAGTTGTTTCTCTCTCCTTCCACTACAGAGGTTCCAGGGACCAAGCTCAGGTTGTGAGGTTTGGTGGCAGGTGCCCTTGTCTGTCGAGCCAGCTCACTGCCCCACAATGGCCATCCCCCTTCCGTCCAGAGTTCTGTTTCTATTTTCCCTTCAGGATGGACACATTTGCCTTTTGCTTTTTTCGTTTTAACTGCCCAGATCAGCCAGTGCACCAGGCTAAGTCAGCATGGATGGCTGCCAAGTGCCAGGTTCCACCAACAAATCACAGTCATTCCCCAACCCACTACAGCCCTGCTGAGACTCAGGTCTATAAATTGCACCATGACAAGTCACCTGGGAACTTCCTCTGCTGCTGGCTGCTCCACACCCGTGCATTTCCTTTTTCCTGTAAAAAAAATCCATTCCCAGCGCCAGTTCAAGATATCAACACCTACTGCACACAGACATATTTTCAGGAAAATATTTTCACCTTTGAAATCCCCTTCCTGGTGTTCCTTCCCCTCCTCCATGGACACTTCACTTGCTCCCCTGCTCTAGCAAGAAGAGTTAGTCTGAAGACCCTTCCTGCTACCCCACACTCCAAACTTGGAGGCTGTGCACTTTAAGAAATAACCCCAGTGATAGCAAGCCACCGCCCCCAATGCCCCAGGAGGATGGTGGTAAGATGCCCCAGGCAGGAGACTGAATTTAAGACAGGGTTCCTTTGTGCAGGTAGGGAGAATATCTTTTCTGCCTCTCTTTCCTCACTTTAGAAACAGTATGACAAGGGGAGCATAAAGGTCTGGTGCTGGGCATTTTAGGGAATGGCAATTTCTCTCTGATCTGAAAGGACACTTTTTTTGCTTTCCTGTAGACATCAGTCCTTTGAATAAAGGCATCTGTCTCCAGAAGTCTTGGATTAAAATCACATAAATGGACTTGGGGAGGAGCTGGAGTGAACAGTTGTTGACTTTGCAGTTCCCCATTCATGCTAATAGCACCCCATTTCCTTTCCAGGAAATTACCTCATTGCTGTTCCTTGCATTCCAGGGAATTAGCTCACCCTTGTGCTGGACTGTCAATCAAGGTGCCCCACTCTTCCTGGCCAAGCCATTGGCACACTACCAAAAGTGGAGCTAACTGGATTCTCCCTTCTAGGCATTGAAGAGGATCCAGAGTCAGGACATGCCACCACTTCCTAATCCAAGCCAGGATGACTCTACAAAGACCCTTGTCCCATTCATTCTAGACAGAGGGGGCAGGCAGCAGCTGCTGGAGAAAGTCTGAAATTAATGCTTCATTCCAACCTGGTGCCAAAGAATAGAAAATAAAGTTCTTATCTGCCTGAATTGGTGAACCAAGAGGTCAAACCACAGGGTGTCCATCATCAAACTGAGGATAAGAAGTTCATCCACAAAGCCTGACTGAGTAACAAGGGATCTCAGAATTGCCCAAAGAGCTTTCGCAAACACTCTATGGAATACCAGGATCCAGGGCAGGCAAATACCATTGGTATCTTTCTGCTTTCATGTTAAATGAGGAAAGCCCGCATCTCTTCTTTCTTCTCCTGCTCCTGCTTCTCTCCACTCCTCCTTTTCTTCTTCTTCAGACACAGTCTCACTGTGGAACTCTGACTGGCCTGGAACTTACTATGTAGAGACCAGGCAAGCACTGAACTCACAGAGATCCACCTGCCTCTGTCTCCTGAGTGCTGGGATTAAAGGTGTGCACCACCATGCCCAGCATCTCTTCTTTTGGTGCTGGGATTGAACCAAGAACTTTGGGCATGATACGCACACATTTACAACTGAATTCTACCCCAAGCTTCTTTTCTTTTTTCTGTTAGTGGACAAAGAAGGGTCTTTTAGGATGAAAGCTCATTCTGTTATTGTAACCAACAGAGGGGTCTTTCTTAATATCTGGATGGTCAAGGCTTTGGGGTCCATAGCTGAAGTCTGAAGCCAAGCTTGTCTTCTGGAGCCACTTCAGTGAAATTGAAGCTGGAGCTGAAACTCTGTCCTATCAAGTCATCTAAACCAGACCCAAGGGTCAAAGATGGCACAGAGCACCTTCTTCTTCACCTGTGGCAATCACACATGAACCTTGCAGGTGAGATGGCTCCACATGTAAAGGTGCTTGCCACCAAGCCTAGAATCCTGTGTTTGATCCCCAGAAAGAACCTATAGAGCAGAAGACAAATATCAACTGTCTTTTGTTTTCTGGTCTTTGGAAAGACACACATTGTGAGACAACTTTTCATTGCTTAAGCTCACAGGCATCCTAGAGGTGAGCCATATTGCCCTCAACAAGGCTTTCCCATTCAAATGCCAAAGCAAAAGGAATCTCTGGAAGTTATGTAAATTCTTCAGAAGAGGAAGCACAGTTCATTTGAGTCCATAAGAACTGGAATTTTGGTTCACACAGTCCTAGAGAATGTCTTAGGACATAGGAGTGGTAGTGGCTTTAGTCTTTTCTTCTGGGGAGCCCTTGTATTCACTTCCTGTAGTTTGGCTAGTGGCTGACAAAGGGTCCATGAAGTCAGGTCTACTAGTTGCTCTGAATTTTCTTCTGTGTTAGTTGTGACAATCAATAGTCACAGCTATAAGAGTACCTTCCAAATTTCAGCGACTCAATTCAAGTTTATTTCTCATTTGTACAAAGTCTGCTGAGAATTTGGGTGCTCCAGGTAGGACTGGGGGATTATTATGTGCCTTTACCTTCAAAGTCATGTGACTAAGAGAGAAGATGAGCAAAACACCTGATAGCTAACTTCCACTGTAAAATACTACTCCCTTGTCATTGTGGTTTAGGGATTATATGTCTTACCAAAGTTCATATGTTGAGGCTTAGTTTTCAGTGCAACAGTGTTCAGAGACAGGGGCTTTGGGAGGTGATAGGACCATGAGGGCTCTGATCTCATGAATGGACTTAATTTACTTAAGGATTTATAGCATAAATAGAATATATTTTTAATTCTTTGACAATTGCACACATGTAAACAATGTGTCTTGATCATATGCACTCCAACTCTATCTTCCTACCTCCACTTCCAGACACTGCCAACATGTTCCCTTTCTCTTCATCTTCTCCCTCCTCAACTTTTTTTTTAATAGCCACTGAATTCAATTGGTGCTGCCTGTTGGAATGTTCACTGATCTTCTCAGCCTGCTCTTGTGCAGGTAAACAGAGCTGCAGTGAATTCATGAACACAATGGCCACGTCGTGCCCTGAAGAGAGCATTTCACAGCTTTCTTCCCATTTTCCTGCTCTTACACTTTTTCCAACCTCTTCTGTGATGTTCCTTGAGCCTTGGGCTGTGTGTGTCATGCATTTGTAGATATAAATGTCCCATTTAAGGGTAAATACTCCGTAGTGGCTTATTCTCAGCACTTCAATCAATTATGAGTCCCTGCATTAACTGATGACCACTATAGGGAGAAGCTTCTTTGGCCAAGGTTGGGAGTGGCACTAGTCTATGTGTAAACATAAATAGTTAGAAAGGAGTTTGACAACACGACCATTTATCATGACAGCAGTGTTAGGTTCCCCACTCCTGGGACCTATGACTTTCCCAGCCAGGGGCTTTTGAACAGGTTTAAGTACCAGGCATGAATTCCTTCCTCTGGACAGACCTCAGATCGAGTCCAAAGGTATTTGCTTACCCCCAGAACCTTTGTGGCATTATTGTACCAGTGGCACATCTTGTCTGCCAGGCCAATATTTAACATATAGGGCTGCCACTGGGTAATACCATTGATTGCTCTTCTCCCAGTGGCCTAAACTTTCAACACTATGAAAGCTATCCAGCAGAGAGGAAGTTTTGAGGTGAATTCTACCTTGGTTTCTCTATATCCTGCAACCAAAGTGTGTTGTGTCTTCAGCAATAGGGTCTTGCCATCTAGTTCTAGAGGGCAGCAGTGAACAATGGCAATAGCCTCTATTGTTTTTGGGGGCATCTATAGGGCTTCTATGACCAATAACATGCATCCCATGCCTGGCATGAGATTTCATTTAAGAAGTACTTATAACGGGGGCTGGAGAGATGGCTCAGAGGTTAAGAGCACTGACTGTTCTTCCAGAGGTCCTGAGTTCAATTCCCAGCAACCACATGGTGGCTCACAACCATCTATGATGAGATCTGGTGCCCTCTTCTGGTCTGCAGTCATACATGCTGTATACATAATAAATAAATAAATCTTAAAAAAAAAAAAAAACAAAAAACAAGAAGTACTTATAACTTAGGAGGTGGTAGAAACTTTTAGGAAGATGTCTATATCTGTGCCCTTTAAGAATACAAATTATTCCCAGCTCTTTCTTCTCTCCCCCAGGCTTCCATGGGTAACCAGATTTCCTATACTATGCCCTCCCTGTGTGATGATCTGCCTTTCCACAGACCCTGAACACTGGAGCCAAGTGCTCATGGGGCTGATGCTCCTGAAACTGTGATCTAAAACAAATCCCTTCTCCTTAAGTTGTTTGTGTTTAGTATTTAATCACAGCAAAAGGAATCCAAGTAATACCCTTGGCTAGCCACAAAGGCTCCAGGCAAAGTAAAGTTATTAGTTAGCCCAACACACCCAGTGTCTTCATCTTTCAGTTCTCCAGTGAACATTCTTATTCATTTCCTGCTGAAATGTCTGTAACAAAGACCTTAGAGAAGTTTGTGATCTACTCAATACAGGGTCAAAGTGAGGCTGAGGTGAGTGGCATGTGCTCTTCCTTAGGGATGTGGTGTGTTAGGTAGCAAAACATCTTCACCTAAAAGAAGGGAGTTCTAGTAGCCTCTTCCAGAGAGAGGAGTAACTACTGCGAAGTGACACTGGCATCTGACTGATTAGTAGGTTTCCAGATCTAGGTACAAGAAGATGCTTTTGCAATGGGCCTGCCATGTACTAGCCCCAGGGTTCATGCCATGGAACAATAGGCACCCCCACTAGAAGTAAGAGAAACTGGGGGAGCTAGAGAGATGATTCAGCGTCAAGAGCACTTTTTATTCTTTCAGAGGACCTAGGTTCCATTCCAAAACCCACATAGTGGGTCATAACTGTCTGTAACTTCACTTCCAGAAGATACAATGTCCTTTTCTGGCCTCCTTCATGGCTAGCTTTCCATAGTGCTGGAAGGTGCTGTTGAAGCCCTGGTAGAGAAAGGTCATCAATGGTATTTATTACCTGGTGGCAAACCCTACATGCTACAATACTGACCTGACAGGAGAGATGTGTCCACTGGTGTGATAGTGCCACAAAGGTTATAGGAATAAGCAAATAATATTTAGATTAGACTTGACCACTGGGCACATGGTGCACAGACATACATGCAAACATGTATGTATATAAAATAAATCTTAAAAACAAAAAAGTTTTGTTTTTAAGAAATCTTCACAGCAACACTCTGTTAAACAGGGAGACGGCTCAGGCCCTGGGTCCTTTCAGGTCAGTGCTATCCTATTGCCTCTTAATTTTCTGGTCAGACTCATGCTTGGGGCTTTTTAGCTCACAGACAATGTATGATTTCCTCTGGGTGGTTCTGTCATCTGGTGAGAGACCTTGGGACATTATTCTTTGTGTGCTGATTTAGAACAGAAGTGAGCTAAAGAAAGAAGATGGAGAGAGGGAAAAATGGTCTCAACTCGCAATTATAATCCGAATTAGTAATGAATCTCGGAGTTCAGTGTGTGGGAAAAACTCTGTGCTCTGTCCATCCATCTCCTGGTTCCAATTTCCAAGGCCCAAGTCAAGAGCATGAGAGAATGAGAAGGAAATAATAAAATTATAGGGAAATTGGAGATTTAAAGGAAGGCTGAACTCAGGATGAAAACATAGGGCCAAGCTGGGAAACTGGAGGCCTGCAGGCCAGTTCCATGGCCCAGAGGCATTGTCTGTGTGGTGTGCCCACACATGTTCAGAAGCCAGAAGAGGACATCAGGTGTCCTTCTCTATCACTCTCTGCCTTATGGCCCTGAGACAGGGTCTCTCACTGAACCTGGAGGTAGGCTGGTAGTCCAGTGCCCCAGTGATCCTCCTGTCTCCATCCTCCCACCAGTGATGTGGTTACGGTGTTGTGCATAGCTATGCTCACCTTTTACATGAATGGGGATTCGAACTCAGTTCCTCATGCTTGGCTTTCTTACCCACTGAGCCAACTCCCCAGCCACTGATATGCATTTTATATGTATCTAGATTATTGGTCTATTCAGTATTTTGATGAAAATGTGAATTGGTAGCAAACATTTAAACATATTGAGATTTTATATAAAAAGCCAGATTTCCAACTTCACTTGAAAAATTATAATTTATATTCTAGCATGGTACTAATTGGAAAATAGTGGCTTCTTCAAAAGGAAAAGGTTGTCACTTTCAGAGGACAATAGTTTCTCCAGGCATCACCGCGTTGTATATTATGGGTTGGATCAGGTCTGTGTGTCCTGTAGAAGTGCATTCATGTGGGAACATATTAGAGAGAGTGAGCCAACCGGTCTGGTGGTTGGAAATGCTGAGGCCAACGTGTGTTTCACCTGAGAGAGATTTCAGCACTTGCTGAGTGCTTGACACGAAGCGCTACAGAGGGGAGAAAGAAGATACCAGCTGAAGGTGAGGTCTTCCAGGCAGCAAGAGTGGGTGGGAGTTGGCCTTCCGGTTGATGCACAGATAACCTCCGTCTGAAAATAGTAGCCAACAACAAAAGAGGACGGGAACAGAGCCGGGGAGACAGCTCAGTAAAATGCCTGTTGTTCAACCACAAGGCCCTGAGTTCAGATCCGCAGGATGCAGGTAAAAGTGGGAATTAGAGTCAGGAAAATCCCCAAAGCTCCCTAACCAGCCAGCATGGGAGACTTGGAGCTTCAGGTTCAGTTAAAGACTCTGTCAGAAAAAAAAAAAAAATAGAGGTGGAGTTGGAGTTGGGTATGGTGGAATACATCTTTAATCCCAGATTTGGGAAGCTGAGTCAGGCCTGTGAGTTCCAGGCCAGACAAGGTACACAGGCTACACAGTGAGAACCTGTCTTAAAGATGGCATGTGTTTTGGAAGAAATCAACAGTTTTTGATCAATGACATAAAATGTCCTTGAGAAAAACTCCTGCTTGCTCTTTAATGACACCCGATGAAACTAACATGCCACTCACATGAGAGGAGGGTCCAGCCAGTGCTGGTCTCAGTGAATCTCCTATGTGGAAACTCTGTCTTGGGGGTCTGTTGTGAAGTTTTGAGCAGCTCATGGGGAAGAGACATCTGCTGGCTGAGCACTCAGAGGGATTTACCTTACTTCCAAGAGAGAAACTTGAATATGTCCCTTCAGCAAGACAGGGTCTTAAGATTCTGCCCACCAATCTTGCATCCAAGTTCTTTCCTGTATTTTCTCTAGGCTTTAAACACCCCCAAAGTTTTCTCTCAAAACCATCCTAATTATTTTTTTTTCCTCCCAAAGAAATAACAGAACTAAAAGGTCAGACTGTTCCTCCATGGACAGAATGGCAGCAAAAACCATGAATATTAGTAACAGGCTGTCCTGAGTTTTAATCCTTATTAGTGTGGTTTTTACCCCATCTGGGCCTCAATTTCTCCATTGGTAAACTGGAGATGAAGTTACAGTGGGATTTTTAAATATGATTTATTCTTATTTTACATGTGTGTTTGCCTGTATGTAAATCCATGTGCCACATGTGTACAGTACCTGTGGAAGCCAGAAGACAGCATCAGATCCCCTGGAGTTAAGATGGTTGTAAACTGCTGTGTAGGTGCTGGGAACTGAACCCAAGTCTTCTGCAAGATCAGCCAGTGCTTTTAACCACTAAGCTATCTCTCTATCCCACCACAGTTGTTTTAAGGATGAATGAAATATACACATAGAATATGTATGACTTGTGTCAACAGTAAAAGCTCAGAAATTTATGACCATGTCTTTAGTCACCATCACCAATGTCATCTTGATACACTAAAATCCTTGGTGCAGATTGCCATGATGAACAGAAGACCGCCCCCCCCCATTCTTTCTGCATGTGTGTGTACACTGGTGTATGTACCTAGGCAACTCAGAGATCTATGTTGGATGTCTTTCTTATCACTGTCTACCTTATCTTTTGAGACAGGTTCTCAGTGAACCTGACACTCACTGTCTGGAGCCCTTAGGATCTTGCTGTGCCTGTCTCCTAGCGCTGGGATTACAGGAGCTTCTCATGTGAGTTCTGGGATCCAAATTGGTCCTCGTGCTTGGATGGCAAGCACTTCAGTGGCAACCACCTCCTTGGTTTCCATATTGTGAAGGATTCTGATATGACCTGGATTTGATATTGCTGTCATCTGTCCTGTCGTAAAACATTTCCTCACTTCCAGATGTTGGACCCCCTCTGGCCTCAATACTTTTTATCACCATATGATCCACCTAAGGCCTTCCTGCTTCTCATCAGAGTCCAGATATGTTCTGGGTGAAAGTGCTTTTGCTCATATCCTTGCCAGCTACTCACACGTCGAGCATTGCAGATGTGGGAAGATAAGTGAAGGGCCCAGCTTTGGGTACATCCTCCCTGCTGGATCACAATCAGATGCCATATACAGGCAATGCTGTCTTATTTAGAAGACCTTGTGAACCAGTTCATTACAGTCATTTTTCTAATTCCTTTCTCTCTTGGTTTTCTGTGTAGAACTGGAGAAGGTCCCCAGGGAAGCCAAGGGATGCTTGCTTTGAGAGCAGCACTCTTTCTGTAGGCTTGTGAGCTCCTTTAGCATTTATCCAGCTTCTTTCCCTTCAGAGCTGGTTCCTGCACTACCACACACACTGAGGCTGTCCCTCACGTGTTCCCAGGGACCTGGCACTCAAACCCCTTTCTTTGACTCTCTGTTAACATGCCCTTCAAATTAGTGGGCAGGACTTGATCTTAATCAAATGTCTCATTAGTATCTGCCCTTGGCTCGCCTCCAGTCCCTAGTGTTCTATAATATGAGAGGCGTTTGTATAACACATACACATATAGCCATGCTAGGCACCATCATAGCAGAAGAGTCCCAAGAAGATCATGATCCCCGATTTTAGCAGAGGAATGTAGGAATGAAACAATCTACCCAGCAGCATAGGGGTAAAAGACACTGAACTGAAAGTTAGATCCAAGACAGACTCATTTGCCCCCTTCCCTGACTTCATGTGACTGCCTTCTTAAAAAACTATCTGGATATTTGGACCAGACTCCCAGGTATGTTCTTGAAGCCCATTAGGTGAAATTACTGAACAGTAAAAGGACTGCGTGGAGATGTGGTTGAGGCTAATGTAAGTGGCAGAGCCTGAAGCTATGTTTTTCAACAATGTGTTCTCAGAACTACATGGGGGAGCCAAACTGCTGGTACCTGGCCTCACTCCAGATCATCCCAGGAGGAAGACAACCTGGGGGGCAGTGGCATCTTCCAAATGTTTTCTGGGAGATTTAAAAATCTGAGAAGCACAGATCCTGAGGTTCTGAATCAGAAAAGCACATTAGAACTCCCTCAAATTTTTTCAGGAACTGGAGAGAAGTCAAGCAGTTAAAAGCACACACTGTTCTTTAGGAGACCCACTTTTGGTCCCAGCACCCTTGTCAGGCAGCTCATAACTCCTGTAACTCCCACTCCAAGGACTTCAAAGCCTCTGGTTTTCCTGGGCTCCTGCATGTATGTGTACACGCCGCCGCCGCCGCCGCCGCCGCCGCCGCCGCCACCACCACCACCACCACCAGCAGCACCAGCACTAATTAAAAAGAAAACTTTAAAAAACTCAAACAATTCCCTTCAATCCAGTGCAGTGCAGTTGCAGATGGACCCTAGAGATTTATATTTGGGCAACCGATTCCATGGGAGCTTCAGTTAAGTGGTACTCCTGCAGGTAGGGGTAAGTCTTCAATTTTGGTGTGGGTGTGGTGTGGGTTATAAATGAAGTGAGGGTGAAGGGTCCCTCTTAGAGGGGATGTGAAAGGTCCAGAGTGAGCCACAGGAGTCCAAAATAACAGCCTGACCGCCATGTTCTGATGTGGCAGATTTTCTTTCTTTTTATTTTAAATTTGTTTTATGTGTATGGATAGTTTACCTACATGTGCATCTGTGTACCACATGTGGGCAGTGTCTTTCAAAGGCCAGAAGAGTGTGTTAGGTCCCCTGAGAATGGAGCATGGATGGTTTTAAGCTGAATGTAGGTGCTGCGAATTGAACCCAGGTCCTCTGCAAGAGAAGCCAATGAATATTCTTAACCTCTGAGTCATCTCTCTGGCACAGTGTGTCACATTTGTGAAGACAAGGCCCCAAGCTAGGTTCAAATGTGGTTCTAACTCATGAAAACAGTGCTGAGCACTCAGGAGGTCCCAGGTTCAATGCCCAGTACTGCAAAAACTGAACAAACAACAATAAAACCAGAACAAACAAACAAACAAAAACTTGTATTTGTTTAACCCCTGATGTACTGTTGTTGAGCAGTGAGGGGACCTTTAGGGGCAGTGATAGGACCTTTAGGGGCGATGAGGTCACAGAGCAGCCCTGGAGATTCCATTGTTGTGGAATATTAGTTAAAAATGTGTTTATTTGTTTATGTTGTGGAATATTTGTTTAATGATGCAAAGATGTATTGCATTCTTTTATGTAGCATTTGTTTAACTCTGTAAAGCTGTGTTACTTTGCCTGTAAAACACCTGATTGGTCTAATAAAGAGCTGAATAGCCTGCATGAAAGGGATAGGTGGGGCTGCCAGGCAGAGAGAATAAATAGAAGAGAAGAAGGGAAGAATGAGAAAAGGAGAGAGGGCACCAGGGGCCAGCCACCCAACCTCACAGCCAGCAGCAGAGTAAGAAGTAAAGAAAGGAATATAGAATAGAGAAAGGTAAAAGCCCAGAGGCAAATAGTAGATTAGACAATTTAAGAAAAGCTGGTTAGAAATAAGCCAAGCTAAGGCTGAGCATTCATAAGCAAGAATAAGACTCCATGTATTTATTTGTGAGCTGGTGGTGGGCCTCCAAAAGAGTAAAGTTAAAAAACAAAAACAAAAAACAACAACAACAACAACAACAAAAAACTCAACTACATTCCGTCAGTGTTTTTCTTGTGGGGATAGATCAACCATGTGAAAGTTCAGCCCCTACTCTCTGTTTCCTATGCAACTCTCACTCTTTTTCTTCCTGCCAAGAATTGAAGCTGTGAGCAGCCCTTACCAAATCTGTGTGGAGGTTATTACCTCCCTAGTCTCCAAAGCTATGAGCCAAACAAACCTCTTTTCTTTGTAGGTGACCAATTTCAGGTATTCTGTTACAGCCACAGGAAATGCATTGGACTCTGCCTAGCTCCCCCAAGTTACAACTGAAACTTGGTGGCCTGGGCCATCCCTGGCTGCCAGTCAGTATTGTGGGGAGACTCTGCCCTGCTTAGCTGAAAATGTGCTCTGTAGAGTCTTTTCCAGCATTTCCTAGCCTCCCCTACATTTGAATTCCATTTCTCTGGAACCATGATGACAAGTTCCTAGGAACATCTAGACCACAGATTTTTAATTTAAACAAAAACATCTTAAAATGCAAATGAGGTTTTGGGTAATGCAAGCCAAACAACCTAGCAGTCTAGGTTGTTACTGCATTCAACCTGATGTGTGTGTGCTTGTGCATGTGTGTGTAAATGTGTGTTCGGGTGGGGAATGAGGAGCCAGGAGAAAAGTCTAGTAGCTTTGCTGCTTCCAATAATTTCTGTTTACCAGGTTCTAGAAACAGAAATTGTGTTCACTGATGACTGGGCTGGAAATACAGCACAGTGGTGAAATGCTTGCCTAACATGAATGAGGTTTGATAAGAATGGATGATGGCCAGGTGTGGTGGTGTAGACCTTTGATCTCAGCACTTGTAAGGCAGATGTAAGCTGGTCTCTGTGATTCTAAGACCAGCCTGGTCTACAGAGCAAGTTCCTGAACAGTTAGGGCTATATAGTGAGACCCTATCTAAAATAAAAAAAAAAAAAAAAAAGGAATGATTGATAACCTCAGCATCCTTGCTTTACATATAGATGGCTGGTAACCTCAACATCCTTGCTTTACATATAGATGGCTGGTAACCTCAACATCCTTGCTTTACATATAGATGGCTGGTAACCTCAGCATCTCTGCCTTTACATACAGATGGCTGGTAACCTCAGCATCCTTGCTTTACATACAGATGGCTGGTAACCTCAGCATCCTTACCTTTACATATAGATGGCTGGTAACCTCAACATCCTTGCTTTACATATAGATGGCTGGTAACCTCAACATCCTTGCTTTACATATAGATGGCTGGTAACCTCAGCATCTCTGCTTTTACATACAGATGGCTGGTAACCTCAGCATCCTTGCTTTACATACAGATGGCTGGTAACCTCAGCATCCTTACCTTTACATATAGATGGCTGGTAACCTCAGCATCTCTGCCTTTACAACTAGACAAAATCCAACAGCCGCTACACACTGGGGATTAAACCCAGGGTTTTGTGTATGGCTAGGTAAGTCCTCTACTGCTGAACCCCAGCCCCAGTCCACTGTTTTTAGTGAAGAATTCTATACATACAACTTTAAAAGTAAAAAAGGCCCATGAAGCTTGTAATGGGAAATTAATCTCATGCATTTCCTTGTGAACTTCAGGCCAGTGTCTTTTCTGCTCTTGTTGGGACCTCTTTTGACTTCAGCCCTGTGGATCAATCCTCTGATTTCTTTCCCAGTTTCCTTTGGAATTCTTTCTCTTGCCAAAAGATTACTTCCTGTTTATTATCTGGCCCTCCCATGAGCCTTATACTTAGTGTTGATACCCTTAATTCCCAAAACATCTTCTTGGTCTTTAGATTGTCTTGTAGTTGCATAATGGGTAGAATATCCTCCAAGATTCTTTTGGAGTTGTAGGTTTCTGAAGCTTCCATTTGGGGCCTATTAGTGACTTCTGTTCCCCCTCAAGGTCCGTGAAAGGACGTGTCCATACTGAAGTTGGAAAAGACAAGTGACCCACTGCCGTGTCCAGGCAGTGGGGAAGAGGAAGTTATGGTGCGCATTGTTCAGAATCCAGATTTTTATTTAACTTGTGTTTTTGGTTCAGCCCCATACCCCTGACTGTCACTGAAGCATCTTTGCATTCTCTTTGTTTTGTGACACCAGACTCGTGCTGTGCAGTGCTATAAGCCCTTAGTGCAGGGGCAGATGTAGAGCATTTGAAGGGTGGTTGGTCAAAGCTGAAATGTGCTGCAATGTAGAGTAAAAATTGCTCTTTGAAGACATAATAAGAAAAGGTAGGAGGTTTTACTAATAATCTAAAAACATTGTCTACTTGTTAAAATGGTAATATATTGAATCTATAGTCAGTTCTGCATAGCCACGGATTCTGTATCAATGGTTCAATCATTCAGTGTTACAGAAGTAACAATATGTAAATACTTGGCATTGTAAGGTGACTAAAGATGACTTGAGGTCTTTAGGATACAAAATATTTTACATGACAGCCTTATAGAATATGGGAGACTTCCTGGACCAGTCCCTCGAGGACACTGTACTAACTCATGGGGAATTGATTGTTAACTTTCCTCCAGTGACTTACACTCATGTTCCCCTGTGGCTGTGGGGAAGGGGATCCAGTGGCCTGTGGCTCCTGTCAGCCCTACATGTCTATGGCAGCTGTTGCTTGTGTTTTTTATCTTTGTAGGCCCAGCCAGCTTCTCTCTGCTTTGACTGTCTCTGCTAGGTATAAGGGTGATCATCATATCCACCTGGTCTCTACCTTCAAGGAAGTGATGAATGAATCCTCACTTCCAACTTCTGAGGCTTTATGACTTTAATCCTTTTCCTTTGCTGCCATTTTTCGTAGGATTTTGGGAAGGAATGGAGATAGATGTTTGTGATTAATCTGCCATCGGTGAGTTCTAACGGCCCCTGAATCAAATTAAATTGTCAGCTTTAAGGTCCGTGATAATTTCCTTTTCATGCCTAGGTTCTGCTATAAGCACATACCACAGATGGGACTAGGCATGGGGCTTAAACAACAGGAACTAGTTTTCATGGTTCTGAGGAGGCTGGCAAATTCAAGGTCAAGTAGTTGATTGTACTCCCAGGTGAGAGTTCTTTCCTTGGTTTTCTGATGACTGCTTGCTTTTTTTTTTTTTTTTTTTTTTTTCCCATGTGGTGGAAAGTAGAGGGAGAGGGGAAGACAAAGAGACACAACTCTTCTGATATCATTCTCTCTTTTTAAAAATGTAATTATATTTTGTTTTAGAGACAGGATCTCAAGTAGCTGCCCTCAAACTTGCTAAGTAGTTGAGGATGACCTTGAACTCCTGATCGTCTTGTGGCTGCCTCTCAAATGCTGGGATTACTCACTGTGTCTGGCCCTGGTGTCTCTTCCTTAGAGCTGCCACCCTCAGGACTTCATGCGGTTACTTTCCAAGGTTCTGTCTCCAAACACCATCACCCTGGCCTTAGGACTTCACGTTACTAACATGGGAGGACACCAGCCAGTCTGTGGAAGTCTCTGTTCTGACACCTTCTTCTTGTTGGATCATTTACCACCCCCATGTATTTGTCACCAGGGTAGTCACCCCAAAGTTTCTATCAAGTTTCTCATGGTAAAACTTGCCCTGTTGCCTAGTGTGTGAAGGCTTTTACACAGAAACAGATAAGGAAATAAGCTTATTTGGGAAAGAAGAAGAATCCTAAATAATGCTGAAAAAGAACAAAGTCATCTGGCTCAGCACTGTAAAGGTCAATATGGCATTGGTATATGTCATGTGGGTCCATAGACCAGAATGCAATGTCTGGACCTGAATCCATATGTATATAGTGAGATAAGTGTATATAAGAGTATCAAAGCAGTGTAATAGGGAAAGGAAAACCTCTCTGTGAATGGTATGGGGCCAATGGGCCAGTCACACATTCATAATTCATGTGTGAGTATAAGATTTTAACACTACTTCATGATGTACATAAAATTCAATTCAAATCAAATCAGTGAAAGGTATGTAATAATAAAACCTATCAGAAAAACACCCGTGGGATGTGTCTCTGAGCTTTGGGAAGGCAAGAATTTGTTGGAGACGGTACAGAAAGAATGAATCATTAAACAGTGTATGTGAGTTAGAAACTATCAAAAATTTCAGGCTTTTTTTGCCTTAAAAAATCAAGAGAAATAAATATACAAGCTACATGCTGGGAGAAAATATTCACAACACATTTTTGATACAGTTCTTATATTAGTCACATGTAAAGAACTTTCATAATTCAATTAATAATGCCATGTAGGTGCTTCAAATTGAACCTTGGTTCTCTGGAAGAGCAGCCAGTGGTTTTAACCATTGAACCATCTCTCTAGCCCTGAAGAAGACTGACTTTAATTGGTTCATTTAAGGTGGGTGTCTTTTCTTTAAATAAAAGACCTTTTTGCCAGGGGCAGGGGCTGTTGCTGAAGATGTAGATCAGTTAGTGGAGTGCTGGCACAAGGTCTTAGGTTTGATCCCCAACAGTGTATAACCTGATCACAATAGCATATGCCAGTAATCCTGGCAGGAAGATTTGATGTTCAAGGTCATCCTCAGCTACAGAATGAGTTCAAGGACAGCCTGAGCTACATGATACCCTGCCTCAAAAATAAATAAGATAAAAATGAAAAAGAAGCTTGTGGGCTAGAATTTCATGACTCCCACTTCTCTGGCCTCCGAGGTGTTGTGATCTGCAGTGTAGAATTGTCAACACAAAGGATCCCTCATGCTGGCTCCATGGAGGGGCCAGTGGCTGTTCCTGTGGGAGCTGATTCTTCTAGAAGCTGGCATGCTGCGGGCCTCAGGAATATCATAAGAACTCAGCTGGTTATGGCAAAGTTACTACCTGGAGGAATCAGGGAATTCCTCCAGAGGAAACCAAATCCCAAGGAGTTTTTGGTGTTACTTGGCTTGTTATATATCAGCTGACTTCTGTTATGAAAATCATGTGTGCCTTCATAGATTTCCCAATTGACTTTTCCCTAAGAAAGGCTAATAGTGTGGACTGATCACTCTCTGGACATACACATTCCAGGTATTTGGAGAACAGCCTCGGGAAAGGCTTTCTCTGGAATCAGATATCTCCCTTGGCTACTTTCAAGGACTAGCAGTAATAACAGTCCACATGCAAGTCTCCTGATTTAAGATAAATTCCACAAGGAGACACCATCTAGGTCAGGTGGACGTTAAATAATAGCTTTACACAATTCAGCTCAGACCCTCCCTTCTTACAGCCTTACTAACTTTATAGACTGCTAACTCCTTACCTAACCACTTCTAGGAATATTTAGATAACCTTCTGTGCTGACAGCTATGCTCAGCCAGAACTCCAGTTCAAGCCTCCCTGTAATTATTATTAGCAGCATCCGGCCAGGTCCATCCCCAGATGGAGGAAAGTACTTTATCAGAGATACCTCTGTATTCTCTAAGAACAGACTTAAGCATCAGGGCTACCTGTTTGAGAAGGCCTGGTGGATGTGCCAATTAAGCCTTACTTCCTCCTTTCCCAAACCTTACCTCCAGTTCCAGATCTCCCTTTAACTATCACCAGAGGCATCTAGCTGTTCACAGGTTGCCTAGCGACTGAGCACACTTTCCCTCACCCTGCAGAAAAAACGGCAGATAGCTTGAACAGATAGGAGCCACAGGAAAAAAAGAAGACAGTTTTATTTTCTCCCATTGACCTAGCAACTTATAGATTCTTAACACTTTCTAAGATTATAGTTGAGCACATAAGAACCCTCTTCTTAGATATTACCTGAATTTAGCCTTTAGTTAATTCATTTCTCCATTGGTCACTTCCCCTTGGGGTTGCAAATGATAATTAACGGTTATTGCCTCCCTGTGTGATTCTTATCACCCCTCCATTTGACCCTGGAAGCCTGGTTTTGCACTGCTAAGGGAATACTGTTTGTAAGTGTATATATACCAGGACTCCCAGGGCACGAGAGGACAGAGAAGAGAAAAGAGAATGGAAGAGCTAGATGGGTAAGAACTTGAGAGGAACAAACTGAGATGGGGAAGAAGTAGATTGAAGGGCTACAAGAGAGTACTAGAGGAACAGATGGAGGAGGAGGAAGAGCCAGATGGGGAAGAACAAGATGAGGTAGAATGAGAAGAGGAGAGAGGAGATGGGAGAGGAGATGATATGGGAAGGAACAAAATGGATGAGAACCTAGAAGGGGCAGAACTAGATGAAGGAATTAAGATAGAACCTAGAGGGGATCGCAGACAAGTGTAGAGAGAAATCAGGCTAAATATGACCTAAATATGAAAGCAGAATATAAGCTTGTAACTGACACAGAATAATAAAGTATATGGACTAAGGAGTTTCGTGTACATAGATTCATTTCTTCTCATTAAAGATTAATTATCAGCTGGTTGTAGATTCTTCCCGGACCCTGGGAGGGGACTATCGAGGGGCTGGACCCCCATAGTCTTCGATACTGGCAGCTTTGAGAGACACTGAACATCTTAGATCCCTTTCATAAAGTGCTTTACAAAGGCAGATGGAGGCCTAGGTTGCAGGAGCTGCAGGCTGGTCTGGTCAGCAGTCAGCACCCCTGCAGGGTGGGCCTTGTTAGTTGACCTAAGAGATTTCATTTCAACATGCTGAAGATGGATTTTCAGCTTGGCTTTTGTGAAGGCTAAGAAAGATTCATTGCAAATTTCTGTTTGCTTGTCTGGCTTTCATGGGATAGCGAGTGTTTCCCTTGTTTTAGGTTATCTTTGGCTTCAGGGCAAGAAAAATAGTCAACCATGTCTTGAAAGTTTTAGCCTATACTATACGGCCCTTTTAAAAAATATTTGGTTATCCAGCAAGATATTTCTTGTGTTTCTGCGTCTAGGGTTTCTCTGTGGTCTGGCAGCACCAAAGCTTTTCATGGCTGCCAGTCACATCTTAATTGGATCACCTCGTGGAAACTTGGGAGAGATTTTTCTATAATTTGTTTCCAATTCCTGATGCCAATACAGCATTGATTATCCCAGGTGAGACAAGATAAGACAACCTCTCAGTTCCTGTCTCTTAAAGGGGCCTGAGGCCTTTTCTATGTGCTCCCTTTGGAGGAGGGTTCCTTTTTCTCTGTAAAGAATATCTCTTTGCCAACTTTTCCACTGGGAAGGAGAGGATCATTGGCACATGCTGGCAAGGAAACGAAAAGAAAGGAGGACCCCTGTGTCCCACTCATTTTTAGCACATAGTTTTTCTTTTTTTTTTTCTTCTTAAATTGTGCTCTTTTTAGATCACCTTGTAACATAAGCTACAAATGTACTCATCGTTTTTCTTTCAAAATTATAAGCTCTTTGATGACAGGAGAAGCAATTTTAAAAATGTATTTATTTATTGTTATTATGAGTGTGAGGCACACACCAAAGCATTTGTGTGAAGGTCAGAGAACAACTTCATGGTTTCAGTTCTCACCTTCTATCTTTTAAAATGTTAGGATTTATCTTTATCACTTATATGTATGTTTGTATGTCTGCCATATGCATGCAGTGCTCACAGAGGCCAGAAAAGGGTGTTGGGTCACCAGTGACTGGAGTGACAGATGCTTATGAGCCACTGTGTGGGTGCTGGGAATGGAACCCAGATCCTTCAAGAGCAGCAATCTTGATGGTTGCTAACCCCTGAGGCATCTCTCTGGGCCAGGAAAACAGAGTTTTGAATAAAGAGCAAGATGTGCACTTTATACAGTATAGGCTTTCACTCTTTGGTATAAATAGGCAAAGACACATGCACAAAGAGAAAGCCTGACGGGAGTGTGCCAAAGACGGTGCTTCAGGCTTATCAGATTAAAATATAATTTTAATTTTTAATTTATGATTTCAGTAATATTCACATTCTCTGTAACAACCGTGTTTTACCTTTTTATTTGGAAAACTTTAAAAAAATTTGTATTGAGTTTTAAAAACCATTGTTCTTATATATTTTAAGCTAAGTTGTGGTTACATTGCTGTTTATGAGTGCCAGCAACCATTTTTATTCACTAGCTGTAGAGGCTTGAATGCTACATATGATAGCTCTGAAAACTGTTGCCCACAGAAGCTAAAGGACACTTAGGAAAGGGGCATCTGGTCCAAAGCTTGAGGTGAAGCCACTTAGCCTGTGTGGTCCTGATCCTATTGACTCAGGATTGCTTCATACTGTGGGGTCTGTCAGCTTCATGTTATCTTCTTTGCCCTCCAAACCAGCCCCAACTATATTTTCTCCTGAAGTATTTAGTCCTTTGTAATTCATCAATGCCTACATTCTTGGTGTGTGGGGGTAGGTGTATGTAGATATATGCACATGTGTGAGTGGGTGTGCTTGTCTGTGTGCATATGTAGAAGTCAGAGGTTACTTTGGTGTCTTCTATCACTCTCTATCTTATTCTTTAAGACAGAGTCTTTTACTACACTCAGAACTCTCCATTTTGATTGGACTGTCTGGTCAGTAACTCTCCGGATCCATCTGTTTCTATATCCCCAGCTCTGGGGTTACAGATGTATACCACCACATCTGGCTTTTTGCATGGGTCCTAGGAACCTGAACTCAAGTCTTCATGCTTGTGCAACAAGCAGTTTGCCCACTGGTGACCATCTCACCAGTCCTGTGCAATTGGTGAATACCAACATTCTATTTTTTTTCCAAGACAGGATTTCTCTATATGGTCCTGGATGTCCTGGAACTCACTCTGTAGATTAGGCTGGCCTCGAACTCAGAGATCCACCTGTCTCTGCCTCCAGGGTGCTGGGATTAAAGGCATGCACCACCACCAAGCAGCAAATACCAACATTCTTAACAGGCATAGATTAACAAAAACAGCAATAGTAAATGCTATCATATGTGTAGAGAAAAAGAAAAATTGGGGCATATACTCCAAGTTTTTAGTCATGGTTGTAGGGATATCTGCTTTGTAGGTGGTGGAATTCTGAAGTATTGTAATTTTATATGATGAACATGCATTATTTTTAGTCTGAAGTGTCATGAACAAATGTGAGAAAGGGTGGAATTAATTCTCATCTTGGAGAGGGCTCAACATATTCTCTCTGTAAAGGGCCAGGGCTGTAAATAGCTTCAGCTTTGCAGGCCATATGGTCTCTGTGGCAATGACTCACTGCCATTGCTCAACCCACCAGTGTTGCATGAAGGCAACATTAGGTATTGTGTATAGGAGTGGACATGACTGTATTCCAATAAGTCTTTATTTACAAAAACAGGCAATAGGTCAGTTTTAGTCAGGGGCCAGTTTATCAGCCCTTGCTGATGATGAGAGTTTTACAGAAGCACAGGGCTGCCCCACATCGTCCAGGAAGACAGGTGTCTACAATCATTCTCTTCAAGACAGGTGGCTACAATCATTCTCCTCAGGACAGGTATCTACAATCATTCTCCTCAGGACAGAAGTCTACAATCATTCTCTGTAGGTACAAGTCAAATAGTCTGGGGCCAAATTACCTCCGCAAGTACAAGGAAAGGGTCTGTCTCTTATATTTCTGGATTCTAAGGCTATAGACACTCCTTGGTTTGTGGTCACATCTCTCCAGTCTCTGCTTTGTTCATCCCATTATCTTCTGTAATCAAATTTCCCTCTGCCTCCCTCTAAGTCATTCTCTCTCTCTCTCTCTCTCTCTCTCTCTCTCTCTCTCTCTCTCTCTCTCTCTCTCTCATAAGGGTATCAAGTATCCCAGGGTAGTCTCAAACTCACTATATAGCCAAGGACAACCTTGAACTCCTATTGCTTGTGTCTGTACCTCCCTAGTGTTGGGATCAGTGGCTAGTTCATATTGTTCTGGAAACAGAACCCAATCCTTCCTGTGTGCCAGACAAGCTTCCGAACACCTTGACTGCATCCCCAGCCATTTGCCTACCTCTTATAGGACACTCATGATCCCACGTTGTGCCCACCTGTTACCTGCAGAACATCTCTCCCTCTCAAGGCATTTGTCTCAATCACATTTGCAGACTGTCCTTTGCCAAGTAAAGTGACATTTGTAGGTGGCAGAGAGATGCTGTGCAATTTGGGAATCCTTTATTTGTCTTACCATATAAAATAACAAAAGGCAGTCTGGGCTGCTGTGAAAACATTGACTCAGCCTGGCATGCTAGTTCGATCCTTGAATCCCAGAACTCCGAGGCAGATCTCTGAGTGTAAGTCTGGCCAGGGCTACAAACAAAACAAAAACAAACAGACAAAACCAAAATAAAAACAGTGGTTTGGTATCAAGTTCACATGAGATGGAGGCCCAGATCTGACAGCACCTGGTGGCATGGTCCTGAGAGAGTCCTTCCCCTCTCTAACTAGACAATATGGCCACTGAAGCATTTGCTATCTTTTAGAGTGACTGCTGTTATAAATAATGAGGCTTCAGTCTGGTTAAGCAGTTTGTGCTGAGTGCCATCATGGAGGGTGCAGTGTTATAAGCAAAAGAAAAATATAATGAATGAAAATGTAGCCATTCTTCAATTAGCAGAAGCACAAGAAATTGTAGGCTAGCCCTATCATTAAGAACAGATCTTTAAAGTTCTTACATGCTGTGTAGAACATAGAACATGCAACTAAGAAGCTTATAAAAAAAGTAATGAAATTAGATAGACTCATTACCTACAACTAGATCAAAACCACATCCAGAAGTGCTCTGAAAATGGTCTGTAATTCTGTGAGTTTCCTAAAGGCATGGAGATGAAGAAGACCATGTGTGAATATTATTTTTAAAGATATTTTATTACATTTATTTATTTAGTTATTGTGTGTGATGTGTGTGTGCACATGTACGTGTGCATGTGTGGTGGTCAGTAGACAACTTGCAGCCATTGGCTCCCTTTCTCCACCTTGTGGGGTCCAGGGAATTGAAGTCACATCATTAAGTTTGGCAGTAAGTACCTGTCTGGCTGTGCTACCATGATAACCCAAGAATATTATTAATACAGTTTTAAAACAAATTTCTAGGAGTTCCTGAAGCATGAGTAACATTCAGAGACATTAAAGTTGGTTCAACATTAAGCCTCACCCATGAAGTCACATGTCTTCAGCAATTGCTCTCTATACACTGTTCTGTGCTAAGGACTATAGTCATGAACCAAACAGGAAGAGCCTCTCTTCTTAGAGCTGACCATGTGATGGGGTGTAGAAATACTGACAAGTTGAAGTAGTGCTTGAGTGGCTGAAGAGAACACATAGATGTATATAACATGGGGTCTCATGGGCTGGTTGGGGAACATCTCTCTGAGGAGGTGGCATCCAGTGTGGTCCCTCTATAATACACTGTTAACTCACCGGGCACAGATTAGAGAAGAAACTTTCTAGGCCAGGCAGAAAAATGACCTAAAGACCAAAAGAGGCTCATGTTATTATCCATCATTCATTACTATTTCCCAGTACAGCTAGAGTAAAAAGAGAAGAGAGCGTGGACTACTTTCTACACACTGAAGAGGTTGACATTTATTCTACAATGCATCAGACAGAGGACTATTAGATGCTATAACAAATAGGCCTCATATTATAGTTTACTCTTGACTCTTTCATTAGCTCTATGATGATGTTTTCCCTGGGCAGTTTTCCCTCAAGTGACAGTTTATTGTGTCTTCTCCATTCTCTTGTGACAGGAAGAATGCAGATGTCTTGACTTCCTTAGCCCTTAGAATGACCTAGGTCATTTTTCACATAAACCACTGGAAGCATCCCTGCTGGGTGTGTGAGGTGTTGTGGCACACTCTTAATGTCAGCACTAGGAGGCAGAGGCAGGTGGATCTCTGTGAGGTCAAAGCCATTCTGGTTTATATAGCAAGTACTAGGCCAGCCAAAGCTACATGGTGAAATCCTGTCTTTCCCTCCCGCTAAAACAAACAAACAAACAAACAAACAAACAAACAAACAAACAAAACAAAACAAAAAACCCAAACCAAGCATCCCTGACCTGGAAGACACCCACAACAACAGCTTGACTCTGGACAAAGGCATGGACTTGGGTGCAGAATTGATTGCATCACAGCCAAATCTTCAGAGATTCAAATAGCTATATATTTAAATAATATATATCTTTAAAAAATGTATCCCCCTGGTATATACAACTGTACAGAGGACAGTATCTCCCTACCTGAATAATTTGAAGTAATTTTAAGATGTAGTCTTGGGTCTGGCTGTGATTAGGAAAAAAAATCAACACTAAAAAATCATAATAAAACCCCAAGTGTCCTAGGAAATTATTAGGTTTTTCATCTTCATGTTGTTAGTCCTTTGATTCAACTTGAGATGGTTTTTGATTCTGATATTTTGCCCAAGTTAAGCAAATCCAGGAGCTATGTGGTTTATTTTCATTGGCATCAGCAAAGAAATGGTGACTGGCCAATGCCTGGGTCTGAGGCCTGTGGCACGTCACAAACCATCTGAGTCAATTATTTAGTGCACACATCAAACCTGCCTTCCCCACCTTGCCTGTATTTTATGCCCATTTTTGTCCAGCATTTGTTTGGCATCAACCATATTCGCCTGGGCTACTCATCTAACAGGCTTCCCAGAAAAGGACAGGAAGTCTGTCTGCTGTATCTCTGTAAGCCCACCAAAGTCTACAGCTCTC